>NW_024061308.1:0-312500 GCF_016432855.1 Salvelinus namaycush | reverse complement strand
ACTTGATAGCCTTCATTCAGTGACAGTCTCATGAGAACTGTATTTTTTTTCTTCTCTTTAAATGCATTGTAGCCCACTTGGTGTGTGCCTTGGGTTGTTTATGAAAATAGGACATTGAAGAAGCATAACTTGTAAATGACGGGACACACCATCTATGAAATATTTTATACATCCTGCTCAGGTCACATGGTGAGGAATAACACCTGCCATCAATCACATTTAGGCTGTAGTTGGGTCCAGGATTTCTGACCAATGGGCACTGACACAACTCAGGGCCCAATAGGCTAAGCATACAAGTGGTTTGGTGTGTGTAGCCTATGTTCTCGACTTGCATCCTGTCACAGGAAGTTGGCCCAGAGAGGCAGGCAGGACAGTGGCCTTGTCAGCATTGGTGTCCAGAGGCCAGGGGGGGCTGCTTCCTCTGGCGTGGGGGCGACACTTCCTACAATAATTATTCTTCATGGCCCTTAAGTAGTCTCTCTGCTGAGAAAGGCTGCAGCCTGGCACGGTTTGAACAAAGAGCGACACAAACCGGGGATGAGGGGGAAGACTTACTTTATCTTTCCTGTCCTTCTCTTCGCTGCGTTTCCTGCCTCCTGGCTATGTGTTGAGTGAAGTCTTTTGTGAGAGGTTGTTCTCCCAGACTCCTGTCCCGCGGCAAGTCTTTGTTTCTGAATAACGTTAATTAATCAATATGTAACCTATAGGAGGATGCTAATCGTCTGGTAAAGTTGGTGACTGATGAACTCTGAGTTCATAGCCAGGTGCCCATCTTGACTCCCAGCTCAAATTCAAATAAAATCCATCAAATTGTATTTGTCACATGGGTTGAATACAAAGTGTAGACTTTACCGTGAAATGCAGAGTTAAAAACCTCTTAAGGATTGGACTCATTTCAATTTCCGCCTAAAGACACACCCAACTCTAACTGCATGTAGCTCAGGACCTTATGCAAGGATATGCATATTCTTGATACGATTTGAAAGGAAACATCTTGAAGTTTGTGGAGATGTGAAATTAATGTAGGAGAAACACACATTAGATCTGGTAAAATATTTTTTTAAACATGCGTTTATTTTTGTTGCATCACTTTTGAAATGCAAAAGAAAGGCCATACATTGAGATGTTGTCCACAACAGGGCAACAGTGTGTGCAAAGTTTCAGACTGATACATTCAAGAATGAGAGAGCTACATAATATTTAGTATGACGTCTCCCAGGTGTCGCTCACGAGTTTGCCCAAATGTACCCAAGTGGCCGACTTGGTCAATTTTCAAGTACGTAACTATAGAGAACATACATTTTTTTATTACCATAGCATTTGTGTAAGTTTACACACCCATAAAAGGTACTAACCTTCACACCGCTAGATGGCCGTGTGGGTGTGGTTGTGGAGCCAGAGATGGCAGAGGGGTCAGACTGGAGGAACCAGTTCCTACGTTTGAATGAGTGGGGGATGGAGGACTTGAATGTTGTCTCTTTGGAGTTTGCTCCAAAGGTCATCTGACTCCCAGTTTTGAGGATTTAAAAAAAATTCAGAACTCAAGTTCACTATTACTTTATTTTAGCTTGGAGTGAGCCCTGCATCAATACATCACATACCAGTCAAAAGTTTGGACACAGCTACATTCTAGAATAATAAAGACATCAACACTATGAAATAACATATTTGGAATCATATAGTAACCAATTTTTTTTTATACAAATCAAATATTTTATATATTTTTTATTTCACCTTTATTTAACTAGGTAGGCTAGTTGAGAACAAGTTCTCATTTGCAACTGCAACCTGGCCAAGATAAAGCAATTCGACACAAAATAAACATACAATAATACAGTAGAAAAATCTATATTCAGCATGTGCAAATGAGGTAGGATAAGAGAGGTAAGGCAATAAATAGGCCATGGTGGCAAAGTTATAGCAATTAAACACTGGAATGATAGGATGTGCAGAAGATGAATGTGCAAGTTGAGATACTGGGGTGCAAAGGAGCTAAATAAATACAGTATGGGGATGAGGTAGATTGGATGGGCTATTTACAGATGAGCTATGTACAGGTCTAGCGATCTGTGAGCTGCTCTGATAGCTGGTGCTTAAAGCTAGTGAGGGAGGTAAGAGTCTCCACCTTCAGAGCTTTTGCAGTTCGTTCCAGTCATTGGCAGCAGAGAACTGGAAGAAGAGGTGACCAAAGGAAGAATTGGCTTTGGGGTGACCAGTGAGATATACCTGCTGGAGCGCGTGCTACAGGTGGGTGCTGCTATGGTGACCAGTGAGCGGAGATAAGGCGGGGCTTTACCTAGCAGAGTCTTGTAGATGACCTGGAGCCAGTGGGTTTGGCGACGAGTATGAAGCGAGGGCCAGCCAACGAGCATACAGGTCACATTGGTGGGTAGTATATGGGGCTTTGGTGACAAAACAAATGGCACTGTGATAGACTGCATCCAATTTGTTGAGTAGAGTGTTGGAGGCTATTTTGTAAATGACATCGCCAAAGTCGAGGATCGGTAGGATGGTCAGTTTTACGAGCGTATGTTTGGCAGCATGAGTGAAGGATGCGAAATAGGAAGCCATTTCTAGATTTAATTTTGGATTGGAGATGTTTAATGTGAGAGTTTACAGTATAACCAGACACCTAGGTATTTGTAGTTGTCCACATTCTAAGTCAGAACCGTCCAGAGTAATGATGCTGGGCGGGCAGCGATCGGTTGAAGAGCATGCATTTCGTTTTTTTTGCATTTAAGAGCAGTTGGAGGCCACGGAAGGAGAGTTATGGCATTGAAGCTCATCTGGAGGTTAGTTAAGTGTCCAACGAAGGGCCAGAGGTATACAGAATGGTGTCTGCGTAGAGGTGGATCAAAGAATCACCAGCAGCGAGAGCGACATCATTGATATACAGAGAAGAGCGTCGGCCCGAGAATTTAACCCTGTGGCACCCCCAGAGGTCCGTACAACAGGCCCTCCGATTTGACACACTGAACTCTACCGGAGAAGTAGTTGGTGAACCAAGCGAGGCAATCATTTGAGAAACCAAGGCTGTTGAGTCTGCCAATAACAATGTTGTGCTTGACAGAGTCAAAGCCTTAGCCAGGTCAATGAATACAGCTGCACAGTAATGTCTCTTATCGATGGCGGTTATGATATCGTTTAGGACCTTGAGCGTGGCTGAGGTGCACCCATGACCAGCTCTGAAACCAGATTGCATAGAAGATGTTACGAATCCCTTTGGCCCGGCAGTCTAGGGGGGATGGTAACGAGACCCGTAACATTACTCATGCAAATTAGTGAAAACGTAACAGTGAGAACAAAAAACCACAGACAACTAAATTACCATCAAACACTCATGGTTTATTTGGTAAACACATGGTAAAGGGGGGGCAGGAAAAGGGGCTGAACTGGACCCAAGGAAAGAAACAAATATCCCAAAAATACCCCTAAGTTAGACTAGCCTACTTCAACAACAGATAACTAACCAAAAATACAGTGGGTGGTCCGCCCAGTTCTAACTAGTGTTCTTAGACAAAGTATTCCTACGGGTAGTGTATGCCCATGGGCGACTTGTCTTGGTACTCCCTTTTCCCACCATCAAACAAACAGTCAAACACCATAACAAAAACAATACTCACAGGGTAACAGACAAAGTGACATGTAGTTGCAAAACACAAGAGATCTAGAGCGAGATTGCATGACAGAGAGATTGAGCTCTAGAGAAAACAACTGGCTGGGTTTTTAAACCAAGGGAAAGGGGATGTGATTGGGTAATGGAAACCGGAGGAGGTGTGTCTTCTGATTGATGACTGATTGGGGAATGATGATTGCCACCTGTGAGGGGAGAAGGAGAGAAAAGAAATACACACACAGAATACACACACACAGGATACCTGTATCCGTAACAGCGGAGAAGGTACGGTGAGATTCGAAATGGTCGGTAATCTGTTTGTTAACTTGGCTTTCGATGACTGTAGAAAGGCAGGGTAGGATAGATATAGGTCTGTAGCAGTTTGGGTCTAGTGTCACCCCCTTTGAAGAGGGGGATGACCGCGGTAGCTTTCCAATCTATGGGAATCTCAGATGATACGAAAGAGAGGTTGAACAGGCTAGTAATAGAGGTTGCAACAATTTCGGCAGATCATTTTAGAAAGAGAGGGTCCAGATTGTCTAGCCCAGCTGATTTGTAGGGGTCCAGATTTTGCAGCTCTTTCAGAACATCAGCTATCTGGATTTGGGTGAAGGAGAAGTGGGGGAGATTTGGGCGAGTTGCTATGGGGAGCAGGGCTGTTGACCGGGGTAGGGGTAGCCAGGTGGAAAGCATGGCCAGCCGTAGAAAAATGCTTATTGAAATTCTCAATTATTGTGGATTTATCGGTAGTGACAGTGTTTTCTAGCCTCAGTGCAGTGGGCAGCTGGGAGGAGGTGCTCTTATTCTCCATGGACTTTAGTGTCCCAGAACTTTTTTGAGTTTGTACTACAGGATGCAAATTTCTGTTTGAAAAAGCTAGCCTTAGCTTTCCTAACTGCCTGTGTATGATGGTTCCTAACTTCCCTGAAAAGTTGCATATCACGGGGGCTATTTCGATGCTAATGTAGAACGCCACAGGATGTTTTTGTGCTGGTCAAGGGCAGACAGGTCTGGAGTGAACCAAGGGCTATATCTATTCCTGGTTCAACTTTTTTTTGAACGGAGCATGCTTATTTAAGATGGTGAGGAAGGCACTTTTAAAGAATAACCAGGCATCCTCTATTGACAGGATGAGGTCAGTGTCATTCCAGGATACCCCAGCCAGGTCGATTAGAAAGGCCTGTTCGCTGAAGTGTTTTAGGGAGCGTTTGACAGTGATGAGGGGTGGTCCCATTACGGATGCAGGCAATGAGGCAGTGATCACTGAGATTTTGGTGAAAAACAGCAGAGGTGTATTTGGAGGGCGAGTTAGTTAGGATGATATCTGAGGGTGCCCGTGTTTACGGATTTGGGGTTGTACCTGGTAGGTTCATTGATCATTTGTGTGAGATTGAGGGCATCAAGCTTAGATAGTAGGATGGCCGGGGTGTTAAGCATGTCCCAGTTTAGGTCACCTAGCAGCACGAGCTCTGAAGATAGATGGGGGGCAATCAATTCACATATGGTGTCCAGGGCACAACTGGGGGCAGAGGGTGGTCTATAGCAAGCGGCAACTGTGAGAGACTTGTTTCTGGAAAGGGGAATTTTTAGGAGTAGAAGCTCATATTGTTTTGGTACAGACCTGGATAGTAAGATAGAACTCTGCAGGCTATCTCTGCAGAAGATTGCAACACCGCCCCCTTTGGCAGTTCTATCTTGGCGGAAAATGTTTTAGTTAGGGATGGAAATTTCAGGGTTTTTGATGGTTTTCCTAAGCCAGGATTCAGACACGGCTAAGACATCCGGGTTGGCAGAGTGTGCTAAAGCAGATTCTTCAAAGTAGCCACCCTTTGCCTGGATGACAGCTTTGCACACTCTTGACATTCTCTCAACCAGCTTCACCTGGAATGGTTTTCTAAAAGTCTTGAAGGAGTTCCCACATATGCTGAGCACTTGTTGGCTGCTCTTCCTTCACTTTGCAGTCCAACTCATCCCAAACCATCTCAATTGGGTTGAGGTCAGGTGATTGTGGAGGCCAGGTCATCTGATGCAGCACTCCATCACCCTCCTTCTTGGTCAAATGGCCCTTACACAGCCTGGAGGTGTGTTGGGTCATTGTCCTGTTGAAAAGTGCAAACCAGATGGGATAGCATATCGCTGTGGTAGCCATGCTTGTTAACTTCTCTGGGATATGTGGGACGCTAACGTCCCACTTGGCCAAAAGCCAGTAAAAATGCAGAGCGCCAAATTCAAATAAATTACTATAAAAATCCAACTTTCATGAAATCACACATGAAAGACACCAAATTAAAGCTACACTTGTTGTGAATCCAGCCAACATGTCTGATTTCAAAAAGGATTTACTGCGAAAGCACATCAAACGATTATGTTAGGTCAGTACATAGCCACAGAAAAACACAGCCATTTTTCCAGCCAAAGAGAGGAGTAACAAAAAGCAGAAATAGAGATAAAATGAATCACTAACCTTTGATCTTCATCAGATGACACTCATAGGACTTCATGTTACACAATACATGTATGTTTTGTTCGGTAAAGTTCATATTTATATCCAAAAATCTGAGTTTAGGCGGGACACTACTGTCTCACTTGGCCAAAAGCCAGAGAAAATGCAGAGCGCCATATTCAAATAAATTACTATAAAAATCTAACTTCAATTAAATCACACATGAAAGATACCAAATTAAAGCTACACTGGTTGTGAATCCAGCCAACATGTCAGAATTCAAATAGGCTTTTCGGCGAAAGCAAACGATGCTATTATCTGAGTTAGCACCATTGTAAACAAAGAGAGATAAGCATATTTCAACCCTGCAGGCGCGACACAAAACGCAGAAATAAAAATATAATTCATGCCTTACCTTTGACGAGCTTCTTCTGTTGGCACTCCAATATGTCCCATAAACATCACAAATGGTCCTTTTGTTCGATTAATTCCGTCGATATATATCCAAAATATCCATTTATTTAGCGCGCTTGATCCAGAAAAACACCGGTTCCAACTCGTGAAACATGACTACAAAATATCTCAAGTTACCTGTAAACTTTGCCAAAATATTTCAAACTACTTTTGTAATACAGCTTTAGGTATTTTTTAACGTAAATAATCTATAAAATTGAAGACGGGATGATCTGTGTTCAATACAGGATTAAAACAATCTGTAGCATGCTTTCTGGTGACGCGCCTCTATCTAACAGTACACAACAAGTGACCCGGATTCAAAATGGCCGTACTTCTTCATTACACAAAAGAAAAACCCTCAACTAATTTCTATAGACTGTTGACATCCAGTGGAAGCGGTAGGAACTGCAAGGTCGTCAATTAGAAATCTGTATTCCCAATGAAAATCCATTGAAAGAGAGTGACCGCAAAAAAAAAGAAATCTGAATGGTTTGTCCTTGGGGTTTCGCCTGCTAAATAAGTTCTGTTTTACTGAGACATGATTCAAACAGTTTTAGAAACTTCAGAGTGTTTTCTATCCAAATCTACTAACAATATGCATATCTTGTCTTCTGGGGATGAGTAGCTGGCAGTTGAATTTGGGTATGCTTTTCATCCAAATGTGAAAATGCTGCCCCCTATCCTAGAGAAGTTAAGTGTGCCTTGAATTCAAAATAAATCACATGATAGTGTCACCAGCAAAGCACCCCCACACCATCGCTCCTCCTCCATGCTTCACGGTGGGAACCACACATGCGGAGATCATCCGTTCACCTACTCTGCGTCTCACAAAGACACTGTTGGAACCAAAAATCTCAAATTTGGACTCATCAGACCAAAGGACAGATTTACACCGGTCTAATGTCCATTGCTCGTTTTTCTTGGCCCAAGCAAGTCTCTTCTTATTATTGGTGTCCTTTAGTAGTGGCTTCTTTGGAGCAATTTAACCACGAAGGCCTGATTCACACAGTCTCCTTTGAACAGTTGATGTTGAGATGTCTGTTACTTGACCTCTGTGAAAGATTTATTTGGGCTGCAATTTCTGAGGCTGGTAAATCTAATGTACTTATCCTCTGCAGCAGAGGTAACTCTGGGTCTTCCTTTCCTGTGCCGGTCCTCATGAGACAGTTTCATCATAGCACTTGATGGCTTTTGTGACTACACTTGAAGAAACGATCAAAGTTCTTGAAATGTTCCGTATTGACTGACCTTCATGTCTTAAAGTAATGATGGACTGTCGTTTCTCTTTGCTTTTTTTGAGCTTTTCTTGACATGATATGTACTTGGTCTTTTACCACCCCTACCTTGTCACAACACAACTGATTGGCTCAAACGCATTAAGAAGGAAAGAAATTCCACAAGTTAACTTTTAACAGGGCACGCCTATTAATTGAAATGCATTCTAGGTGACTACTTCATGAAGCTGGTTGAGGGAATGCCAAGAGTGTGCAAAGCTGTCATCAAGGCAAAGGGTAGCAACTTTGAAGAATATATTTTGATTTAACACTTTTTTTTTTGGGTTGGTTACTACATGATTCCATATGTTATTTTAAAGATTTGATGTCTTCACTATTATTCTACAATGTAGAAAATAGTACAAATAATGAAAAACCCTTGAATGAGTTGGTGTGTCCAGACTTTCGACAGGTACTATCTATAAACATTTTATAGTATATAGAGTATGAGGAACACAATCACTATAATATGTGGACCAATAGGCAATAAGACACTCAAAAGCCACATCATGTGATGTCACCATTGCCCTTGATTCTAAGCAATATTGTGCTGCTATTTTTATTGACTTGGCCAAAGCTTTTGATACGGTAGACATTCTTGTGGGCCGGCTAAGGAGTATTGGTGTCTGAGGGGTCTTTAGCCTGGTTTGCTAACTACCCCTATGAGTGCAGTGTATAAAGTCAGACAATCTGCTGTCTCAGCCACTGCCTGTCACCAAGGGAGTACCCCAAGGCTCAATCCTAGGCCCCACGCTCTTCTCAATTTACATCAACAACATAGCTCAGGCAGTAGGAAGCTCTCTCATCCATTTTATATGCAGATGATAGTCTTATACTCAGCTGGCCCCTCCCCAGATTTTGTGTTAAATGCTCTACAACAAAGCTTTCTTATTGTCCAACAAGCTTTCTCTACCCTTAACCTTGTTCTGAATACCTCCAAAACAAAGGTCATGTGGTTTGGTAAGAAGAATGCCCCTCTTCCCACAGGTGTGATTACTACCTCTGAGGGTTTAGAGCTTGAGGTAGTCACCTCGTACAAGTACTTGGGAGTATGGCTAGACGGTACACTGTCCTTCTCTCAGCACATATCAAAGCTTCAGGCTAAAGTTAAATCTAGACTTGGTTTCCTCTATCGTAATCGCTCCTCTTTCACCCCAGCTTCCAAACTAACCCTGATTCAGATGACCATCCTACCCATGCTAGATTACGGAGACATAATTTATAGATTGGCAGGTAAGGGTGCTCTCAAGTGGCTAGATGTTCTTTACCATTCGGCCATCAGATTTGCTACCCATGCACCTTATAGGACACATCACTGCACTCTACTCCTCTGTAAACTGGTCATCTCTGTATTCCCGTCGCAAGATCCACTGGTTGATGCTTATTTATAAAACCCTCTTTGGCCTCACTCCCCCCTATCTGAGATATCTACTGCAGCCCCTATCCTCCATATGCAACACCTGTTCTGCCAGTCACATTCTGTTAAAGGTCCCCAAAGCACACACATCTCTGGGTCGCTTGTCTCTTCAGTTCGCTGCAGCTAGCGACTGGAACGAGCTGCAACAATCACTCAAACTGGACAGTTTTATCTCAATCTCTTCATTCAAAGATGCAATCATGGACATTCTTACTGACAGTTGTGGCTGCTTTGTGTGATGTATTGTTGTCTCTACCTTCTTGACCTTTGTGCTGTTGACTGTGCCCAATAATGTTTGTACCATGTTTTGTGCTGCTACCATGTTGTGATGTCATGTGTTCCTGCCTTGCTATGTTGTTGTCTTAGGTCTCTCTTTATGTAGTGTTATCTCTCTTATTGTGATGTGTGTTTTGTCTTATATATATTTTTTTTAATCCCAGGCCCCCGTCCCCGCAAGAGGCCTTTTGGTAGGCCGTCATTGTAAATAAGAATTTGTTCTTAACTGACTTGCCTAGTTAAATAAATACAAATGTCATAGCCAATAACTGCATTAGCATGAAAAGCAAAAACATGTTTGACTTAATTATATAAAATATATCTTTCTTGAGCGCTGGAATCGAAACTCATAATGTATTTGTTCTGTGTCACTCTCCCGGTCAATTTCTGCAATTTCGTCCAAGACTTCGATTTAGCCATGTTGTTCTTTTTCAGTTTTGAGAAGTTTGTATTAGGCAGTGAACCGCTGTGTAACGTAAACGTCCCAGCGTCCTGTCGATTTAATTTATTTTTACAATTATTTATTTATTCCTCCAAATTGGGAATGAACCGTGTTACGCAGAGCTCCAGCATAATAGCCGTTTGTCATACAAAGGGCGATCACATACTCATGAAAAGCCAAGCTCATTGGCTATCTAGCTAACTATCACCCGTCTCATTGGTGATGGTGCCGACAGATATGGTCGACCTCGCTTCGAGTCCTTGGGAAACTATGCAGTATTATAAATAAATTGTGTTATTTCTTACATTGTTAGCCCAGAAAATCTTAAGTCAGCTGGGAAGACAGCTGGGAAGAACTATTGGATATAAGAGAGATGTCAACTTACCAATATTACGACCAGGAATACAACTTTCCTGAAGCGGATCCTTTGTTCGGACCACCAACCAGGACATTGGATCTAAATCCAGAGGCTGACCCAAAACAACGTCGCCGCAGAAGTGGCAGACGAAGCGGCCACCTGGTCAGACTTCGAAGGCGTGAACACACCCCACCGCTTCCGAGTATACTATTCGCTAATGTCCAGTCTCTAGACAACAAGGTGGATGAAATTAGGGAAAGGGTTGCCTTCCAGAAAGACATCAGAGAATGTAACATTCTCTGTTTCACGGAAACATGGCTTTCTCGGGATATGTTGTCAGAGTTGGTATAGCCACCGGGTTTCTTCATGCGTCGCACCAACAGAAATAAAAATCTCTCTGGGAAGAAGGGCGGGGGTGTATGCTTCATGATTAATGGCTCATGGTGTAACCATAACAACATACAGGAACTCAAGTCCTTCTGTTCACTCGACCTAGAATTCCTTACAATCAAATGCCAACCATATTATCTCCCAAGAGATTTCTCGTCAGACATCGTCACAGCTGTGTATATACCCCCTCAAGTAGATAACACAACAGCCCTCAAGGAACTTCACTGGACTCTATGTAAACTGGAAACCATATCCTGAGGCTGCATTTATTGTAGCTGGGGATTTTAACAAAACAAATTTGAGAACAAGGCTACCTAAATTCTATCAGCACATTGATTGCAGCAGTCGCGCGGGCAATACACTTGACCACTGCTACTCTAACTTCGGTGACGCATACAAGGCCCTCCCTTGCCCTCCCTTTGGCAAATCCGATCACAACTCCATCTTGCTCCTACCGTCCAATAGGCAGAAACTCAAACAGGATGTACCAGCGACGAGAACCATTCACCGCTGGTCTGACCAATCGGGATCCTCGCTTCAAGATTGTTTTGATCACGCGGACTGGGAAATGTTCCAGGCAGCCTCAGATAACAACATTAATCTATACGCTGACTCGGTGAGTAAGTTCATAAGGAAGTGCTGTAGGAAATGTTGTACCCACTGTGACTAAAACCTACCCTAAACAAAAACCGTGGATGGATGGCGGCATTCGCGCAAAACTGAAAGCGCGCCGCATTTAACCATGGAAAGAGTATTGGGAATATGGCCGAACATAAACCAGTGTAGTTATTCCCTCCGCAAGGCAATCAAATGTCGGTATAGGGACAAAGTGGAGTTGCAATTCAACGGCTCAGACATGAGACGTACACTATCGTTCAAAAGTTTGGGGTCACTTAGATATGTCCTTGTTTTTGAAAGAAAAGCCCCCAAAAATTGTCCATTTTAAAATAACATCAAATTGATCAGAAATACAGTGTAGACATTGTTAATGTTGTAAATGACTATTGTAGCTGGAAACAGCTGATTTAAAAACAATTTTTGTAATGGAATATCTACATAGGCTTACAGAGGCCCATTATCAGAAACCATCACTCCTGTGTTCCAATGGCACGTTTGGTTAGCTAACCCAAGTTTATAATTTTAAAAGGCTAATTGATCATTAGAAAACCCTTTTGCTATTAGGTAAGCACAGCTGAAAACTGTTGTGCTGATTTTAAAGAAGCAATAAAAGTGGCCTTTAGACTAGTTGAGTATCTGGAGCATCAGCATTTGTAAGTTCGATTACAGGCTCAAAATGTACAGAAACAAATAACTTTCTTCTGTAACTCGTCAGGCTATTCTTGTTCTGAGAAATTAAGGCTAGGCCTCCCGAGTGGCCCAGTGGTCTGGCCCACTGCATCGCAGTGCTAGCTGTGCCGCTAGAGATTCTGGGTTTGAGTCCAGTCTCTGTCGCAGCTGGCCGCGACCAGGAGGCCCATGGGGCGGCGCACAATTGGCCCAGCGTCGTCTGGGTTAGGGGAGGGTTTGGCCGGCAGGGATATCCTTGTCTCATCGCACACTAGCGACTCCTGTGGCGGGCCGGGCGCAGTGCACGCTGACAGGTGTATGGTGTTTCCTCCGACACATTGGTGCGGCTGGCTTCCGGGTTGGATGGGCATTGTGTCAAGAAGCAGTGCGGCTTGGTTGGGTTGTGTTTTGGAGGACGCATGGCTCTCGACCTTCGCCTCTCCCGAGTCCGTACGGGAGTTGCAGCGATGAGACAAGACTGTAACTACTACCAATTTGGATGCCACAAAATTGGAGAGAAAAAATCGGTGAAAATACAAAAAATTATAAATGATGGCTATTCCATGCGAGAAATTGCCAAGAAACTGAAGATCTCGTACAACGCTGTGTACTACTCCCTTCACAGAACAGCGCAAACTGGCTTTAACCAGAATAAAAAGAGTGGGAGGCCCCGGTGCACAACTGAGCAAGAGGACAGGTACATTCGTGTCTAGTTTGAGAAACAGATGCCTCACAAGTCCTCAACTGGCAGCTTCATTAAATAGTACCCGCAAACACCGGTCTCAATGTCAGCAGTGAAGAGGCGACTCCGGGATGCTGGCCTTCTAGGCAGAGTTGCAAAGAAAAAGCCGTATCTGACTGGCCAGTAAAAGATTAAGATGGGCAAAAGAACAGACACTGGACAGAGGAACGCTGCCTAGAAGGCCAGCATCCCGGAGTTGCCTCTCCATTGTTGACATTGAGACTGGTGTTTTTCAGGTACTATTTAATGAAGCTGCCAGTTGAGGATTTGAGGCGTCTGTTTCTCAAACTAATCAGCACAACAGTTTTCAGCTGTGCTAACAATTGCAAAAGTGTTTTCTAATGATACAATTCTTTTTTCTGAGGTCTTGGCTGATTTCTTTTGATTTTCCCATGATGTCAAGCAAAGAGGCACTGAGTTTGAAGGTAGGCCTTGAAATACATCCACAGGTACACTTCCAATTGACTCAAAGGATGGCAATTAGCCTATCAGAAGCTTCTAAAGCCATGACATCATTTTCTGGAATTTCCCAAGCTGTTTAAAGGCACAGTCAACTTAGTGTATGTAATCTTCTGACCCACTGGAATTGTGATACAGTGAAATAATCTGTCTGTAAACAATTTTTGGAAAAATTACTTGTGTCATGCACAAAGTAGATGTCCAAACCGACTTGCCAAAACTATAGTTTGTTAACAAGAAATTTGTGGAGTGGTTGAAAAACAAGTTTTAATGACTTCAATCTAAGTGTATGTAAACTTCCGACTTCAACTGTACATTACATTAGTCATCTAACAGAGTGACACACAGAAGCAGCCACGGTCAGCGCCCTGCTCAAGGGCACGTCGACAGATCTCCCACAAGGTCAAAAACAGGGACCCGAACTAGCGATCCATCAACCACTGGCCCAAGCTCCCAAGAATTCTATATAATAATAATCATAATTTGAGCTGAAACGCACAAAGTCTTGAATCTTGCGTTGTTTTAAATCAACTCATACGGAATCACGGAATCGGTACATCAAAAATCTCTTCCCAACTATTTTGCAATCTGTATGGCACATCTGTCAACATCCTGGTCCTCAAATGAAGCTGGTATACTTTCCTATTTATGCTATTTTTATTCCTCTGCCAGTTTTGATCCTTTATATTGGGCAGATAGACCAGTTCCCTACCTCCTCTCGCTGCCACCTGCCTCCTCCATTTTTGGGGTAATGCTGTAATCAATTGCATTTCACTGTTAGGGGACACCTGTATTATTATTATTTATTTTAATTTGATTTATTTTCAACGCATTTGACAAAATTATTTAAATTGTTTATTTTTTATTTTAACATCTTGTTGAACTGTCCACTAGCATTATCCACCAACATTCAGCTTTGTCTAGAATACCGTAAGGTGCAGAGGAATGGGGCTGCAGCTTCAGTCAGCCTGTGTAGGTGTGTGAGCAGAGGTGTTGTACAGTAAGACTCTGAATGCTGCCAGTGTGTCTGCTGTCACCATGGAGACATCTTTGTTGTGCCACCATAAGGCTCGGTGATGCACAGGGTATCCTTCTGCCTCTGACAGATTGCTTTATTTGTTTGGAATCGCTTCTCAAGGCAGAAGCCAGGGGGAAATATGGAGTGAAACATTTTTGACAGGCCAGCGAGGGCTGAAGTAGGGTGGCCATTGGTGCTTCATAAGTGAACCCACCCAGGTGTTTGCACATTCACAATGTTAACTTGATAACCCACACTAACCCTGCTCTCCAAGATTCTCTTGTGCACCATCTGACACAAACCTGTTTCTTCTAGCTGAATTTTGGAACCATTTCCTCATGGTTACTACTAATAAAGACAGACACAATGAACCTCTGGCTGCACATCTGACTAATGAACAACACCACTCAGACAAGACGGCAGGTCTCTTTAGAGTGGAGGCAATGAGGCGACGGATCGTCAATCTGTCAGTGGGCTCTTGTGCAGAAGAAGAGGATTTCACCCTCATTGGCTCCCTATCTATCTCTGGAGTGCTGCTTAGTTATGTATCTTGCTAGTGCTGCTTGAATCCCCCCTCTCTCTTGGCAGGTAGTCACCCATTATCTCCTTTTCATGCACCGACCATCACACTCTGGAGGGATTTAGGCATTTTAAGGCATGACTCATGCAGCCAGGGGTCAACAGTAATGCACTTGTTTCTGTTTTCTCTCTGGCTAAGATGGCCATACATGAGTGTTTCTTGAAATGTAATCTTTATCCTTGGTATTTTATCAGTATAATTGATCTTTTAATGGGATCATCCACCAGAACACCCCTGCTTCACATTCTATTCAAAATAATACTAATGCGCAGCCAGGACTGTTTTTGTGTCATCTCTAGTCTTTGTTTTTGCCGAAGATGATCTCTCCCTCCCACAACCACAATGGTGCAATACAACTGCAACAGTCTGGTGTGTGTAGTCTATGTAGGAAAACGCAACAGCAGCCATGCAAGGTGCAAATCCAACAGACTGTAAGTGGGAGTAAGAAGTATCTGTGTTATAAAGGATATTCAAAACCTTTTTTGTACCTGGTGCATCTCTCACGATGATGATGAATAGACTACTGCTCCTGGGAGCAGGCTAGACTCCCAGGAATGATCATCTATTGAGGGTTTAATGAATGGGAGAGACTGGGGGTAACCATGGCGCCAGAAAAGAGCAGAGCTCACCTCTGGATCCCCATCACATGCTCATTGCTCCCATCATGCTCCATGCTTTGTCTGCCTCTGTAAGCTCTCTGATTACTCCCTCTCACTGAGGTAGTGATCTAGCTGTGTGTTTGGCTTCCTGCTGCTAAAGAATCCCAGCCACAGGAGTGATCTGCATGTCCTCCCTGAGAAAGTTGCATAATTTCACTCCATATCCGAAGAGGAGATGAGAACAAAGGCAGAATGGTATAGCCTAGTAACAGAAGCACGTCACTAGCTCTGGTTGGTGGTGAGCCAGACAGGGTGTTGAGTACAGTATTGTCTGTGGTTGCGGTTTATTTATTTGCCCCTTACGGTGGGAAACCATATCCTATTTTGATTTGTTCTGTTGCTCTTCTTGTAGGATATAGGTCTACTCTTTCTACTCTGTTGCTTAGCCAAACTGCCTTGTTGTCTTCTCCCCTTTCATAGTACAGTAAAATTGTTAGTGCATTTTCCTCTTATGCCCAGCCTAATACTTACCCATTGGGAGTAAGATCCCCACTTCATCCTTTGAACCAGCCTGAATGCCCTACACTAGGTCAGGAATTCCTTTCAGTGTGACATACATACCTACTGCTGGCCTGGTGACTCATGCGTTTCCTGAGAGAGTGGTGGTTTCATCATTAGCCTGCTCCGCAAACAATTTGAGCTGCGAATTGTTAATAGCTCTGTGTCTTTCACACTCCGCAATAGAGTGATTGGAAGTAGTGGAATGGAAAAATATAGGGCCCATTATTCTGATGCATGACTGCAGTCATAACGTAAGGAGAAGGGGTGTGGGTTGTAGTTGGTTCTGTAAAGTCTCTCTGAGCCAAACATTCTCAACAACACACACTGTCACTGTATGATTTAGTTACCAGTGTTCGGGGGGCAAGATGTGGACTAGCTGAAATAAGATGACAAATCAGTGGTGGTGTCAAGACACTGACTCTCTTTTCATGGCATTGTTAAAATACACAAAATCAAATCCAAGTTTATTTGTCACGTGCGCCGAATACAACAGGTGTAGACCTTACAATGAAATACTTACTTACAGGCTCTAACCAATAGTGCAAAAAAGGTATTAGGTGAACAATGGGTATGTAAAGAAATAAAACAACAGTAAAAAGACAGGCTATATACAGTAGAGAGGCTAAATACAGACAGCGGTTAGTCAGGCTGATTGAGGTAGTATGTACATGTAGATATGGTTAAAGTGACTATGCATATATGATGAACAGAGAGTAGCAGTAGCGTAAAAGAGGGGTTGGCGGGTGGTGGATGGGACACAATGCAGATAGCCCGGTTAGCCAATGTGCGGGAACACTGGTAACCTTTATTGATGTTACAGGTGAAGTGGGTTAAAAAAGCGTGGGTGAGGCCTAAATCCTATGGCCATCCCAGAGGCAGGCCGCTTTTCTGACATAATGGTTCTGATTTGTTTACGGCTTCCCTTGTATCCTGCAATCACGCTCAGATCAAAGCAGGTATCAGCTAGAGCTGCTCCCAGGCTCTCCTCTCGGCACTGCTCCCAGGTTCTCCTCTCGGCACTGCTCCCAGGTTCTCCTCTCGGCACTGCTCCCAGGTTCTCCTCTCGGCACTGCTCCCAGGTTCTCCTCTCGGCACTGCTCCCAGGTTCTCCTCTCGGCACTGCTCCCAGGCTCTCCTCTCGGCACTGCTCCCAGGTTCTCCTCTCGGCACTGCTCCCAGGTTCTCCTCTCGGCACTGCTCCCAGGTTCTCCTCTCGGCACTGCTCCCAGGTTCTCCTCTCGGCACTGCTCCCAGGTTCTCCTCTCGGCACTGCTCCCAGGCTCTCCTCTCGGCACTGCTCCCAGGTTCTCCTCTCGGCACTGCTCCCAGGCTCTCCTCTCGGCACTGCTCCCAGGCTCTCCTCTCGGCACTGCTCCCAGGCTCTCCTCTCGGCACTGCTCCCAGGTTCTCCTCTCGGCACTGCTCCCAGGCTCTCCTCTCGGCACTGCTCCCAGGCTCTCCTCTCGGCACTGCTCCCAGGCTCTCCTCTCGGCACTGCTCCCAGGCTCTCCTCTCGGCACTGCTCCCAGGCTCTCCTCTCGGCACTGCTCCCAGGCTCTCCTCTCGGCACTGCTCCCAGGCTCTCCTCTCGGCACTGCTCCCAGGTTCTCCTCTCGGCACTGCTCCCAGGTTCTCCTCTCGGCACTGCTCCCAGGTTCTCCTCTCGGCACTGCTCCCAGGTTCTCCTCTCGGCACTGCTCCCAGGCTCTCCTCTCGGCACTGCTCCCAGGCTCTCCTCTCGGCACTGCTCCCAGGTTCTCCTCTCGGCACTGCTCCCAGGCTCTCCTCTCGGCACTGCTCCCAGGCTCTCCTCTCGGCACTGCTCCCAGGCTCTCCTCTCGGCACTGCTCCCAGGCTCTCCTCTCGGCACTGAGCAGAAGCTGTTTGTTTTCAGCCTGTCGGCCGGTCCTCTCCTCCCCCCTAACCTGCGCTCCACTCTCGGTGACTTCATGGATGCCCCCTACCACCATTGCCCCAGGCTAGGCCAAACACAGCCCTCAAACATCTGGAGCCACAACTCAGCCCGTGTCTGAGGTTAAACCACAACACCATGGGGGGGACCACTCAGTTATTCTCCAGGCATAGGAGGGTAACTCGCGTCTAAACTCAACGATTCACGATGGAGTTGAGCGGCGACTAGTGTGGACGTCACATAAAAGGAAGTTATCAAAAATGACTGATTTCAGCACCCAAAGAAAAGCCCGCAATTACACACATTGTCGCTATGACGTCAGAGCGCCAGTCCGCCCACGTTAGTCGCCGCTCAACAAATTTTCAGTTTTATTCGGTTTTGTGACTTTTCAATGTCCATATATTCCTGCTATTTTAGGTTGACAGGGGGTCTGCCTGTGTTACCCTCAGCGTTGTGAATGAAAGTCTTCCGTTCTGTTCATTTCATGCTTGCTGCATTGCATAGCGCTGCTCTGGAAGTGATGGGAATTCTCCAGCTGAGTGAGTGGCATAGATCTAGGTCTCACTGCACTGAGGGGGTTGAAGTTGTCTTAACTTCCCCTTGGCAACTGTTTCCATAGCTGGAACCAGTGGAACCCTCTGGAGATCATTTCTCTCCAGGCTTATGAGGCGCTGAGGCAAGTTGGTTTAACACTTAAAACAGCTAATTTCTTTTGAATAGTGCCTAAGGTAGCCTAGTCAAAATGACTTGTGGAATATGATGTCCTTATGTGACATTGGATTGGGATGACAGGATGTTCTGTATATGAAAGGAAGTGAGCTGAAACCTTTTTTTATAGCTTCTTTATGTGATTTGGAGAAAGCCTTGTTAAATCAAATCAAATTTTATTTGTCACATACACATGGTTAGCAGATGTTAATGCAAGTGTAGCGAAATGCTTGTGCTTCTAGTTCCGACAATGCAGTAATAACCAACGAGTAATCTAACCTAACAATTTCACAACAACTACCTTATACACACAAGTGTAAAGGAATGAAGAATATGTACATAAAAATATATGAATGAGTGATGGTACAGAATGGCATAGGCAAGATGCAGTAGATGGTATCGAGTACAGTATATACATATGAGATGAGTAATGTAGGGTATGTAAACATTATATGAAGTGGCATTGTTTAAAGTGGCTAGTGATACATTTTTCATACATTTTTACATTATTAAAGTGGCTAGAGATTTGAGTCAGTATGTTGGCAGCAGCCACTCAATGTTAGTGATGGCTGTTTAACAGTCTGATGGCCTTGAGATAGAAGCTGTTTTTCAGTCTCTCGGTCCCTGCTTTGATGCACCTGTACTGACCTCGTCTTCTGGATGATAGCGGGGTGAACAGTCAGTGGCTCGGGTGGTTGTTGTCCTTGATGATCTTTATGGCCTTCCTGTGGCATCGGGTGGTGTAGGTGTCCTGGAGGGCAGGTAGTTTGCCCCCGGTGATGCGTTGTGCAGACCTCACTACCCTCTGGAGAGCCTTTACGGTTGTGGGCGGAGCAGTTGCCGTACCAGGCGGTGATACAGCCCGACAGGATGCTCTCGATTGTGCATCTGTAAAAGTTTGTGAGTGCTTTTGGTGACAAGCCAAATTTCTTCAGCCTCCTGAGCTTGAATAGGCGCTGCTGCGCCTTCTCCACGCTGTCTGTGTGGGTGGACCAATTCAGTTTGTCCGTGATGTGTACGCCGAGGAACTTAACTTACTACCCTCTCCACTACTGTCCCGTCGATGTGGATAGGGGGTGCTCCCTCTGTCCCTCTGTTTCCTGAAGTCCACGATCATCATCTTTGTTTTGTTGATGTTGAGTGTGAGGTTATTTTCCTGACACCACAGTCAGAGGGCCCTCACCTCCTCCCTGTAGGCCGTCTCGTTGTTGGTAATCAAGCCTACCACTGTAGTGTTGTCTGCAAACTTGATGATTGAGTTGGAGGCGTGCATGGCCACGCAGTCGTGGGTGAACAGGGAGTACAAGAGAGGGCTCAGAACGCACCCTTGTGGGGCCCCAGTGTTGAGGATCAGCGGGGTGGAGATGTTGTTACCTACCCTCACCACCTGGGGGCGGCCCGTCAGGAAGTCCAGTACCCAGTTGCACAGGGCGGGGTCGAGACCCAGGGTCTCAAGCTTGATGACGAGTTTGGAGGGTACTATGGTGTTAAATGCTGAGCTGTAGTCAATGAACAGCATTTTGACATAGGTATTCCTCTTGTCCAAATGGGTTAGGGCAGTGTGGTTGCGATTGCGTCGTCTGTGGACCTATCGGGGCAGTAGGTTTGATATTGGGGCGGTAGGTTAGATTTGGATTCCTGCCTTCCTGAAGCTGAACACAGATCACAAGTTCAAAGAAGACAACTTTGACACTTCCCATTCGTACCTGCCTACTACAGATGGCTGTTGATGTGTATCGTAGTTGGTTGACCACTCGGCTGGATCCCTTTTTGAATGAGAGGGGAAGTATTCATAATTTGCAACAGTTATGTATTTACAATATCAAAGGGACAGCTAATGACTGACAAAGAATAATAGGAGTGTTGAGGGTGATGTTGGATCACTTCCTAACTTTAAACTATACTTAACATAAATATAAACGCAACATGGAAAGTGTTGGTCCCATGTTTCATGAGCTGAAATAAAAGATCCCAGAAATGTTTCATACACACAAAACCCTTATTTCATTAAAATGTTATGCACATATTTGTTTACATCCCTGTTAGTGAGCATTTCTCATTTTCCAAGATAATCCATCCATCTGACAGCTGTGGCATATCAAGAAGCAGATTTAAACAGCAGTATCATTACACAGGTGCACCTTGTGCTGGGGACAATAAAAGGCCACTCTAAATGTGCAGTTTTGTCACACAACACAATGCCACAGATGTCTCAAGCTTTGAGGGAGTGTGCAATTGGCATGCTGACTGCAGGAATGTTCACCAGAGCTGTTGGCAGAGAATTTAATGTCCATTTCTCTACCATAAGCCGTCTCCAACGTTTTTTTTTATAGAATTTGGTATTATATCCAACCGGCCTCACAACCGCAGCCCAGGACCTCCACATCCGGCTTCTTCAATTGCGGGATCGCCTGAGACCAGCCGATGAAACTGAGGAGTATTTTTGTCTGTGGGGAGAGACTCCATTCTGATTGGCTGGGCCTGGCTCCCTCGTGGGTGGGCTTATGCCCACCCATGGATGTGAAATCTGTAGATTAGGAATTTATTTCAATTGACTGATTTCTGATAGACCGCTGCGCCACTCAGGAGCCCTAAGGCACTGCATCTCAGTGCTAGAGGCGTGCGTCACTACAGACACCCTGGTTCGATTCCAGGCTGTATCACAACCGGCCGTTATTGGGTGTCCCATAGGGCGGCGCACAATTGGCCCGGCGGCGTCCGGGTTTGGCCTGCTGTAGGCCGTCATTGTAAATAAGAATTTGTTCTTAACTGGCTTGCCTGGTTAAATAAAAATAAAATAAAAATAACTCAGTAAAATCTTAGAAATTGTTGTTTTATCTTTGTTCAGTATATATTTTCTAGAGATATGAAGTGGAATTTTGTGTTGAGTATGTGCTTATTTCCTATAACTGAGTCTAAAATGTCTCCTTTTTCTCTTCTTGCCCCAGCTGTGTCCAAGTGGAAGAGCACCATGCCGTCGACATCGATGTTTACCACTGTCCCAACTGTGATGTCCAACACGGACCCTGCTTGAGTAAGTACCACCCCACCACCACGCACTCTGTCTCTCTGCATTACTCCAGCACGGTTCATTTTAATTGCTATTTGGGGAATAGTTGCCTGTCAAGTAGATGTCTACCCTTTTCTCTCTTTATGGTCTAAAGTGGGTCTGACCTCCCAGAGCGTACGGAGGGGGGCATTATTAGAGTAATTCAATGGCGGGGTAATCATCAAATTGAGATTGAACATGGCCCTCGTTCGTCTGCGGAGGACGTGGGCTTTATGGGCTTGTGAAACGGTTTATGGAGACGATCCATAACTCAAGGCTTTCATGTTCCTCAGACACTTAAGTAGCTAGTCTAGCTCTGTGTAGTATCTACTGTGATCATGGAGTCTCTGAATGTTCAAGAGTTTAACAATTAATTGTTGCCTTATCTTTACAGTGAAAAAGCGTATCAACTGGCACCGGCACGACTACACAGAGCCTGACGATGGCAGCAGGCTAGTGCAGGCGGGGACCTCTGTGTTTGTACGAGAGCTGCAGAACAGGCCCTTTCCCAGGTACTGAAGGAGCCAAGATACCAGCCACCAGCAGGCCTGACACCCCTGTGACCAAGCCACAGATGCACACACAAGTTCACCACATAGCAGTGAGTCCCAGGTTCACACCCTGAGTTGAAAACCAGTGTTTTCCTGGTGTGGTCTGGGCATTGCACTGAACCACCATGAACTGGGCTCTTGCCCCTTAGTGACATATTTCAAAGACAAACTCAACTCTTACAAAAAATGCAAGAGGCTACAGATCTGTAGGTAAACACCCCCGTCCTGCCACCCTGGATCCCTTTTCCCCAGAGCCGAAGATCCAAATCCCGTTCTGCCCATGTGTTTCTTTACCTCGACTTTACGCACACATTTTTGTGGTCACTGTCGCTTCACGTTTCTCACTGTCAATCGTGAGTGATAATTCTTTACGTTTTTTACCTGTGAAACGTCCATGCAGTAGCTGCATGCCAACCATGCAATCATATTCAAATGCATTTTAGATCTTCTTGCGTCTTAGTGTTGTTTGGAATTATGTACAGTGAGAGAATTTAAGGGCAGATGGTGTTAACAAACTGTAGCATAGCCTACCTGTGTTTAGTTTCAAAGCACATATTTTGGCTAGTGGTGCGCACTGTTGAGTTTTGGCTACGAGAGAGAAATGTGACCATTATCACAATCATCCTAAAATCTCATAAGGAATGAGGTGGTGTTTTTTTGTCTTCCAGTAACATTATACTATGCTATTATATTCGGTTTTGTTATGTAGAACACTATCATTATGTGATCTTGTAGACATTGATTCAGCTTTGATCAAACTTTATTAAGCAAGCACCGTTCACCAGAGTAGCCTGTTCTGTACGAGTAGAGCAGAGACTGTGCGTAAATTAGAGAATCCTGCACATGCGCAGAAGCTTTGGGACCTTTAGCTGTAGGGAAGAGGGCTCCAGAAAAGTTGGATCCGCAGCTGCATCTAATGTTGTGTTCGTAACCAAGTGGGAGGTGGGAATTTACCAGTTGGATGCATTTACGTTCTTTTTAAACTCGTTGAGAAATGCCAATTTGCTAATGGCCTCAAGCTGCGTAAACCATAAACTAAAAGTACAACTATCATGCTTGTTAACAATTTGTGTTAAACATATTAATAGATTGCTTTTTATAAATAATGTTTTGTTGCATTTAACTGCCGGAGATGCTATTATCGAGGTAATTTCCTTAGTAGGTGAGGTCAGAGGTCAGCATGTGGGAGCTCAGGATGATGGATGAGTTTCCCACTAGTAATTACCTGTTGGAGGGCTGTTCAAGTGGATTTTTCACAGTTGTATGTGGTAAATTCCCACTTCTCACATGGTTACGAGCGCAGCATAAACACTGCAGTGGTGCCTACTTTGACAGCTGTAATAGGTCATAGAAAACTATGACAACAGACCAACCATCAACAGACCACCTTCATGTATTCAGCCTGTGGCCCTTGAATGTGAATACATGAAGGATGATTGGTCAACACACTCCACGAATGCATCTACTTAAAAAGAGTCAAATCAGGCTGTACCGGAGCGCAAAGTCTGTGAACAAAAGGCACCTGAATCGCTTCTTCCCCCAAGCCATAAGACTGCTGACAGTGAATCAAATGGCTACACGGACTATTTGCATTGACCCCCTTTTTATTTGCACTGACTCTCTCTTGCACCGGCTTTATGCACACTCACTGGACTACCCACACACTCACACATACTACACTGACACTCCAACACACACGTGTGTAAATTTATACCCACACACACGTTCACACACACACACACACATGCATATTGACGTCCCCTCCACACATACACACACTTTCACACTCTTCACATGCTGCTACTGTTTATTATCTATCCTGATTGCCTAGTCACTTTTACCCCTACTTACAGTGCCTTTGGAAAGTATTCAGACCTCGACTTTTCCCACATTTTGTTACGTTACAGCCTTATTTTAAAATTGATTAAATTGTTTTTTTCCCTCATCAATCTACACACAAGACCACATGACAAATCAAAAACAGGTTTTTAGAAATTGTTGCTCATTTAAAATTATCACATTTACATAACTATTCAGACTCTTTACTCAGTACTTTGTTGAAGCACCTTTGGCAGCGATTACAGGCTCAAGTCTTCTTGGGTATGACGCTACAAGCTTGGCACACCTGTATTTGGGGAGTTTCTCCCATTCCTCTCTGCAGATCCTCTTAAGCTCTGCCAGGTTGGATGGGGAGCGTTGCTGTACAGCTTTTTTCAGGTCTCTCCAGAGATGTTCGATCGGGTGCAAGTCCGTGCTATGGCTGGGCCACTCAAGGACATTCAGAGACTTGTCCCGAAGCCACTCCTGCGTTGTCTTGGCTGTGTGCTTAGGGTCGTTGTCCTGTAGCAAGGTAAACGTTCACCCCAGTCTGAGGTCTTGAGCACTCTGGAGCAGGTTTTCATCAAGGATTTCTCTCTGTACTTTGCTCTGTTCATCTTTCCCTCAATCCTGACTAGTCTCCCAGTCCCTGCTGCTGAAAAACAACCCCACAGCATGATGCTGCCACCACACTTCACTGTAGGGATGGTGCCAGGTTTCTTCCAGATGTGACGCTTGGCATTCAGGCCAAAGAGTTCAATCTTGGTTTCATCAGACCAGAGAATCTTGTTTCTCATGGTCTGAGATTCTTTAGGTGCCTTTTGGCAAACTCCAAGCATGCTGTCACGTCTTTTACTGAGGAGTGACTTCCATATGGCCACTCTACAATAATGGCCTTATTGGTGGAGTGTTGCAGAGATGGTTGTCCTTCTAGGAAGTCTTGGTAGTTCCAAACTTCTTCCATTTTAAGAATGATGGAGGCCACTGTGTTCTTGGGGACCTTCAATGCTGTAGACATGTTTTGGTACCCTTCCCCAGATCTGTGCCTCGACACAATCCTGTCTCGGAGCTCTACAGACAATTAATTCGACCTCATGGCTTGGTTTTTGCTCTGACATGTACTGTCAACTGTCAACTGTGGGACCTTCTCTAGATGTGTGTGCATTTCCAAATCATGTCCAATCATTTGAATTTACCACAGGTGGTCTCCAAGTTGTAGAAACATCTCAAGGATGATCAATGGAAACAGGATTCATCTGACCTCAATTTTGAGTCTCGTAGCAAAGGGAATACTTATGTAAATAAGGTATTTCTGTTTTTAACCTGTTTTCGCTTTGTCATTATGGGGTATTGTGTGTAGATTGAGGATTTGTATTTATTATATTTTAGAATAAGACTAACTTAACAAAATGTAGAAAGAGTCAAGGAGTCTGAATACTTTCCGAAGGCACTGTAATTATCAGACTCAAGTTACAAATGCTGGTAAACACTAATATATTTAACTTATATTTTTTTCACTAAAATAGTACAGTCGTGGCCAAAAGTTGAGAATGACACAAATATACATTTTCATAAAATCTGCTGCCTCAGTTTGTATGATGCCAATTTGCATATACTCCAGAATGTTATGAAGAGTGATCAGATGAATTGCAATTAATTGCAAAGTCCCTCTTTGCCATGCAGATGAACTGAAACCCCCAAAAACAGTTCCACTGCATTTCAGCCCTGCCACAAAAGGACCAGCTGACAGCATGTCAGTGATTCTCTCGTTAACACAGGTGTGAGTGTTGACGAGGACAAGGCTGGAGATCACTCTGTCATGCTGATTGAGTTCGAATAACAGACTGGAAGCTTCAAAAGGAGGCTGGTGCTTGGAATCATTGTTCTTCCTCTGTCAACCATGGTTACCTGAAAGGAAACACGTGCCGTCATCATTGCTTTGCAAAAAAAGGGCTTCACAGGCAAGGATATTGCTGCCAGTAAGATTGCACCTAAATCAACCATTTATCAGATCATCAAGAACTTCAAGGAGAGCGGTTCAATTGTTGTGAAGAAGGCTTCAGGGCGCCCTAGAAAGTCCAGCAAGCACCAGGACCGTCTCCTAAAGTTGATTCAGCTGCGGAATCGGGGCACCACCAGTACAGAGCTTGCTCAGGAATGGCAGCAGGCAGGTGTGAGTGCATCTGCACGCACAGTGTGGCGAAGACTTTTGGAGGATGGCCTGGTGTCAAGAAGGGAAGCAAAGAAGCCACTTCTCTCCAGGAAAAACATCAGGGACGGACTGATATTCTGCAAAAGGTACAGGGATTGGACTGCTGAGGACTGGGGTAAAGTCATTTTCTCTGATGAATCCCCTTTCTGATTGTTTGGGGCATCCTTGAAAAAAGCTTGTCCGGAGAAGACAAGGTGAGCGCTAACATCAGTCCTGTGTTATGCCAACAGTAAAGCATCCTGAGACCATTCATGTGTGGGGTTGCTTCTCAGCCAAGGGAGTGGGCTCACTCACAATTTTGCCTAAGAACACAGCCATGAATAAAGAATGGCACCAACACATCCTCCGAGAGCAACTTCTCCCAACCATCCAGGAACAGTTTGGTGACGAACAATGCCTTTTCCAGCATGATGGAACACCTTGCCATAAGGCAAAAGTGATAACTAAGTGGCTCAGGGAACAAAACATCGATATTTTGGGTCCATGGCCAGGAAACTCACCAGACCTTAAACCCATTGAGAACTTGTGGTCAATCCTGAAGAGGTGGGTGGACAAACAAAAACCCACAAATTCCGACAAACTCCAAGCATTGATTATGCAAGAATGGGCTGCCATCAGTCAGGATGTGGGCCAGAAGTGAATTTGACAGCATGCCAGGGCGGATTGTAGAGGTCTTGAAAAAGAAGGGTCAACACTGCAAATATTTCAAACTTCATGTAATTGTCAATAAAAGCCTTTGACACTTATGAAATGCTTGTAATTATATTTCAGTATTCCATAGTGACATCTGACAAAAGTATCTAAAGACACTGAAGCAGCAAACTTTGGAAATTATTATTTGTGTCATTCTCAAAACTTTTGGCCACGACTGTACACTGGGCCTTTACTGTATTAGTGGACCGATATAGACGTCTTCATCACGGGCACAAAAAACATCTGCAAAAATTGCAACACCCCCACCCCAACTACTTCCTGCAGCCGTGGTTATTGTTATTTTATTGTGTTACTATTACATAAAAATAAAAAAATCTTACTTTTTCACTTTGGTTGGTTAAAACTTCTTATGGCTGCAGGGGCAGTATTGAGTAGCTTGGATGAAAGGTGCACAAAGGTGCCCAGAGTAAACGGCCTGTTCCTCAGTCATAGTTGCTAATATATGCATATTATTATTAGTAGTATTGGATAGAAAACACTCTGAAGTTTCAAAAACTGTTTGAATTATGTCTGTGAGTATCACAGAACTCATATGGCAGGCAAAAACCTGAGAAGAAATCCAACCAGGAAGTGAGAAATCTGAGGTTGGTCGATTTTCAACTCATCGCCTATTGAATACACAGTAGGATATGGATCTCTTTGCACTTCCTACGGCTTCCACTAGATGTCAACAGTCTGTAGAACCTCGAATGAAGCTTCTACTGTGATGTGGAGCCGGATGGGAGCTGTTCGAGTCAGTGGTCTGGCAGAGAGCCAGGTCCTGGTCACGCGCATTTCACATGATAGGGACCTGCGTTCCATTACTTCTTATAGACACAAAGGAATTCTCCGGTTGGAACGTTATTGAATATTTATGATAACATCCTAAAGATTGATTCTATACTTAGTTTGACAAGTTTCTTCGACCTGTAATATAACTTTTTGAAGTTTTCGTCCGACGTTCGGCTGGACCTGCACAAGCGTTTGGATTTGTTTACCAAACACGCTAACAAAAATAGCTATTTGGACATAAATGATGGACATTACCGAACAAAACGAACATTTATTGTGGAAGTGGGAGTCCTGGGAGTGCATTCCGACGAAGATCAGCAAAGGTAAGTGAAGATTTATAATGCTTTTTATGAGTTTTGTTGACTGCACAATTTGGCGGGTAACTGTATGGCTTACTTTTGTGGCTGAACGCTGTTCTCAGATTATTGTGCTTTTGCCGAAAGCTTTTTGAAATCTGACACAGCGGTTGCATTAAGAACAAGTGTATCTTTAATTCTATGTAAAACATGTATCTTTCATCAAAGTTTATGATGAGTATTTCTGTTATTTGATGTGGCTCTCTGCAATTTCTCAGGATATTTTGGAGGCATTTCTGAACATGGCGCCAATGTAAACGGAGGTTTTTGAATATAAATATGAACTTAATCGAACAAAACATATATGTATTGTGTAACATAAAGTCCTATGAGTGTCATCTGATGAAGATCATCAAAGGTTAGTGATTCATTTTATCTCTATTTCTGCTTTTTGTGACTCCTGTCTTTGGCTGGAAAAATAGCTGTGTTTTTCTGTGATTTTGCGGTGACCTAACATAATCGTTTGTGGTGCTTTCGCTGTAAAGCCTATTTGAAATCGGACACTTTGGTGGGATTAACAACAAGATTACGTTTTAAAATGGTATAAGATACATGTATGTTTGAGGAATTTTAATTATGAGATTTCTGTTGTTTGAATTTGGCGCCCTGCACTTTCACTGGCTGTTGTCATATCATCCCGTTAACGGGATTGCAGCCATAAGAAGTTTTAAGGGCTCGTGTTGTAAGCATTTCACGGTAAAGTCTACACCTGTTGTATTTGGCGCATGTGACCAATAAAATGTTATTTGATCAGATGTATTCGTATAAATGACCCCTCTTTCCTTTGTTGCAGTGCGGCTGAGATCCTGGTGCAGATGCAGGGGCATCAGGTAACACAGAAGTACCTGGAGAAGCAGGGCTTCAGCTACCCCATCGCCGTTCCCCAACTAGGCGGACTGGGTCTCAAGCTGCCCCCCTCCAGCTTCTCTGTCAGGGATGTGGAGGAGTATGTTGGTAAGAAGAGAATATTTTAAGAATCGATCACAGTGTGCTGTTTTGGTGCCTTTTTGATTTGAGTACATTAACTGTAACATATTTATTTTCAGAACTTGCCCATTTTCAAAGGAATTGGGTCAGTGTGCTAATATATGTTTTCTATGAACACAAGCTCTCTAGACATTTCTGGATCATTTACCACTGAGGGAGATGTTAAATCGAATGTGTTTATTAATGAGATGCTAGCTCAGCATCTTGTTGAGGATTTAGGATTAATATTTAAGTGCTTGCTGTGTAACCTGTCTGTACATTACTGTAACTTAATGTGCCTCGGGGCCATCTCAGGTAAACGAGCTGGGAGGTTTACTTGGTCCGTCTTTTTACATATTACATTAAAGGTAGAGTCAGTGAAATGATGTTGCCATGAGCAGCACCCCATATATTGAGATGAGTGAGATGCAAGACTTTTCTCTCACACGGTCACACACAGTATCTGCACATGTGCACGGTGGAGGTTTAACACTGCAACAGGACTCTTACTGATCTTGCGGGTCCCGAGCGATTCCGGCAGGAATGGGAGTGAAGTTCTAGAGTCAAGTTTGGGACCGGATCGACAGTCAACAGGAACGGGCAGTACAGGAATAGGTATACACTGAGTTTTAAATTTCTTTGGAAAAATAAATGAATCTATACAAAATAAATGCTTATTTCCCCCCTCCCCCTTCCGTCGGCTCACTCTCGCGCCTCGCTCCAGTTTTAGCCAGTGACTACTTTACCTCAGATGCCAACATAGGCTAAGTCAGTGAATGATGAAGCCTTCAAGAGAGGAGTTGCAGCCAAGGACCTATCATTAACATTAGAGCCAAGGAAAGAGCAATGTTTTAGCTACATTTTATGGTTGTCTTTGACAATGAAGGAACTGAGTACACAGCATGTAAAATGTTTTATAAAAATGCTGTGGTTTAATCAAATGGGCTACCAACCAAACGATGTGGCATAGCTGCTCTAGGCCTTCTCCCAACAACGTTACCGGTCAAGCCCAATTGTTTGCGTATTTTACTAAACCCGTGCCATGTGAGGTGAAGAGTGAAATACAAATAAATTGACTGATGCAGTATTGCCACTGAGTTTTATACTTTTTAAAAAAAATTGTAAGTTCATGTTGTAAGTGTTGGAGCCTAAATATTCATACATTACCTTTCAAAAGTTTGCGGTCACTTAGAAATGTCCTTGTTTTTGAAAGAAAAGCACTTTTTTTTTTTTTCATTTAAAATAACATCAAATTGATCAGAAATACAGTGTAGACATTGTTAATGTTGTTAATGACTTTTGTAGCTGGAAACGGCAGATTTTCTTTTTTAGATTTAAAAAAAATGGAATATCTACATAGGCTTACAGAGGCCCATTATCAGCAACCATCACTCCTGTGTTCCAATGGCACGTTGTGTTAGCTAATCCAAGTTTATCATTTTAAAAGGCTAATTGATCATTAGAAAACCCTTTTGCAATTAGGTTAGCACAGCTGAAAACTGTGCTGAATTAAAGAAGCAATAAAAGTGGCCTTTAGACTATTTATCTGGAGCATCAGCATTTATAGGTTCGATTACATGCTCAAAATGGCCAGAAACAAAGAACTTTCTTCTGTAACTCGTCAGTCTATTCTTGTTCTGAGAAATGAAGGCTATTCCATGCGAGAAATTGTCAAGAAAATTAAGATTTCGTACAATGCTATGTACTACTACATCATCAGTTTTCCTCTTGTCATGTCAGTCATTGCAGACCTTAGAGAGAGCTATTTATTACTTGTCAAAAATGTCCAGGTCAGCTAGCGTTTTTTTAGCTAGGTTTTTTTTTTATCCCATAGATTTTGTAGTAATGTAGTCACTCAAATATCACATGAATACACATTAGACATGACAAAGTGTGTAGCATTGCAGGAAATAAACTTTAAACCTACAACATTGTCTCTCTGCCAACAAGAGAGGTGAGAAGTTTGTGTCATGAACAGTGCTTGTGTCCATAGAAATGTGTGTGCGTGGGGGTGGGGGGTGGGGGCACGGATTGTGCCCTAATGCTGGAAGGGGGACCTGAGTGAAAAAGTGTATTTAGAAAACACTCTTATCCAGAGAAACTTAGTCAGTGCATTTAACTAAGATAGTAAAGACAACCACATATCACAGTTGCATATTGAATAACTGAAATTATTTTAAATACTTCATTTTACACAATAGCCTACATATTTCTGCGAGTAAAAATGAGCACAGGACGGGAGTGATTTTTATCGGGAAGGGGCAGGAACGTTTTGGGGTTATAGAACTGTTGCTGGATCAGAACAATACAGGAAAAATATTCACAGGAATGAATTTTCACTTCCGAGTCAATCTCTAGTGTAGGGGTTCGCTTTACACTGTTCAGTGTGGTAGTCAGTGCACCAAAACAGTGAAGTTGAGCCTCGCACTTCAATGTTCTTAGTTATTGCGGAAATTGACCCACAATGCTGTTTACTTTCTGCATCTACGTCCTATCTCTGAGTCTACCTTTAATCCACCAATAATGAAAACGTGTGTAGATAATGGTGGATTAGTTTACAGAAGACAGTGTTTCATCACCTCTCTCCACAATTGAGTTTGGTACTTATGGAATCCCCTTACTTCCCCAGTACATTATCAGACATCTCAGGTTCATGTCCGGCTAAGTTTTTTTGGGCTCAAATTACGTTCACTCTGCTCCTTCAGTCTACTGCACACACACACAAACACAGAGTGGAGACAAAACCATCTCACTTTTGCAGCTAACCTGAGAAAGTGCAGCACTGGCCATTGTGCCTCTTAGCATGGGAATCATTGTCTCAAGGTTTTTTTATTTAATGCCCACAGTCAGAGTGTGGCAGTGGAACTGTACACTAGAAAGGGTTAATGGTATGCTTTTCCATTGGGGTAATCATGCTCCAAACTCTGATCTCGCTACTATGTCAGAGACTAAATCATTTTGTGCACTGTTCTGTAGGTCTGAACACAATGTTATTTGTCACTGGCAGAAGCACACAGACTTCTCCCAGTAATTCGTTACTCTTCATTCTCAGTGAGATGTTGTGGTCTTTATGGCACTGGGACTCCTGAAAGCTCCTTGGCTTTCAGCTCCTAAGCTGCAATATGTAATTTTTTTCACATTGAAAGATCTACAACACATATTTCTTTCTCATTGAACATCAGTCTAAGAAGCTGAATATCTGTTCTATGTGCGTTATTCTATGATTCCCATTCTTAAGTTTTTTGTTTTTGCATTTTTACTTTTGGTTTTGTACACCAGCTGAAAATACATTATTTTTGGTTAAAGAAAATATATTTCACAGCGGTTTAAATGGTACAATGATTCTCTATACTATACTTGCTTGTTTTGTCACATAAACTGAAATTAGGTGAACTATTAAAATTTTTGCAACCAGGAAATGGCGGTGCGATTTCTGCATAGTGCATCTTTAAGCTAAGCCTGTGGTGTTAAGGTGTCAACCTGACAATCAAATCCAAATGGTCCAGTCAATGAATGGCCGTATTCATGTGTGGGTCTCTTTGGGGGTAGATTAGTCTGAAAATATTTTCTGACATTATTCATTTTGACATATATTTTATTTTTTTAAAGAGACTTTGAGATTCTGTTTTAATGAAAAGCGCTATGTACAGTGGGGCAAAAAAGTATTTAGTCAGCCACCAATTGTGCAAGTTCTCCCACTTAAAAAGATGAGAGAGGCCTGTAATTTTCATCATAGGTACACTTCAACTATGACAGACAAAATGAGGGGGGAAAAATCCAGAAAATCACATTGTAGGATTTTTAATGAATTTATTTGCAAATTATGGTGGAAAATAAGTATTTGGTCACCTACAAACAAGCAAGATTTCTGGCTCTCACAGACCTGTAACTTGTTCTTTAAGAGGCTCCTCTGTCCTCCACTCGTTACCTGTATTAATGGCACCTGTTTGAACTTGTTATCAGTATAAAAGACACCTGTCCACAACCTCAAACAGTTACACTCCAAACTCCACTATGGCCAAGACCAAAGAGCTGTCAAAGGACACCAGAAACAAAATTGTAGACCTGCACCAGGCTGGGAAGACTGAATCTGCAATAGGTAAGCAGCTTGGTTTGAAGAAATCAACTGTGGGAGCAATTATTAGGAAATGGAAGACATACAAGACCACTGATAATCTCCCTCGATCTGGGGCTCCACGCAAGATCTCACCCCGTGGGGTCAAAATGATCACAAGAACGGTGAGCAAAAATCCCAGAACCACACGGGGGGACCTAGTGAATGACCTGCAGAGAGCTGGGACCAAAGTAACAAAGCCTACCATCAGTAACACACTACGCCGCCAGGGACTCAAATCCTGCAGTGCCAGACGTGTCCCCCTGCTTAAGCCAGTACATGTCCAGGCCCGTCTGAAGTTTGCTAGAGAGCATTTGGATGATCCAGAAGAAGATTGGGAGAATGTCATATGGTCAGATGAAACCAAAATAGAACTTTTTGGTAAAAACTCAACTCGTCGTGTTTGGAGGACAAAGAATGCTGAGTTGCATCCAAAGAACACCATACCTACTGTGAAGCATGGGGGTGGAAACATCATGCTTTGGGGCTGTTTTTCTGCAAAGGGACCAGGACGACTGATCCGTGTAAAGGAAAGAATGAATGGGGCCATGTATCGTGAGATTTTGAGTGAAAACCTCCTTCCATCAGACATTTTACATTTACATTTAAGTCATTTAGCAGACGCTCTTATCCAGAGCGACTTACAAATTGGAAAGTTCATACATATACATATCAGCAAGGGCATTGAAGATGAAACGTGGCTGGGTCTTTCAGCATGACAATGATCCCAAACACACCGCCCGGGCAACGAAGGAGTGGCTTCGTAAGAAGAATTTCAAGGTCCTGGAGTGGCCTAGCCAGTCTCCAGATCTCAACCCCATAGAAAATCTTTGGAGGGAGTTGAAAGTCCGTGTTGCCCAGCAACAGCCCCAAAAACATCACTGCTCAAGAGGAGATCTGCATGGAGGAATGGGCCAAAATACCAGCAACAGTGTGTGAAAACCTTGTGAAGACTTACAGAAAACGTTTGACCTCTGTCATTGCCAACAAAGGGTATATAACAAAGTATTGAGAAACTTTTGTTATTGACAAAATACTTATTTTCCACCATAATTTGCAAATAAATTCATTAAAAATCCTACAATGTGATTTTCTGGATTTTTTTTTTCTAATTTTGTCTGTCATAGTTGAAGTGTACCTATGATGAAAATTACAGGCCTCATCTTTTTAAGTGGGAGAACTTGCACAATTGGTGGCTGACTAAATACTTTTTTGCCCCACTGTACATTTATTATATTCACAATAATGTTTAAATGCTTCATAACAATCCAAGCATTCACCACAGGCCAGCTGCCCAGCTAATCAATTTAGCTCATTGGGCACTCTGCCTGCTAGGCCCAGTAAGATATTGTATTGAAAAATGTGTTTTCCATGCCATCTCTCCATTTTAGCCTAATGGCAAACCTGTTGTAAATCAGCTATTGCCCTTTTCGGAGCATGGTTGTTACATCACACTATCCAAGCACTTCAGACCTGGTACTAAGAAAGCCTCATCTATTCTCCAGGAAACCTGTGCTTCTGGTCCCTGACTGGTACTGGATGAAAAGATTGATGAAGAGATCATAATTGCTTATATGAGGACCATAAATATTTGCCTAGGACATTTGTGGCTGGAGAGATTTATTGACCCCACTTGTTGTTGGTCATACTACGCCCAGGCAGCGCCCTTCCCCATTTGTACACAGGTGCTCTCCTGGCTGTTCTGTATGTGAGGCTGCTCTGCCTTTAGCTGTTCCCTGACATCAAGCGGTGGCCAGTGGGGCCAAACAGGGCTGGGCTTGCACAACTACCAGCTGTCCTGGTACTGCCCCATGTCTGTTCCCCGCTCCCTCCTCCGCCATTTTCTATTTGCCGTTTGCCAGTTGTATACAGGTGAGGTTATTTACACACATGAAAGACATTAACCAACTCTTACTAGGTCCCCTCCAAGCCTTCCCTCCTCCTGTTGTTGCCTTCATCACTGGGAGTACAGTAATTGGATCTGGAGAGATTGCTTTCGATTTTTCAATGCACCTCCTCCAGTGGGGAGACTGCAGCAGCACTGAGGTATCCATCAGAAGTATTAGGGGGGGTTATGAAAGTGTCAGCAAGCTTAACGCCTTGCAGCCTCCATCATTGGACAACTGCGCTTGAGAACTCTAGTGGCTCTGACTGGCCCCGTGGCTGGGCTGGGGGAGAGGGCAGGGATTGGACTGGTTTGACTATACCTGGTAGAATTCAAAATGTTACAGTATTTTTTTTTGAAAGCAGAGCTTAGCATTTATCAGTCTGCTGTTCTGTGATATTCCATCATGAATCACACCTAATAATATGGCTGTAATATAATTTCAAATCCACCTGTCCTTACCTAACATGCTACATTCAAGTGTTAATGCCTGTCCTATCCTTAACTGCCCTTTAGGCCTAACTGCCTCCCACATGGCATAAATCATCTGATCTGACGCATTCTCTTGCAGGTGGTGACAAAATCGTGGATGTCATTGATGTTGCCAGACAGGCAGACAGCAAAATGAAGCTTAGAGAGTTTGTCAAGTATTACTACAAACCTCATCGGCCAAAGGTGCTGAATGTGATCAGTCTGGAGTTTTCAGACACCAAGTAAGTATTGGTTACTTTTCGCAGTTAACACATGTCCTGCTGCTGATTTGATCATTGTATAATTTGGATTGACTTTAGTATTTTCTGGCTTCACTAAATATTCACCATTTATAATTAGAATATTTGTAGCTAAAAGCACTTAATACAATTGTTATAGATTACCTGCTATGATTTAGTGAATACTCCTGTGATTCAGTGACATTGTAGGACTATAATAATGTCAAAATGTATATTCCCCATGCTTGCAAGTATAGTAGTGAGAGGAGATGAGCATTGCACTCCAAACAGCAGGGATGCAAATTCTTGCTGAGTTCAGAAGTACAGCGCTGACGGCACTATTGAAGATATGCTGTCTACTACAGACAAGCAGAAGGGATCCCCTGCCCACAGGCACCTTGCTTACAGCCTATTTAGAGAGACGGAAAGGGTTGGAAAAAAATATGAGACTAAGCTTTGATCCTTCATAACTGAGCATCAATGTTCTACCAGGCTTTACAGTGGAAATTATCATTTGAAAGACTGTATTTTTTTAGAAAAGAATGTGTCTTGTCATCTGAAAAGGTGTCCTCTGGAGGAACCCCATTAGGGCCGACTGATTTAGAACCGTCAGCTCTGCCTGATTAGCAGGCAGGGGGCGATGAAGCCAATCCCCCTACGATAAGACGAGGCCTCAGACCTGTTGGTGGGTGATCTGTAAAACAGAAAGCGAAAACGGCAAAGAGGTGGGGACAAATGCATTATTTTAAATGAATCTCATTGGTCAATACCTGGCTGATTGGTGAACAGTGATCTGAAGGTGTCGCATGACGAACGGTTTAGCCTTATTAGTGCGCAATGATGGATGTATTGAAAGATGAGTCGCGTGACAAATGACTCTGCCTTACTGGTAGAACATCCCTAAACTCTCATTTTGTATTCTCTCAGGATGGCAGAGCTGGTGGTAGTGCCTGATATCGCTCAGAAGATGTCCTGGGTGGAGAACTACTGGCCAGATGACTCCTTCTTCCCCAAGCCCTTTGTTCAGATGTACTGCCTGATGGGGGTGAAGGACAGCTACACAGACTTCCACATAGACTTCGGAGGCACATCCGTGTGGTACCATGTACTCTGGGTAAACTGTGGAATTGCTGTGCTCAGCATATTGTATATCTTCAGACCGCAGCGTATCCCTTTTGAAATATGTGCAACGGTTAAGCTCCAGAGTTGTTCAAGTCTGTTTGCTTTGGCTATGTAGTCTGACAGCCCAGCATGATTAACCACAAATGTTCCCCTCAGATACGTTACTGTACATTTATGTTAATAATTAAAATGTTTAATCTTTGTCCTGAAGGGAGAGAAGATTTTCTACTTGATCAAGCCGACCCAGGATAATCTTGCACTATACGAGGTGTGGAGTTCGTCCCCCAATCAGAGCGAGGTGTTCTTCGGGGACAAGGTGGACCAGTGCTACAAGTGTGTGGTGCCGCAGGGAACCACCGTCCTCATCCCCACAGGTGAGGAGCGATTACGTTTCTGCAACTGTCTCCGTTCTCACCTCAGGACAAAATGTGTTCATTTTTTATAAGGAACTGTTTCAACATGCCTCATATACAGCACTATATTTCCAAAGCTCTGCTTCAGGGCATTAAAAAACACAAGAGCCATAAGGAGCCGTAGAGCTGTTTTTCTATTTGGCACTGAGCGGACCAGCTAGCCTTTGATGGTGTCTCACAGGAAGGCCTGTGTGATTTGTGTCTTCAACTGTAAATGCCGAAGGGCCTGAGTGAACCACTTTGTCACCGTGGACACCAGAACCACATGCCATCTTCCTTCCGTCAACTGTGGTTCACAGAACTTCCTCACATCATATGGTCCTCCCCACATCATATGGCAAGTCAAATAGGTGATGCTTTATTTATATACATACATACACACACACACAGTGGCTTGCGAAAGTATTCACCCCCTTGGTATTTTTCTTATTTTGTTGCCTTACAACCTGGAATTTAAATTGATTTTGGGGGGGGTTTCTGTCGTTTGATTTACACAACATGCCTACCACTTTGAAAATGCTAAATATTTTTTGTGAAACAAACAAGAAATAAGAAAAAAAAAAATGAACTTGAGTATGCATAACTATTCACCCCCCCAAAGGCAATACTTTGTAGAGCCACCTTTTACAGCAATTACAGCTGGAAGTCTCTTGGGGTATGTCTCTATAGGCTTGGCACATCTAGCCACTGGGATTTTTGCCCATTATTCAAGGCAAAACTTCTCCAGCTCCTTCACGTTGGATGGGTTCTGCAGGTGTACAGCAATCTTTAAGTCATACCACCGATTCTCAATTGGATTGAGTTCTGTGCTTTGACTAGGCCATTCCAAGACATTTAAATGTTTCCCCTTAAACCACTCGAGTGTTGCTTTAGCAGTATGCTTAAGGTCATTGTTCTGCTGGAAGGTGACCCTCTGTCCCAGTCTCAAATCTCTGGAAGACTGAAACAGGTTTCCCTCAAGAATTTCCCTGTATTTAGCGCCATCCATCATTCCTTCAATTCTGACCAGTTTCCCAGTCCCTGTCGATGGGAAAACATCCCCACAGCATGATGCTGCCACCAGCATGCTTCACTGTGGGGATGGTGTTCTCGGGGTGATGAGAGGTGTTGGGTTTGCGCCAGACATGGCATTTTCCTTGATGGCCAAAAAGCTACATTTTAGTCTCATCTGACCAGAGTACCTTCTTCTATATTTTTGGGGAGTCTCCCACATGCCTTTTGGCAAACACCAAACATGTTTGCTTATTTTTTTCTTTAAGCAACGGCATTTTTCTGGACACTCTTCCGTAAAGCCCAGCTCTGTGGAGTGTACGGCTTAAAGTGGTCCTATGGACAGATACGCCAATCTCCGCTGTGGAGCTTTTGGTGTGCGGCCCTCTCTTGGCAGGTTTGTTGTGGTACCATATTCTTTCAATTTTTTAATAATGGATTTAATGGTGCTCTGTGGGATGTTCAAAGTTTGGGATATTTTTTTATAACCCAATCCTGATCTGTACTTCTCCACAACTTTGTCCCTGACCTGTTTGAAGTGCTTCTTGGTCTTCATGGTGCCACTTGCTTGGTGGTGTTGCAGACTCTGGGGCTTTTCAGAACAGGTGTGTATATGTACTGAGATCAGGTGACAGATCATGTGACACTTAGATTGCACACAGGTGGACTTTATTAACTAATTATGTGACTTCTGAAGGTAATTGGTTGCGCCAGATCTTATTTAGAGGCTTCATAGCATGCACTACTTTTCTGTTTTTTATAATTTTTAGGAACAAGTTATTTTTTCATTTCACTTCACCAATTTGGACTATTTTGTGTATGTCCATTACATGAAATCCAAATAAAAATCCATTTAAATTACAGGTTGTAATGCAACAAAATAGGAAAAATGGTGGATGAATACTTTTGCAAGGCACTGTGTATGAGATATATATATATATATATATTATCCAGTTTCTCTTTTCGTGAAACTTGTTTTTTTCACTAGAGGGAAACCACATGGCTTCCCACAAAGCTGCTTTTCCCAGTTGGTGTGCTGGGGCGTGTGAAAGCTCTCTGGGCTGATGATGCTAGCAGACACTGTGAGATTACGAGTGGCTCCCTGCTGGGAGAGCTGCCCGGCCCTGGTCCATATTGGGTCACGCTCATGGTCCCTCTTCACCAACCTGTCAAATCGCTCCCACAGGCCCCCAGTACGCACACACAGACCCTCAGTATATAAATGGACACAACCAGCATTCTTTAATATGCAAACAATGTTAATCCCCATGTAAAGACATTGTTTATCAATGCCCCACTAAAGCATGACACTCATAAATAAGGTAGCCATGAGGCGGCAGGTAGCCTAGCACTTAAGAGCGTTGGGCCAGTAACTGAAAGGTCGCTGTTTCGGATCCCCGAGCCGGCAATGTGGAAAATCTGCCTTTCTGCCCTTGAGCAAGGCATTTAACCCCCAACAACTGCTCCCCGGGAGCTGACGATGTGGACGTCGATTAAGGCAGCCCCCTGCACCTCTCAGATTTAGAGGGGTTGGGTTAAATGCCGCGTATGCAACTGACTAGGTTTTCCCTTTCCCAATCTCAATGTGCATTTGGGTGGGCTTTCCAGGGTGTTTGCCAAAAAAAGCAAGGTAAGGATGTTTCACAATTTTCCACAGGGAAAAATGTAATGTGTTTCTAAGTACATAGAAATATATTTGTTGTATTACTCTATCTCCTGACATTGTAGATGAATGTAACTGAAAGAACAGTTCAGCTAAAGAGAATTTTAGAGTGGGGGATTGTGCCAAGAGTGTGCAAAGCTGTCATCAAGGCAAAGGATGGCTATTTTGAAGAATCTCAAATATAAAATATATTTAGATTTATTTAACAAATGTTTTGGTTACTACATGATTCCATATGTGTTATTTCATAGTTTTGATGTCTTCACTATTATTCTACAATGTAGAACATAGTAAAAATAAAGAAAAACCCTTGAATGAGTAGGTGTTCTGAAACTTTTGACCGGTAGTGTATGTTGTAACATAAACCATTTCAGACACTTTAATTATCACGGGAAGCCAAAGGCCCCCTGGTAGGGAAGGTCAGTGTTGGGCTATTGATGGCTGGTATGTAGGCGACCTGCAGACAGGCAGTGGTTGAGAGAACCCCATCTGGTATCAGCCATCCATATAATCTCTTGAGCGGCTACCATCCTCTCTGCTGGGGCCACAGCAGCTCCCTGTTCATCCTCCATGACAGAGCATTTATTATGTTTAGGGTCCACCGGCACAGCACTGTCACACCTGTTTGGCTGCACTGCTGCCACATGGAAGGATATATCCTCTGGTGTAATAATACAATCCTTTCCTAAACCCTTTGTGTCTTAAACATACAACTGGAAAACAAGAATTCCAAAATGTTCCAAATTTAAATGTTTAAATGTATTGCATGCAAAGCAGGTTTCAGAGAAACTTGAAACTGGAGAGGGTGATGGATTGATTTTCAGTTGGCAGACTGTTTGCCTCGTGCTACTAGCCTTTTGATCCACATCGGTAGGTCAGCCGTTGATTTGGTCCATCCTCCTCTGTGTTCCCCAGGATGGATCCATGCTGTTCTCACCTCTCAGGATTGCATGGCGTTCGGTGGGAACTTTCTCCACAACCTCAACATAGGCATGCAGCTCAGGTGAGCACCTGAAACTGCCCCACTGGCCTATGCGTATTTTATTAACTGTCTTTATTGGTATTAACCTAAGTAATAACATTATGAAATGAATGGCCAAATACACCGCTGTTATCTTCTCTTTTTAATGGCCAGTGATGAAGTAGTGGTAGAATGTCTGTATGGTTTGACCGTGATCCCACTGGGCACAAACTAGATGAATCAATGTTGTTTCCACTTAATTTCAACAACAACAAGAAAATGTAATGAATCAATGTGAAAAACTGATTGGATTTCAGGAATGTGTGTGTGTGTGTATATACTGAACAAAAATATAAACACAACATGCAACAATTTCAACATCCATATAAGGAAAATATGTTGATTTTAAATACAATCATTAGGCCCTAATCTATGGATTTCAAATGACTGGGCAGGGGCGCAGCCATAGGTGGGCCTGGGAGGGCATATGCTCACCCACTTGGGAGCGAGGCCCAGCCAATCAGAATTTGTTTTTTCCCCACCCAAAGGGCTTTATTACAGACAGATACTCCTCGGTTTCATCAGCTGTCCGGGTGGCTTGTCTCAGATGATCCCGCAGATGAAGAAGCCGGCTGTGGAGGTCCTGGGCTGGCATGGTTACACGTGGTCTGCGGTTGTGAGGCTGGTTGGAAGTCCTGCCAAATTCTCTAAAACGACATAGGAGGCTGCTTATGGTAGTGAAATTAACATTCAAGTCTCTGGCAACAGCTCTGGGGAACATTCCTGCAGTCAGCATGCCAATTGCGTGCTCCCTCAAAATTGAGACATCTGTGGTATTATGTTGTGGGACAAAACTGCACATTTTAGAGTGGCCTTTTGTCCCCAGCACAAGGTGCAACTGTGTAATGATCATGCTGTTTAATCAGCTTCTTGATATGCCACACCTGTCAGGTGGATGGATTGTCATGGCAAAGGAGAAATGCTCACTAACAGGGATGTAAAGAAATTTGGGATGAGTTGGACCGCAGACCAACAAGTGCTCAGCATATGTGGGAACTCCTTCAAGACTGTTGGAAAAGCAGACAGTGGGTTAACTGCCTTGTTCAGGGGCAGAATGACAGATTTCTACCTTGTCAGCTCGGGGATTTGATCTTGCAACCTTTCGGTTACAAGTCCAACGCTCTAACCACTAGGCTACCTGCCGTCTACCTGTGCTGCGGCTCGGCCATGGAAACCAATTTTCAAGTTACCGACAAAGTTATTGTGCTGACGTTGCTTTCAGAGGCAGTTTGGAACTTGGTAGTAAGTATTGCAACTGAGGACAGGCAACAAAAAAAAAATTGGGCACTTCAGCACTCGCGACCCTTTTCTGTGAGCTTGTGTGTCCTACCACTTCGCAGCTGAGCCGTTGTTGCTCCTAGACATTTCCACTTTACAATAACAGCACTTACAGTTGACCGGGGCAGCTCTAGCTGGGCAGAAATTTGATGAACTGACTTGTTGAAAAGGTGTCATCCTATGACGGTGCCACGTTGAACGTCACTGCGCTCTTCAGTACGGTTCATTCTACTGCCAATGTTTGTCTATGGCGATTGCATGTCTGTGCATTCGATTTTTATACACCTGTCAGCAACGGATGTGGCTGAAATAGTCGAATCCACTCATTTGAAGGGGTGTCCACATGTAGTGTAAAATGTTTAAAAAATTCTAAACTAGACATTGAACTGACATCTGTGCCCAGTGGGATGGGTCTCTGTTAGGGTGACCACATGTTCTGGACAGTCCCATATTTTGTCCCGCGCCACGCTACCAAACAATAATTTCCTGCATTTTATCAACAAATTTAAAATGCCACTAATTTACAAAAAAAGTTTGATTTGTCCTATATTTCAGTCAGAATTCCTATTCATTTGATGTGAATCGACATTCCAACCCGCTTATGACAAGACATATAACATAGGAATGTGTTACTGGTGATGTTAAACACTTTTAAAATCGTTGTTGAGATCTGATATTCTACGCAGCGCAAGAAGAGACATAGGTCAATGTCTTATCTTCAAACAATCACGTACTTACAAATATTAATGGAGGCTACTAAACTGTCCTGTAAAATCGTCCCGCATTTGAGTATTTTAAATGTGTTCAGCCTAGGTCTCAGCCCTGTGGAGCTGTGTTTGATCTCCATTGCTGCATCCTCAACTACAGGTGTTATGAAATGGAGTGGCGGTTAAAGACTCCGGACCTCTTCAAATTCCCTTACTTTGAGGCAATCTGCTGGTACGTGGCCAATAATCTACTGGAGACACTAAAAGGTGTGAGAAATACCACTCAGCGGAGGAGTTTGTTGCTGTTTTGGTGATGTGACTTTCTGCACTTTTTTTCAACATCCTTCTCATATGATTCTCAGAGTTACGAGAGGATAACTGCCAGCCCCCAGTCTACCTGACAGATGGAGTGAAAGCCTTGATTACTACACTGAAAAACTGGCTGAAACGAGAGGTAGGATACTACAGAAAACCAGATTCTCGTTGGCAAATTGGCTTCTTGTCTGTGCAACATCTGACTCTATAGAATAGAACATTTGGTCACAATATCTACATTCTAATGTAATCTACATTGGGCTCCTTCAAGGCCAATGGTGGGCAGGTTGTATCCGGTGTGATGGTATGATCTGGCTGGGAAACTGTAACCACCATCTGCAGACAAGACAGTACAAGCCCCTCATTGTCCCCCTGCTCTCTGCCTCTCCTCAGGTCACAGAGCAGGCCAGTGAGGTCCCGGACCATATCAGACCCAACCATCTGATTAAAGAACTCACAAAGGAAATCCGCTACCTGGAGGTAAGGCCCAGTGTGGAGACAGGAAGGGGAGAGGGCCTCAGGCTGTTATGTGAGAACATAAAGGAGAATAAATTCTCAGTGACTCACAAGGACACTGAAGCTTCTTACTTGGAGCTGGTTGTAAACATTTGTGCTCATTAGGTAAAAGTTGGCTGTCCCTGAATATTTTCCCTTTTCTCTTTATAAATACCAAGTCAAAAGCACTGTTTCTTTGAAGCTGGATATTGTAGCGTTTTGGTTCTGTACTAACTAGCATCTCTTGACCACAGGAGGAGGAGGAGCAGAGTGTAGGTAGCAAGCCAGTGAAATCTCAGGGATGTGGACCGTGCCCACTGATGCGGTCGACTCTTGACAAGGCTAGACATCATGCTCGCAGGACAGCCAGACGGCTACGGCACCACCACCACCACCACCATCATCACCATGCGCCCAAGACCCCCTCCAACCTGGAGATCCTGGAGCTGCACACGCGACAGGTGCTCAAGAGGCTGGAGGTGGGACCCTTTGAGGAGGTGAGGGCATTGACACACTACCCTCCCCCATGCTGCTTGTGTAACCCATCGTTTTTTAAATTATTTTATTTAACCTTTATTTAACTAGGCAAGTCAGTTAAGAACTAATTCTTATTTACAATGACTCCATTTTTTCTGGTTTATCCATGTCTTGGAGGACGTTACCCATACACTGAGGCTAGGTTAATTATAAACTTTTGTAAAAGTAAATCTCTATGCCCTTTTCTCAGGATGTCCCGTTCAGCTCCACGGTGATGGCCAAGTTCAATAAGACGTCCATGGCGTCTGCTGCAGCGGTGGAGAGGAGCCTGGACAACAACCTCCTTCTGGTGATGTGCAACGGCAGGATTATTAGGTGAGCTGGAAGAACTCACCACCTACTCAACACCCAACACCTCCAACTGGCTTTGACGATGCTCCGCACTGCTCAACTTATTGGCTGGAGCGGTTTCATGTTACAACTCAGAGCTGCTGTTGTGCAGCCTTAACATGTTAGGACGTACCACCTGCACTATGCAATCTTTACATGTTTCAACTCATCACTTAAATAAACTTGAACCTAAATAACAGGAGGTAAGATGGCTTTCAGTGCCATATGCTGTGATTTGTTTGCCTCTAGGCTTTTTCTCCTCTTACTATTGTGTGTATGTGTGCACAGAGATGAGCGTCGTCACACAAGGGTGAAGAGTAGTCCGGTGCGGGACGGTAAGAGGACTGGCGACCACCAGAGGGAAGGGCTCCTGGTGAAGACCGAGCTCAATGACAGCAAGCTGGAACAAGACCAAGAGAGAGAGGAGAAACCCAGCCCCCTCAGCAGTGAGTCTAACTGGTCAAGTCACCAGCTGTCAATCAACGGTTTAGGTAGGCTCATCTTTGAATGCACCAGAATTTCACGTAACATTTAGGTGCAGCTATTTAATTCATCCTTCTCTTTTTCCTCCTCAGAGTTTTTCGAAAGAGTGAATTCCGATCTCAGGAAAGGAGCCGTAGTGTACTCCGACATTTCAGACTCTGAGTCCGAAGAACGTTGCTCTATGCAGGTAGCTAATCCCACTTCCTCCCCAAGGCCCTGTCTCTCCTTCACACAGAACTGTTTAAGTTATAAAGGCTGACATCTGTGTGATTGTGCAGAAAAAGGACTCCTCGGGGGAAGATTCGGGGAGCTCCGAGGAGGAGGAAAGAGAGGATAAGGAGCATTGCAGGATGGCGCGAGGCAGTGTGAAGGACCTACACCAGGCCAGCCAGGCCCTTCACCACTTTGACAAACCACTCAAAGGGTACAGGAAGCATGGATGAATGGACCAAGTGGCATTCTTGTTCTAAGGATTCTGTATGCATCAATCCAATGCAATACAAATACAATGGGGGAAATTAGTGCATACAGTGCATGATTCATTCATTATCCAGTTGAGTTAAGAGATTCATTAAGTTGTTCCTATACTCGTTTGCAGACAACGCCCTACCTCTCCAACCACAGAAGAGGAGGCTATTGAGGGCATGCTGTCCATGGCAGGGCTGCTTTATCCTCAGCGACCAGAGGAGAGCAGCACTGCCCAGGAGCCCTGGTGGTCCAGCCTGGCTCATCAGTCCCCTGACAGTGGTACACTCCAGTCCTGAAATGCTTATAAAGTTCAAGATTTCAATTTGACTAAGCCCCTAATTCAATAAATTTCAGATAGTCAACTTTCTCTGTGTTTGTCCTGTAGGTGGAAAAGAGCCTGTGTCAGGGGATGATTCAGACAGCAACTCCACACTGAGCCTTCAGGTAATAATAATAATCAAGAGTGAATGGGTCATGCCTGCACATGCTGAGACTGACATCTCTTAAGTCTGATGTCTCTAATTTGAGACTACATCAGAATCACTCTCTGTATTTGAATTACTAATATTCCTCTTTAGGTAGCAATTTGGGATTTTGTTCAAAGAACAGCAGATCCAATTTAAAGTATAGTCTCCCCTTCCTTTTAGGATGAGCGGAGGGCACAGCAGCATGTGCATAAGGAGTGTCGAGCCAAGCTTAGCCAGAGGATCCAGGAGAACAAGAACTTCATGGACAATCAAAGCAGTGGGAGTAACAGTAACAGCAGCGAGGCCTGGGGTGACCAAAGCCCGTCTCAGGCTGCCTCTAGCCCCCTCCGCCTGGACCTCAGCTCAGGGACTGACTACCAGTACAGTGAGACTTCCCTGTCACCCCCCCGGCACCCCTCCAAGAGGCCTGCTCCAAACACCCCACCCATCAGTAATCAAGCGACTAAAGGTTTGACTCAATATTTATTTATTTCATCTAGCTAATCTATTGGAGTAGTAGCTGGAATTAGCATAGCATTATTCCTCTCTCACTCATCCTTTTGTTATTGATCTCTGTGCAATGTTTTTCTCCTCAGGAAAACGTCCTAAGAAAGGTATGGCCACCGCTAAGCAGAGACTAAGGAAGATTCTCAAGCTGAGCAGGAACAACCACTTCTTGCTATAGCACTCAAGACCCTGATGTCTACAGAAATAACTTTGAGAAGGGACAACTCGCCCCCCTGCCCATATACTCTTTCGGTTGTAACTCACATTTTACAAAAATCATTGCTTGGATGGATTGACCTTAGTCAGTTAACTTGAGTGCACTCTTTTTATTACATTTTTTGTGTGATTAATCGCATTGTCTGAAAGCGTTCAAAATAAACTGAAACATCCAAAATACATAATCTATACAGATAAAAACAACGATGCGATGTCCAAACAAGTTGACATTTAGGTTAAAGAAAGTGTGCTTTATCAATTTACCTGATTTGGCTAACCGTTACTTTGGACAAAATCAAGACTTGAATATTTTTGTAATGCTTTTCGTATAAAAAAATATAAAATTACAGCTCAATTTGAGCATATTCTGAATTTGCGATTTAATCGTGATTAATCACAGCAAATCCTGGAATTAACCCAATTTATTTTATCATTTGACAGCCCTAATTGGATAACAAGATAATGGATTTACAGAAGAAAGCACACAGTTTCCCATGGTGAAGTGTGTTGGTTTGGTCTGACTTAAGATCAAGAATGATGCTATGGTGTTTGAACTAATTTTAAATGGTGCTGAAGTGCATATTCATGTTATCCTTTCGTCTACCCTCTTGTTACAATCACCAGTGATTGAATTTGAGAGGGGGGTATATTTTGATGCAGCACTCCAGGCACCTCAGCCTCGCGGTATGTAAAAGCTATCTGTCGCTAATACATTAAGCCATTCCAAGAATACCTCTCCCAACACATTAAGTTTACAGGTTCTGTTTACTGAAGGGATTACGACTCCTCATTGCTCTATAGTTGGATCACTGACCATATCAAATGTGTTCCTTTGGGGCCACCTATTGGTCAAAGGAGGGCAGGAGCTTGAAAGTGCTGTTATTATGAAAGGTTTTTGAAATTGCAAAAAGCTATCAAGTAGAAAATGTACAGAATGTATAAACAGAAAATATAAGTTATCCTTAATTTATTTAACTTTCTCTTTTGGTGTTTGTGTTTTATTGTTTTTCTTTTGCTGGTATTGAATTATGTATCGTGAAAAAAGTTAATAATGGCTTTGATATGACAATCCTGTTACAATGGTTAATGTAACTGGTGTGTGATTATTTTTTTATATTCGCTAACAGGTTGTATATGTTGCCTCTATCACATTTGTATGGGTGGATTTAAGCAAAAATCTACTAACATGTGGACCTAAATTAGATTTGAAATGTTTGGGAGATGATACACATTTCTTATCTTCTAGGTCGGCTAAGATTGATATTATGAAATAATATTTGTCTTACTCGTTAGTATGAATTTTTTTATTTTTTTTATTTTTATAAATGTGTCTTCAGTGACACTGATAATTTTATAATTGTACAAAGTGTATGTGAGAAATGTAATTATGGCTACTGATCTAGTTATTGTTAGTGTTATGTTTATTTTCCCTATCACTATACCCTTGGCTTGAAAGACCTCAGGTTGGATTTTGAATTGGTGGTGTTTTTTTGTTGGTGATAATGCCAAAAATGTGATTCCCATGAATGGGCGAAGTGAGAGATTGCTCCTGTTGGTGTCTTTCTCAGGGACACATTCTCTTGACTTAAGAAACATTTATTTTTATTTTTATAAGCAACATGAAATGACCCATCATCGTTGACACTTTCTGATCATTGATTTTATTTACAAAAAAAAAGTTGCATTGGTATTACGAGTGTTACTAGGAAACCCCTTTTAGTTGTGACCTTGACTCCTTTTTATGGAAATGTAATTATGCTGCCTGTCTTCCCAACTTTCATTGGGAAGTTTGTTCATATATGTTGTCAATCGTTGTCACTTCAATAAGTGAATGATGGACTGAGGTACTATGTTACAACTGCTCAGGGCTCTTTGGTGGTGACTGTTTCTAGACTAAGAACTTTTAAATATTTATTTTATGGGCATTGTGCTACAGAGAATGGTTGCATCAAAAGAAGCAACCTCTTGAATACAAATCCTCTTTCTGCATTTAGCAAAGAGCATGCCAACAGAGGTGACCCCAAGTGAAGTTGAGCCATCTACTAAATCCTCACCATTCTTATATGCTATCTGCCAAGGCATATTGCACTAACTTCCAGGTTTAAGCATATCAAATAGCTTTAGATGCCCCCATTCAAGTATTTGTGACAGAACTGAGTTCCCATCATGAATTTACTTTTAATCCACACCCTCATGCTCATGGTGCCATCTGCCTGGCTACCTACTGTATTTAGCCATTGTGCTTGGGCTCCAAAAGTATTGGGACAGTGAATTTTTTTCTTTGTTTTGGCTCTGTATTCCAGCACTTTGGATTTGAAATGATACAGTAACTATGAGGTTAGTCAGCTTTAATTTGATGGTATTTTCGTCCATGTCGGGTGAACCGTTTAGAAATTACAGCACTTGGTGTACATGGTCCCCCCCCATTTTTAGGGGATCAAAAGTATTGGAACTAATTCACTTGTGTATTAAAGTAGTTTCAAGTTTATTTAGTCCCATATTGATAGCATGCAATGATTATATCAAGCTTGTAACTACAAACTTGTTGTCATTTGAGTCACTTTTATTGTAATTAAGAATTGGATGTTTCTAAACACTTCTACATTAATGTGGATGTTACCATGATTACGGATAATCCTGAATGAGTGAGAAAGTTAGACGCACATATCATTTACCCCCCCCCCCCCCCCCCCCCACAAAAAAAATGCTAAACTCCCCTGATATTAAAATGGTGAGAGGTTAGCATGTCTTGAGGGTATATTATTTGTGCGTCTAACTTTCTCACTCTTCATTATTCACAATTCATTCAGGACTATCCGTAATCGTGGTAGCATCCACATTAATGTCCCATGTTTCATGAGCTGAAATAAAAGATCCCAGAAATGTTCCATATGCACAAAAAGCTTATTTCTCTCAAATTTAGACCACGAACCTGTTTGCATTCCTGTTAGTGAGCATTTCTCCTTTGCCAAGATAATCCATCCACCTGAGGGGTGTAACCACACGAGCCCAGGACCTCCACATCCGGGTTCTTCTCCTGCAGGATCGTCTGAGTGGGTGCTGAGAGTATTTTTGTCTGTAATAAAGCCCTTTTTTGGGGAAAAGCAAATACTTATTGGCTGGGCATGGCTCCCAAGTGGGTGGGCCTGGGAGGGTATAGGCCCACCCAGGGCTGCGCCCGCGCCCAGTCATGTTAAATCCATAAATAAGGGCCTAATGAATTTATTTCAATTTACTGATTTCCTTATATGAACTGTAACTCAGTAAAATCTTTTAAATTGTTTTGTGTTATTTTTGTTCAGTATAGAAGTGTTTAGAAACAGTCAATTGTTATTTACAATAAAATGTACTCTAAAATGACAGTACATGATTTACCATTAATTTCTATTGGGCACAAAATAATCTGAAACATAACCAAAACAAACAGTAAAAACATCCAACAAGTTTGTAGATTCACAAGCGTAATTTAATCATTGCGCGCTAGAAATATGGGAGCAAATACTAAACTTTTGACTACTTTAATACACGTGAATTTGTCCCAAAAGTTTTGGTCCCCTAAAATGGGTGGACTATGCATAGAAAGTGCTGTAATTTCTAAATGGTTCACCCGATATTGATGGAAATAGCCTAAAATTAAAGCTGACAGTCTGCACTTTAACTTCAGTCATTATATCATTTCTGGAGTACAGAGCCACAACAAGATGGTGTGGAGAGATTAATTCAGAGAAGCTTGACTTCCAATTCTACTCCCAGGCCCTGTAAAACCACAATAACAAAAAGTCTAAGCTTCTGAAAGGGCGAAGATCATGAGTTGCTTTTCAGTTACTCTCAACAACACTGTTTCACTTTTCATCGTCCCAACATGTTTGATCATGCAAGGCATTACTGGCCTTCTGGCAGAGTCTTGTTCTCCAGTAGACTACTATTAATTGTACAGTATTTAACTGAATTTTAGACTATTTTTACATTTGTGGGAAGTGTTGGTCATTTCCAGTCTGCGGTTTGGTTGAATGTCTATAATAGTTTATTTCATCATTGAAAACAATAAGCTTGTCTTGACACTAACCCATTGCAATGAATATTTGAATGTTTATTTCTGTATCCCAATGTGGCCTGTAAATAATTACATATTTTAAAGTGATGTTTTCCTTATTTATTCTCAACCACTAACCTGCATCATTAAGACTGGGTAAGATATTTCCTTGACAAATGCCTTTGGTGCGGTAGCTAGGCTTGGATCACTTGAATGAACGTCTGTCACCAATGACTACTGTGAGAGCTAATGTAAAGCAAGATTTTTTTTTTTTTTTTTAATTTCCATCAACAATGTGCATGCTTGGAGATCAAACAGTGCTAGAGGTTTTCATAGTACCACACTTACATATAGCAGGTTGGTCATCATTACGCAACAGTGCACAAATGTAAAGTGCCTTGTGTTTGTGTCCCCCTACTGCTGAAATATGGAACTCTGAGTCCCAAGACACTAAATTGTTGCTGTGCCCTTTTCTCAATCTCTTCAGTGCTCACTGATTTGAAAGGCATGGAGTCTGGACAGCCTTAAAACAGTCCATGACTGGTGTAAGCAATATGGCAGAAGCTGTTCTCAGCCCAACCAAGTGGGGCCATCTTCCAACCCAACTGTAATTTCAGAGCTGTGAACAGTGACACTGACGGAGTATGAACTAGGGGGGCCTGGAAACCAAACAATATACTGTTATTATAGTCCTCCTTTAGAAAAGATCATCATCATGAAACTAAATATACAGAGATTACAATGAAGTTGCCATATGATCAGAATCAGTCCTATGGGTATATGTACATTGACTGTTGTTACATTCAAACTATTTTTGGTGGATGGTATTAGGTGCATGGCCCAAGTACATTTAGGATAAATGTATTATCAATTGATCTCGTTTTCTATTTAGCTCATGTGGAAGCATGACATGCACAATTATAGTGACGCGAGCCCGGGCTCGAGCACTAAAGTGAAAACTGCACTGTGTGCGCGCGGGGATGACAGTCGCCATTTTATTTTGAAAAATCAAACCGAATTGGAAGGAGAGCAACCCAAAAGGAAGGAATATCACAAATACATTTTTGGAACCATGGTAAGTTTTTAAAAACAATATATTGCAAAGAATCGGCGGTATTTAAAAAAAAAAAATTAGGACACATTACTAAGCAAAGTGTGCGACTAGCCGTTAGGCGTCGTAGTTAACGTGAGCAAAGACAAGCTAGCGTACCTCAGTAGCGTTGGCTAAAGTTAGCCAGCTAGGAACAGTTGGATGGTCCCATCTCAAAGTAGAGTTGGTTAGTGAAAATCACCATATATTAACGTTTAACATGGCTTACTCATTTCGAGTTTGCGGATGCTGCACTCCGAGAATATTGTCATGCTAACGTTTATATGAACTAGTTAACGTTAACTAACACTAGTTGGCTAGTTACGGTACCTGGTAATACATACATAGCTAACCTAGCTACTAGGTAATTTAGCTAACGTTACTTTGTTGGCAATTTATTTCCATTGACAATAACGTAACTAATAATCAATCGCAAGTGCATTGACCAGCTAACTAGTGTTTTATAGAATTGTTGGCTTTGCAACGTAAACAAATGTAACTAACGTTAGTTAGCCAACGACAGAAAAACAACCTAACATACGGCCTTCTGAGCGTTGACGTTAGCTAACATTAGCTGGCTGACGTTTGCCACATCTGCTAATTTAGCTAGCTGGTGTTGGCAACGCAATGTGCTTGCTTATCCGGCTAGCTAACGTTAGCTGGCTAGCTCTTTGTCTCAATGGATAAGTTGACTTGTAACAGTAGATGTCAGATGGTTAACGTTAGTTACATAACGTTACCATCGTTTGCTAACGTTAACGGACCAAGTTGGTCAGTTATATTCTGCAGCTAGCAAACATGGCTATCGTTGATATTATTAGCTAACGTGAGCGAAGTTTGCTAACTAACGAGATGTTGCGGAAGATTGAGTGAACATATACTAGCGAAGTACCTTATCTACGTGGACGATAACACATTGAATTGTTTTTTTTATCGATGAGACACACGACAAATATGCGAACGTTAACTTAGTTGCCGTTAGTGAGATAATACTAACGTTTATTTGCATTATTACTGGGACACTGAAATCATAGCTAGCTACCTACGTGAGCAATTAATATAACTCGCTTTAAGTAGCTAAACGACTTTGGCTTGGTTATTCATTGATTAACCACGTGTTGTCAGTGTAGAAGAGAAATATAGGACATCATCCATATTATCAGCGCACACGATGCTGATTGGACTGGTAGTAACGGTTAAAGGGTGTGTATCAAGTCAAGGCCCAACTTGGTAGCTGTACAAGACCGACGTTGTGGACATAGCTTTCGCTAACATTTATCATTTGTTTGGGCAAAATTCACATATAGACAGTGACCATCGTTATAACTCGGTCATGGTGACTTTCTACCTGTAAGTTGCGAAGTAGCTGATTAACTAAGTTAGTTGTTGATGTTTTTTAGTTAGCCTACCACCCTACTCTTGTACATTTGCACACTAACTTACATAGATGTTTATATTTTTCTTTTGTGTTATTGACTGTACGTTTGTTGGTTTAACTGTTTTTGTCGCACTGCGTTGCTTTATCTTAGCCTGGTCGCAGTTGTAAATGAGAACTTGTTCTCAACTGGCCTACCTGGTTAAAAAAAAAAATTTTTTTTAGTATTGCGGTGGTGTGTGAATCAGGATTATACCAGGCGAGTAGTAGGCCTGGAAGCCTATCCCATTCTTTTTTGTGGGCAATGAGGCTCTTTTCCCATGGCAGTTGTACACTGCACTTTTGGTATTTACAACCCCGGTTTATCATATGACTATTTATATATATATATTTTTAAACCTTTATTTAACTAGGCAAGTCAGTTAAGAAAAAAATCTTATTTACAATGACGGCCTAGGAACAGTGGGTTGACTGCCTTGTTCAGGGGCAGAACAACATATTTTTAACTTGTCAGCTCGGGGATTTGATCTAGCAACCTTTCGGTTACTGGCCCAATGCTCTAACCACTAGGCTACCTACTATGTAGTATTTGCTCAATGATTTTGTACTGTTTTCATGTGCATCTGTATTAACTAGTTTTCTCTCTTGGCTATTTTCAGATTCTGAACTTGATGTTGCACTGAGGGACTTTACCTTGCATCAAGATCCACTGATAGAAGTAGCTTGTTGTAAAACATTTTCACACCTTGGGGGGGGGGGGGGGGGGCAGAAGTAACCTATCACTGAAGTGACTAAAGGGGAATAATGGTGATTTTGCGCCGGGCACGGCCGCCTGCTTCCGCCCCAACCAGCAATGAATCTTGACTCGCTCTCGCTGGCTTTGTCTCAAATCAGCTACTTGGTGGACAATTTAACTAAGAAAAACTACAGAGCCAGCCAGCAGGAAATACAACATGTGAGTAGCATGTGGTATTAGGCTCACAAATTGTATTTTTCTGTCTTTTTGTAGTTTTGCCACTAAAAAGCAGTACACACATTTTTCAGACGTTTGAAGGGCTATAATTAAGTAGATTTTGAAATGTACATGCATTCAAAATTATTTTTTTATTTGACCTTTTATTTAACTAGGCAAGTCAGTAAAGAACAAATTCTTATTTTCAATGACGGCCTAGGAACAGTTAACTGCCTTGTTCAGGGGCCTGAACGGCCAATTTTTACCTTGTCAGCTTGGGGATTATCACAAAATGATTGTAAAGCCAATATGATTCTAGTGTTCATAGGATTTTTCTGTATAAAAATGGCCATAATTGGTGGGTGTGGCAAGGTGTGTAGCAATGTCGGCATGGCTGAATTTGGTCAGGGTCTTGGTTAAAAAAAAATTGAAGCCCCCCATCTTAGTGACGGAGATTTTGTTTTAAAGGCAGTTTCCCTTAATTCTAGACATTTAGCTATGTAGCCGAGATAACATTTTGCAGTTTAAACTAATTTCCTTTTTTGTTCTTATGATCAATCATTGTAACAAAATCAATACTCCTGAATTCATAGTTTTTGTCTAGCTTTTATTTTAGTGATAGTTCTCATATTTAACAATAAATAGATCATCTTTTTTTACGTACTTTATATCTGGTTTTAGTAGTTAAAGTTTACACTGAAAATATTTTTCCACCCCGAAAAATGTATTTCACTAAAAACAATGTTTGGATGTAGGTGGCCTGAATAAACAAGATGTTTCTATGCAGAAAAAACCCTGGATTTGGAATTGCATTAGGTCTGCCAATTATATTGTGGCTGTGACGGCTAACCTGTTATTTGTTCTTCTGTTGAATGTGTTCTGTCCCAACAGATTGTGAATCGTCACGGCCCTGAGGCAGACAGGCATTTATTACGCTGTCTTTTCTCCCATGTGGATTTCAGTGGCGATGGTAAAAGCAGTGGCAAAGATTTCCATCAGGTAATTTCTGATTAGTAATACTCAATACACCAGTTGCTAAACAGATTTTAGCCATGAGGACTAAGGGTTTCTTTAAATTTCCTGATCGTCATTGGTATTGTCTATCTTGCCTTTATTATTTTAGAAAGTGACTCTGCTTTCCTATTTTGTCCTTAACCTGTTCTGTTATGTCCCCTCTTCTCCCTTTTACCTTCGTTTGCCCACTTGACCAAGACACAGTTTCTGATCCAGGAGTGTGTTTCACTGATTTCAAAGCCAAATTTTATTTCAACACTCTGCTACACAATCGACAATCCCTTGCACTACCAGAAGGTAGGAGACGTGCTTATTTTCTCACCTATCTTTGTAAAATAATTTTGCCATTCATAAAATATTATAAAATACATTAGACCTCGTGCCAATATTAGTGTCTGCATCAGAATAACTGTAATGTTTTCTAAAACTTTATCATTTTCAGAGTTTGAAGCCTTCCACCCACTTGTTTACTCAGTTGAGTAAAGTTCTCAAGCTAAGCAAGGTTCAAGAAGTAAGTAAAGTAATATGGAAATATATGTTATCAGATGGTGGTTTTTATTGTGGTGTTTAAAAATAATATGCCAAACAATTTGAGTCTACATAAATCTTTATTTTTCCCCCCTAAGGTTATATTTGGCCTTGCTTTGCTGAATTCGTGCAACGCAGACCTTCGTGGTTTTGGTAAACTCAGTTTTATATTTAATAATTTGACTATACCTGCTGATTTGAAAACATGCAATGTTTTATCTGTATGTGGGGGTCACATGAGTTATTCTGTTATCAAGGTGTCCAAGTGTAGCACATGGAAATGTGTGAAACTCACTCCTTAGCCTGAGGTGTCCCTACATGGGCTGCAAAATAGTTAGCTTTTCGCGTGGCACAGCTGTTAAAAAGATGCTTCGCAAGGGCCAGTCACGTGTGCTAAAAAGGCGGAGGTCCTGTGTTCAAGCCTCTGTGAGCTGAATCAGGAGGAAGCCGTACACTCTAAGCAAGCAGCTTGACATCTGTTATAGAAGTCTAGAAATGAAACGATATGAAAATTTCATATCACAATTATAGTGACCAAAATTATCACGGTTATCAGTATTATCGCGGTATTGTTAAAATGTGCTGGAAATGTTCAAAAAATACTGATACATACACACTTAAATCATTTCACCAAGTTTTATATTGAAAACCAACAAATAAAATTAGCAGCACTATGTACTTTTTGTGTGCATAAACTTGAAAAATAATAACATTAACATTAAACATGGCACCATGTGGCCATGAAGTAAGCTTCCCTAGTGCAGGTTTAAATGAACACATCCTAAATTAAGCAAATCAAATAAACAAACAACAAAATTAGCAGCACTCGCTTTGTGGTGAGGCACGCCAACCTTTATCAGCCTCAGAAAGCCAGGTCTCAACAATTTGAAATGGCACCATGTCCTTTGCAATGTAATATGAAAAGACTGGAGTGAGGTCTTGAGCATTTTTTGATGTTGGTGCATAAGCACCCTGCCTTAATAAATGCTTGCTCTATTGTCTGTGTCACAACTAGATGAGGGACCAGGTGCATCACTGGGTTTGCCTGCTGCACGCCCACTACGTAAACAAGGGAATAGTAAATGCAGTAGTATTATTATTGCCATTATTATTATTATTATTCACTTATGGCTGAAATCCCATTAACAGGATCGATATGACAACAGCCAGTGAAAGTGCAAGGCGCCAAATTCAAAAAACAAATCTCATAATTAAAATTCCTCAAACATACAAGTATTATACACCATTTTAAAGATGAACTTGTTGTTAATCCCACCAGTGTCCGATTTTAAAAAGGCTTTACGACGAAAGCATACCATGCGATTATGTTAGGTCAGCGCTTAGTCACAGAAAAACACAGCCATTTTTCCAGCAAAAGAGAGGAGTCACAAAAAGCAGAACTGGAGATAAAATTATTCACTAAGCTTTGATGATCTTCATCAGATGACACTCATAGGACTTCATGTTACACAATACATGTATGTTTTGTTCAATAAAGTTCATATTTATATCCAAAAATCTCAGTTTACATTGGCGCGTTATGTTCAGTAATGTTTTGCTTCCAAAACATCCGGTGATTTTGCAGAGAGCCACATCAATTTACAGAAATACTCACAATAAACATTGATAAAGGATACAAGTCTTATGAATGGAATTATAGATAAACTTCTCCTTAAAGCAACAGCATTAATATTCACTTATCTTTGATCTTCATCAGAATGCACTTCCAGGAATCCCAGTTCCACAATAAATGTTTGTTTTGTTCGATACGGTCCATTTATGTCCAAATACCTCCTTTTTGTTTGCACGTTTAGTTCTCAAATTCATGAGGCGCAAGCACTAGGTCCAGACAAAGTCAAAGTTCCGTTACATTTCGTAGAAACATGTCAAACGATGTATAGAATCAATCTTTAGGATGTTTTTAACATAAATCTTCAATAATGTTCCAACCGGAGAATTCCTTTGTCTTTAGAAATGCAATGGAATGCAGCTAACTCTCACGGGCGAGACTGAGCTCATGGCGTTCTGCCAGACCTCTTATTCAATCAGCTCTTATTCTCTCCCCCTTCACAGTAGAAGCCTGAAACAAGGTTCTAAAGACTGTTGACATCTAGTGGAAGCCGTAGGAAGTGCAATCGTACCAAATTTTACACGGTATCTTGAATAGGCAAAGACTTGAAAAACTACAAACCTCAGATTTCCAACTTCCTGGTTGGATTTTTTCCTCTGGTTTCTGCCTGCCATATGAGTTCTGTTATACTCACAGACATCATTCAGACAGATTTAGAAATGTCAGTGTTTTCTATCCAAATCTACTAATAATATGCATATCTTAGCTTCTGGGCCTGAGTAGCAGGCAGTTTACTCTGGGCACCTTATTCATCCAAGCTACTCAATACTGTCCCCCAGCCATAAGAAGTTAAGACTGTATCTTCTGTGTTGCATTTGAGTATATGCAATGACCCCATGCGCAATTTACATAAATACAAATGAGTCTTAACTTCTTTGGCATAGGGGGCGGTATTTTGACGTCCGGATGAAAAGCGTGCCCAAAGTAAACTGCCCGCTACTCAGGCCCAGAAACTAGGATATGCATATAATTGGATTTGGATAGAAAACACTAAAGTTTCTAAAACTGTCTGTTAAAATAATGTCTGTGAGTATAACAGAACTCAAATGGCAGGTGAAACCCCGAGGACAAACCATTAAAAAACTGATTTCAATGTCTGGCACTTTTATAATAGGGCAAAATCGTTCCCGATTGCAGTTCCTAGGGCTTCCATTAGATGTCAACAGTCTTTAGAAAGAGTTTCAGGCTGTTTTTTTGGGAAAATGAGAGAAGTTGTAGTTTTTCTAAATGGTTCCCATTTTGGCTGTAGTGTTTCCAAGCGCATGGCCGAGAGCGCGTTCTTTTTGTTTATCTCCGGTAAAGACAATAACGATTCTGTCTTAAATTGAATTGTTTATTTGCGTATTAGGGTACCTAAGGATTGATTATAAACGTTGATTGACTTGTTTGGATAAGTTTATTGGTAACGTTTGGGATTCATTTTGTATGCATTTTGACGGAGGGAAACCGAGTGGATTATTGACTGAAGCGCGCCAGCTAAACTGAGTTTTTATGGATATAAAGAAGGAATTTATCGAAAAAAAGGACCATTTGTAATGTAACAGACCTTTTGGCGTGCCAACAGAAGAAGATCTTCAAAGGTAAGGCATATATTATATCGCTATTTCTGACTTTCGTGTCGCAACTCCCTGGTTGAAAATGTTTTTTATGCATTTGGTCCCGTGTGGCTCAGTTGGTAGAGCATGGCGCTTGCAACGCCAGGGTTGTGGGTTCAATTCCCACGGGGGGACCAGGGTTCAATTCCCACGGGGGGACCAGGATGAATATGTATGAACTTTCCAATTTGTAAGTCGCTCTGGATAAGAGCGTCTGCTAAATGACTTAAATGTAAAAATGTAAATTTGTGTGCTGAACGCTGTCCTCAGATAATCGCATGGTTTGCTTTCACCGTAAAGCCTTTTTGAAATCTGACACCTTGGCTGGATTAACAAGTTAAGCTTTATTTTGATGTATTGCACTTGTGATTTCATGAAAGTTTAATATTTATAGTAATTTGAATTTGGCGCTCTGCCATTTCACCGGATGTTGGCCAGGTGGGACACTACCGTCTCACCTATCCATAAGAAGTTTAAGAAGACAGTGATAGTAATTGCAATGAGCCAAACAATTGACATAAATACTGGAGTCTTGTATAGGAGTCTATAGTGTTTCTCCTGTTGGAACACCTTTACAACCAAGTCGACGACTGCCGGATTTTAAATGAACAAAATATGTTGGTTGGGTGACTAAACTACATAACATGTTATCGTGTGCAATGGGCGAATAGTCTGCAGACACATGACGCATACAGCAGCAGAACAACAACGTGTAGTGTTTTTACAAGAGTAGGTAATACTGAAAGCTTCAGTTTACATTATTGACAAGCTATTAGCAAGTTAGACAGACAAACCATGTCGTTTTCCCCCACATCATGCATTGAGCTAAAAGTTGGCTTACATTCGCTATAAAGTAGTGGGTGGTGGTCCTGAAGATGCCTCAAGAGATTTGAAGTGTTAATGTAAAGGAGTACCTGGTATTGTGTAGGTCCGGAGAACTGTTTTACGTACCAGGTGGCTATCTCTCGGTTATCGTCTTCAGGTGGGGCCTTCAGTATGTCGATTGCTACGGTGTGGCAGGGGTAGTCAGCAAAGCAGAACACATCTGGGCTCATGAGGGAGTGCTGGATGAATGACAGCTGGAAGAGAGCGATAATGGTCAAGAGGGCTGAGGAGAGGAGTTCATTGATGTGAATGAAGGAGTTTGTTACCTACGGAAATAAGACCAAAGTGTTGAGTCTTTTCATTTACATAAACCTGGCCCAATCTCCTTCTTACCTGTCCTTCAGCATGCTTCCAGGGCCGGTAGATTAGGTCGACGGGGAACACCTCCATGCCCAGGCCCCTCTGGCTCCCATACACCACCATCTGCAGTCCCTTGCATGTTCTGCAGACAGGGTGACCATCTTCGATTAAGCTTCCCTCAGCACTCTTGTAAAACACAAAATACTACCACACTTCAGATTTGGTCCTCTTAGAAGGCTGAAAAATTTCCCGAGCGCTGTCACTGCCTTCTGCCATGTTTTCACACAAAACAAAACCCATGTTGCATGCTGTGCCTGCGTCAAACTGTTGCTAACTTTGGTTGATGCAGAACAGTATTTACTGTGAATTTTTCAAACCGTGGTAATCAAACATGTTTTTAATGATGATTTAAAATGTAAAACAGTAATACTAGTCGTCGGGTATTTTACAGTGGTTTATCGTGAAACCGGTAACCGTTTCATCCTTAAAAGTATTTATTTGAAATATTTCCCCATTTTGTCTTTAGCCGCGCAGTTCGTCAAACAAAGGCTCCCGGACCTCCTCCGCTCGTACGTGGACGCGGACCTTGGAGGAAACCAGGAAGGTGGCTTCCAAGATATTGCCATAGAGGTCCTGCACCTGCTCCTCTCCCATCTTCTGTTTGGCCAGAAGGGAGCCAGCGGGGTCGGACAAGAGCAGATTGAAGCGTTCCTCAAGACACTGTGTAGAGGTGAGGGGCATAGACGTACTACTTGAAAGGAAATGTTAATTATTTCCAGAAGTAACACAAACTCTGATTCCTTCATTCACAGCAATCTGGTCGTTTTGTACATGTTGCCCCATCAATTAAATATTCTGGTTCAGATTTCCCGCAGGAGCGCTGCCCTGTGGTGCTCGCACCACTTCTATACCCTGAAAAACGGGACATTCTGATGGACAGGATTCTGCCAGACTCGGGAGAGTTAGCCAAGACCATGATGGAGAGTTCTCTCGCAGAGTTCATGCAGGAAGTTGGCTATGGCTTTTGTGCAAGGTGACTGTTATTTAGCAACTGAAATGCCCATTACAAATGTAATTAATTCAGTAGTTTTTGACGTCATGCATGACCACTGTTAATGTATTGTCTGTCTTTCATTCTAAGTCTCGATGAATGCCGCAACATAATCCTACAGTATGGGGTGCGAGAGGTTACTGCCAGCCAGGTGGCCAGGGTCCTGGGGATGATGGCTCGCACCCACTCTGGCTTGTCTGATGGAATCCCCCTACAGGTGAGGGTTGACCTGATGGTAACTTACTGAAGCTCTGTTAAAAAAAATGGCATTGCTCTCTAAGTATACTATTGTTTTTCTTTTTTCTTTCTCAGTCCATCTCGGCTCCGGGCAGTGGCATTTGGAGCGATGGAAAGGACAAAAGTGATGGCTCTCAGGCGCACACCTGGAATGTAGAAGTTCTAATTGATGTAGTCAAAGAAGTTGTAAGTTATAGTGGCATTACATGTTATTCCCCTTCAGTTGGCCATTCATGTTTTGCAGTTTGTACAGGAAATGTCCTTTTTATATTTTAGAACCCCAATCTGAACTTTAAAGAGGTGACCTACGAGCTCGATCACCCTGGCTTCATAATCCGGGACAGCAAGGGACTGCAGATGGTGGTGTATGGGATCCAGAGGGGCCTGGGCATGGAGGTGTTCCCTGTCGACCTAATCTACCGGCCCTGGAAGCATGCTGAAGGACAGGTAAGGAGAATGGGTCAGGTTTATGTAAGTGACAAGACACAACACTTTGGTCTTATTTCCATAGGTAACACACTCCTTTCACATCAATGAACTCCTCTCCTCAGCCCTCTTAACCATTATCACTCTCTACCAGCTGTCATTCATCCAGCACTCCCTCATGAGCCCAGATGTGTTCTGCTTTGCTGACTACCCCTGCCACACCGTAGCAATCGACATACTGAAGGCCCCACCTGAGGACGATAACCGAGAGATAGCCACCTGGTACGTAAAACAGTTCTCCTGACCTCCACAATACCAGGTACTCCTTTACATTAATTATTAGAACAATGTCATGCCATTTGATATACTTTATTTGTGATTTTCGCCTCACAGGAAGAGCCTGGACCTGGTGGAAAGCCTCCTGCGCCTCTCTGAGGTGGGCCAGTACGAGCAGGTAAAGCAGCTCTTCAGCTTTCCCATCAAGCACTGTCCCGACATGCTGGTGCTGGCGCTGCTGCAGATAAGCACCTCCTGGCACACCTTGCGCCACGAGCTCATCTCCACCCTCATGCCAATCTTCCTGGGCAACCACCCCAACTCTGCTATCATCTTACACTACGCCTGGCATGGACAGGGCCAGTCCCCCTCTATCCGTCAGCTGATTATGCACTCTATGGCTGAGTGGTACATGAGAGGGGAGCAGTACGACCAGGCCAAGCTGTCCCGCATCCTGGATGTGGCCCAGGACTTGAAGGTAGGTAGGGAGGGATCCGTGGGTTTTCTTCAGGAAATGTGGTATAGTTTTGTGAAGGTATGGTGTTCACCCATTCTGCCCAGTGGGTTAAAATGCATTTTGTTGATGGCATTTCACTTCCTTATGTTATAAAATACATTTTACCAAGACAATTGATTCTTCATGTTCTGAATTGTTCAGCCTGGTCTTTCCCTAACATATCGTTAACATATCCAAAAAGTCAGATTTTGTAACCTAATACATCCGATAATAAGCATCAAGCTCTGAAGGAGCGGTGCAGCTTTATTGCCTACACGTTTGAGAATTTTATATTTTATGGGCCTCGTCTTCCAAGTTGTTTCTGCGGGTCGCAAATAGCAAAATTACATGACCCGAGCTGAAATAAATGTAAATGTTTTGAAACTAAAAAGCTCAGTGCTCCGGTGACATTTCAGAGATACTCTTGTTTTTGTGAGAAGTCTTTTTTTTTTTATATACAGGAACTTCGCATGAATATGAACAGTGTATACTAAAATATGAAAATACTACATGTCATGTCTCAAAATTGATATCTCTTACCTTAATTGTTTTTACCCTTGTAGGATGGTTGAAATTAGGGTGACTAAATCAGTGGAGACCAGATGGGGGGAAAATTCAGGAAAATAGCATCGTGTCAGCTAGCAGATACAATGTCATTGTGCTAACACTAGTTAAACTTGGCTTGCGAAATTACCTCCAACTTTCTTCATACTGGACACGGACATATAAAAATGGTATCCACAAGTTCATCTGACTGGGGAAGTATACTGAGCAAAAATATAAATGCAACAATTTCAAAGATTTACTGAGTTACGGTTCATTCATATAAGGAAATCAATCAACAAACAAATTCATTAGGTCCTAATCTATGAATTTCATGGGTGGACCTGTGGGGGGCATAGGCCCATCAGTTTCATTGGGTGGCTGGTCTGACTATCCCGCATTTGAAGAAGTCTGATGTGGAGGTCCTGGACTGGCGTGGTAACACGTCTGCGGTTGTGAGGTCAGTTGGGCATACTGCCATATTCTCTAAAATTATGGGGGTGGCTTATGGTAGAGAAATGAACATTCAATTCTGTCAACACCTCTGGTGGACATTCCTGCAGTCAGCATGCCAATTGGGTGCTCCTTCAACTTGAGACATCTGACACATCTGCACATTTTAGGTGCATTTTATTGTTTCCATCACAAGGTGCACCTGTGTAATGATCATGCTGTTTAATATGCCACACCTGTCAGGTGGATGGGTTATTTTGGCCAAGTAGAAATGCTCACTAACAGGTATGGAAACAAAATTGTGCACAACATTTTAGAGGTGGTTTTGTGCGTATGAGACCTTTCTGAGATCTTTTATTTCAGCTGGTGAAACACAGGACCAGCACTTTACATGTTGCGTTTTATATTTTTGTTCAGTATAAAGGGCATCATTGCCAAAATACAGAGGTATCCCTTTAATCCTCGCACACAATCCAGCCTTACTGATGCAATGCTATTTTCTTGATTTATTACCTTTTTTTTCTCTGGCCTTCATTGATTTAGTTGCCCTAATTTTGACCATCCTACAAGGGTAGAAACTCCATAAAGTTTTGAATGGATTATGATAGTGACATGAGTTTGGGACCATTTGGTTTTCTTAGGATTATCTACATAATTAACACATGTTATCCATTGGTCAAAAGATACATTTTTGATTTTGTACACTATATAAGGCTACTTTGTGCAAATGGTTTTTTGCCATATCCAAACTGTTCCTCTTGTTTTTCAGTCTCTATCTATGCTGCTAAATGGTACTCCATTTGCCTTCGTTATTGACCTTGCTGCACTTGCCTCTCGCCGTGAATACCTCAAACTTGACAAATGGCTGACTGACAAAATCCGAGAGCATGGGGTGAGTGGTGTGAGTTGAGCCTTTAATTTTCAGCAATTACAACCACTATACATACACTTTGCTATAAGAAGTTATTGGGATCTAGTACATGAGTCATTGACCTGTTTGCTGTTCTAGGAGCCCTTCATCCAGGCGTGTGTTACGTTCCTGAAGAGACGTTGTCCCTCTATCATTGGTGGTCTGGCCCTAGAAAAGGACCAGCCCAAAAGCGCCCTCCTTCCCCCGGAAACGATGGCTACCATGCTGGGTTGTCTGCAGTCCTGTGCTGGGTGGGTTTACCTACCAGAGCTCGAATCATGGGGCCTATGATCAAATTTGCTCTTTCATTACTCAGTCATGTTGTATGGTGCCAAAAGGTCTAGTTTCATAATTAATTTAATTTCAACTTATCTTGTATTGTTATCTACAAAGGTCATATTCATCTAGAAATGTTTTATATTTTTTTAACTCAGCCAAAAAAGAAACGTTCTCTCACTGTCAACTGTGTTTATTTTCAGCAAACATGTGTAAATATTTGTATGACCATAATAAGATTCAACAACTGAGGCATAAACTGAACAAGTTCCACAGACATGTGACTAACAGAAATTGAATATGGTGTCCCTGAAGAAAGGGGAGGTCAAAATCAAAAGTAACAGTCAGTATCTTGTGTAGCCACCAGCTGCATTAAGTTCTGCAGTGCATCTCCTCCTCATGGACTGTACCAGATTTGCCAGTTCTTGCTGTGAGATGTTACCCCACTCTTCCACCAAGGCACCTGCAAGTTCCTGGACATTTCTGGGGGGAATGGCCCTGATCCAACAGGTCCCAGGCGTGCTCAATGGGATTGAGCTCCGTGCTCTTCGCTGGCCGTGGCAGAACACTGACATTCTTATATTGCAGGAAGTCACGCACAGAATGAGCAGTATGGCTGGTGGCATTGTCATGCTGGAGGGTCATGTCAGGATAAGCAGGAAGGGTACCACATGAGGAGGATGTCTTCCCTGTAACGCACAGCATTGAGATTGCCAGCAATGACAACAAGCTCAGTCCGATGATGCTGTGACACACCGCCCCAGACCATGATGGACCCTCCACCTCCAAATCGATCCCACTCCAGAGTACAGGCCTCAGTGTAACGCTCATTCCTTTGACGATAAATGCGAATCCGACCATCACCCCAGTTGAGACAAAACCGCAACTCGTCAGTGAAGAGCACTTTTTGCCAGTCCTGTGGGTCCGTCCTGTGGACGGTGGGTTTGTGCCCATAGGCGACGTTGTTGCCGGTGATGTCTGGTGAGGACCTGCCTTACAACAGGCCTACAAGCCCTCAGTCCAGCATCTCTCAGCCTATTGCGGACAGTCTGAACACTGATGGAGGGATTGTGCGTTCCTGGTGTAACTTGGGCAGTTGTTGCCATTCTGTACCTGTCCCGCAGGTGTGATGTTCGAATGTACCGATCCTGTGGTCTGCCACTGCGAGGACGATCAGCTATCCGTCCTGTCTCCCTGTAGTGCTGTCTTAGGCGTCTCACAGTATGGACGTTGCAATTTATTGCTCTGGCCACGTCTGCAGTCCTCATGCCTCCTTGCAGCATGCCTAAGGCACGTTCACGTAGATGAGCAGGGACCCTGGGCATCTTTCTTTTGGTGTTTTTCAGTCAGTAGAAAGGCCTCTTTAGTGTCCTAAGTTTTCATAACTGTGACCTTAATTGCCTACCGTCTGTAAGCTGTTAGTGTCTTAATGACCGTTCCACAGGTGCATGTTCATTAATTGTTTATGGTTCATTGAACAAGCATGGGAAACAGTGTTTAAACCCTTTACAATGAAGATCTGTGTGAAGTTATTTGGATTTTTACGAATTATCTTTGAAAGACATGGTCCTGAAAAAGGTACGTTTCTTTATTTGGTGTATGTATATGTTAAATGTGTTTTTTTTCAGGAGCGTCTCTCAAGAGCTCTCCGAGACTATCTTGACCATGGCTGCCAACTGTAGCAACGTCATGAACAAAGCCCGCCAGCCGCCACCAGGGGTCATGCCAAAGGGACGTGCTCCCAGCACCAGCAGCCTTGATGCAATTTCCCCTGTGCAAGTGTCGGTGTCTCCTCTCCAGGTGAAGAGCGTTTTATCTAACACTGTTTATTTGGGGAATGTGTATCAGCTAGAAGCATTACTTTCATTATTCCTTAAATTTGATTCAATTGTTTTGTCTTATAACATTATAATTGTGAACATTAGCCTGAAAGGCAGGTTGCTCAACCTGGTGCTCCATTCTGTGTGTTAGATGGATCCCCTGACAGCCATGGGCTCCCTCAACCTGGGCAGCTCTGCCACCTCTCACACACAGAGTATGCAGGGCTTTCCCACCCCGCTGGGCTCTGCTTTCAGCAACCCCCAGTCCCCAGCTAAGGCCTTCCCTGCACTGTCCAACCCCAGCACACCATTTGGGGGGATTGGAAGTCTCTCTTCACAGCTAGGTAACCCAGGTATGAGGAGAGAACGTGCCATAGATATTTGCTTAGTGTTTTGATTACACTATATGGAAGACTGAAGTGGGACGTTTTTCTTTTGTCTAGGTCCGCTGGGATCAGGCATTGGCTCTGGTATTGGTTCTGGTCTTGGAATGCCAGCGGTGAGCAGTGATCCGTTTGGGACGAGGAAGATGAGCACACCAGGCCTGAATCCGCCCACCTTTCAGCAGAGTAAGATGGCCTGTAAGTGGTGGTGTGACTGAGTGTATTTCCTCTGAAAACATTCTTAATATCTCCTAATAGCCTCTTGAAGTAATGAGGGTTTACTTGAATCAATTACAAATGCTTTAACAGTTCTCATCTAAAAAATATTGAGTATGATCTGGGAAGAAACAGTTTTTCACACATTGAATCAGAGGAAATACAGGTCAGTCTGCCATTAAACGCAAATTATTATGCTTCTAATTGAATGTTTATTTGTCTGGTGTTTATTCCATTGATAGTGTAAAGTCTTAAGGTGAAATTGCACTTCAAATGTTTTTTTTATTTGCTGCATTTCATCACAATATTGAAATGATTCTGAAGGGTTTTCTTTGGCAGTATTGTTTGATTTGGTCTATCGCCTTTTTTCCCAGCTGACCTATCTCAGGTGTGGCCAGAGGCTAACCAGCACTTTAGTAAGGAGATTGACGATGAGGCTAACAGCTACTTCCAGCGCATCTACAACCACCCCCCACACCCCACCATGTCTGTGGATGAGGTTAGTTTCTGAATAAAATGGTCTGCAGTAGTGTTGCACGGTACACTGAAACTTTGGTCATTTTTCGGTACTATAACATGAAAAACATCTACATATTTGGTTCTTTGGTTAAATGTGTCGTACACTGACTGACAGGATCATGTCTGGTAATTTGTCGACTGGGCCAGTAACTTCTCAGCGCATTGATTACATTTATATGCTCTGTTGCAGTCTGCTGTAGAAAACTGCTGGTGTCATAGTGAGTTTACCCGCACAAAACTCATGCTATATTTGAGCAATATGATTGGCCGTTCATTCAAGCACCCACGCTTCACTTGACCGAGCTGATGCATTCACACGGCACACATGAGCTGTGCAGATTACTAAAAAGAAGCGCTCATCAATCCACTTGCTGAGCTTATTTTTTTCTTTTGGGGAAATGTATTTGCTAAAGTCAACTTTCAATAGTGAAAATAGTAGCAAATTAGCAATAGGCTACTGTTGATAGTTTACTAAAAGAAATCTCTACAAAAAGACATCTAGCATTCGTATTGGCTACTGTAGCCAGAACTTTCTCAAGAGAGGCTAGCTTAAAGGGGCAACATTCTATTTTTAACATTGATATAATTTGGCCATTGATAAGCACATTTATTCTCTGTATCCAATTGTATTGCATTATTTTGTATGCTGTCTTATATGGTTTTGTAGAAGGATTTTAGGCTGTCCACATTTTCGTTATTTGTTTCTCTTATTTTAACTACAGAAGGCAAGTGGCTAATACGCTATATTCTTTTGCCTCTGTATCGTTTTGGCATCGAGTATTGTGATTAGAGTTGTCGCGATAGGACAATACCTGATTTTCCATGTCAAAAAGGAAAACAAAGCAGGCTGAACTCTATGGTCCTTTAATAAATCGACTGTATGCAAAATAGTGGTGCTATAGCTTGGAAAATAAATGTGATTCTGGTTGACACTTAAGGCTGCTTGTTATCAACGTAAGGACTGTTTTCCTCAATATTTCTGCTTTGTTTTGTTTCCTTACCACAATACCGTTGAGTATGTCAATACTGGTATGACAACCCTAATTGGTGACAACCCTAATTGTGATACTAAACCTGGTATTAAAGTAAAAATTCTGGTATTGTGACATCCCTAGTCTGCAGGCTGTTGCAGGCAGTTATCCAGTGACGGTGTTTATCAAGCTTGCAGCTGCTAAATCCTTGGCGCCCATCTCTCTCTGCAGGTGCTGGAGATGCTGCAGAGGTTCAAGGACTCCACCATCAAGCGAGAGCGTGAGGTCTTTAACTGTATGCTGAGGAACTTGTTTGAGGAGTACCGCTTCTTCCCCCAGTACCCTGACAAGGAGCTACACATCACCGCCTGCCTGTTCGGGGGGATCATTGAGAAAGGCCTTGTCACCTACATGGCCCTCGGACTGGCCCTCCGATATGTACTCGAAGCCTTGAGGAAACCATTTGGGTCCAAAATGTATTACTTTGGAATCGCTGCTCTAGATAGATTCAAAAATAGGTATGGACTATTATCTGTCTTCAGATGTTTGATGGAATTCCACACTGAATATTTGCATGTTGCTAAAGAATGTTGCGCATGTATGATTCAAATGATCTGTGACTGCTGTAGGGCTAATTTGATCTTTCCCTCTCTAGACTGAAGGACTATCCCCAATATTGTCAGCACTTGGCCTCAATCGGCCACTTTCTGCAGTTCCCCCATCATTTACAAGAGGTAATTGGATTTCCTGTATATTTGTGACACAATCGGTCATTCTTCATCTGTACATGTATCTTCCTTGTTTTTATACTGATATCCGTAACACCTTAGCCAGAGGGGCGGATCCTACTTCATGATAAATAAATCTCTCGCTCTGGCACTTTCGAATATCCTGTGCGTGCAGTATATCGAGTATGGCCAACAGTCACGGGACCCTCCGGTGAAGATGCAGGGATCCATCACCACCCCAGGAAGCCTGGCGTTGGCTCAAGCTCAGTCTCAGCCTCCCAAAGCCCCCCAGCCTGGACAGCCCAGCACACTGGTCACCACAGCTACCACCACCACCACTGTCGCCAAAACCACTACCATCACCCGGCCTACCCCTGGCAGCTTCAAGAAGGATGTGCCGGTGAGTACCTGGGGAAACATCAGGGAGTCACTTGCACCATATATATGCCGATGTTTTTCTCTGGTCATGTAAAATGACTCTAGCAAACCAATGCATCAGAGTTTTCCTGCGTTGCCATAGTTTGTGTCAATAGCAACATTCTGAACTGTTCTATGAGGAACGCTCTCTGGTTTTCACATTTGATATACTCATTTTGGTTTACAAAGACTAAAGGAACGTAAACACCAGGAAATATTTTCATTTTTAACAAATGTGTGACAAGCCTAAAATAATGAGTTGGTGAAGCTGAAGAAATACTCCAGTAGTGTGGTTGTTTGGCAAATATGCGCTCACTAAGAATTGAGGTTTCCCAAGAAGAGCTTATAATATTGAAACGCAGCATTTTGTTTTGAATGTATATTGTAATTTCAGCCCTCCATCAACACCACAAACATCGACACACTTCTAGTAGCAACAGACCAAACCGAGAGGATTGTGGAACCCCCAGAAAATGTTCAAGAGAAAATTGCTTTCATCTTCAATAACCTGTCACAATCCAACATGACACAGAAGGTCAGTCATAGATATATTTTTATTTACTACCTGGTGTTGCAAAAGCATGCTATATTGAGAATCTTGTTTTTGGTCAAAATAAATGTCTATTTCTACTCATGCTTGTGTACTTTCATCTAACTCTCAAGGTTGAGGAGTTAAAGGAGACTGTCAAAGAGGAGTTCATGCCCTGGGTCTCTCAGTATCTGGTCATGAAGAGGGTCAGCATTGAGCCCAACTTCCACAGCCTGTACTCCAACTTCCTGGACACCCTGAAGAACCCAGAGTTTGTCAAAATGGCACTGAATGAAACTTACAGAAACATCAAGGTGAAGAGTTATTCACTTAATCAACTTTTATGGACAATAGTTTGTAAACTTATCAGATAAAGAGATATTTAATTGCTAACCTTTTCTCGCTCCATGTGACAGGTTCTCCTTACCTCTGATAAGGCAGCTGCAAACTTCTCTGATCGATCCCTACTGAAGAATTTGGGTCACTGGCTTGGTATGATCACTCTGGCTAAAAACAAGCCCATCCTGTACACAGTGAGTAGATTTCCTCATTTTTAAATGTTGGCCTGTATTGAACTTTCCATTTGGTTTCCCTCCCAACAAATAACCAAATGTTTGTAATTGTGACCCAAGATGGTATTTTGTGTTTAACCTGTTTTTATTTTTTTCTTGTTAGGATTTGGAGGTGAAATCCCTCTTGTTGGAAGCGTATGTCAAGGGGCAGCAGGAGCTACTATATGTGGTCCCGTTTGTGGCCAAAGTCCTGGAATCCAGTTTACGTAGCGTGGTAAAGCCACATTCTCACCAACATTTTTAAGTATATCAATATGCATCTGGATTCACATTTTAATTTCTAGGGGAAAACTTTTACATTGTTGACAGTGCGAATTGTTCAGTGACCGTGAGCTTGAGCCCAGCACAGACTGAGCCATCCCCGGCAGACAGGAATAGCGAGACGGCCAACCCAACAGACAATATTTGGGCCTGGAGTATTTCCCCTGACTAAGGCCTGCTTATTACTAGACTAGTTTTTCTTGGGCAGGTCGCATGGTCAAGAGAAATAATGGACCCTAAGACTGATCCACAGAAAAAGAAAGTGAGCCAGTTCCATCAGGCAGAGTACCTACAGCAGCAGACAGGGAGCCAGTCAGAGCTAGATGACGTAGACCAGTATAGACAGCATTAAAGCCCACCTCCAGAAGAAGCAAAGAGGTGCAGAGTATGTGTGCAATATTTTTGTTTAAAATAAAAAATACTATATGTTTTTGTTTAGGAACCAATGGCTCTCTGGGTAATTTATTTGTTAGACTTGTTAGCACTGGGTTTGTGTATTGGCACATTTCCTAGCTATTATGTCTTCAATGTTTTTAAGAGCAGGTTGACTTAAATGCCATTTAATATCCTCAGATTTTCCGACCCCAGAATCCCTGGACGATGGCCATCATGAATGTTCTGGCAGAACTGCATACGGAGCATGATCTCAAGGTCAGGGAACCCTTTCTCTTTCATCTACCAGTCACACCATGTTTCTAAAAGTTTTCAGGTACTGATTTGTCATTGTGCTTTTCTCACTACAGCTGAACTTGAAGTTTGAGATTGAGGTGCTGTGTAAGAACTTATCATTGGACATCAATGACCTGAAGCCTGGCACCCTTCTGAAGGACAAAGACAAGTTGAAGAGCCTGGAGGAACAGCTCTCTGCACCAAAGAAAGAGGCCAAGCCCCCTGAAGAAATGCTCCCTGTTGTTAGCACAGGTATCCAGCACTTTCAAATTGGGATGCCCCTTGTCGGTGTGTGGATATCTTTCTAACAAATGTATTTCAATGTTTGTTTCATCTGATTGTAATGTTGGTCCCCCTGTATATGGAAATATTTCGTCATTTGTTGAATGATTTTAGCTCATAATACGATCATTTCAATGTAGAATAATAACCTACATTTGTTCAACTGTTTTGCCAAGAACATTTAACCCATTTCTTTTTTATTTGTTCTGTTCATCGAGCTGCTGCTCTCGGGCTATATTTTAATCAAAATAGCGTTTTGTAACCAACAGGAGACTTTCTTCCATTTGCAGCTGCGCCATCCACTCCTGCCGCAACCACCACTTGCTCAGCTACTGGGCCCCCTACCCCACAGTTTAGCTATCATGACATCAATGTGTACGCCCTTGCAGGGCTAGCCCCTCACATCAATATCAACATCAACGTAAGTAGCACTCTCACTCAAACACCTGGGTTGTGACCTACACATGGTATTTGGGGATGTTGTGGTACTAAGACACTTCTCTCCCTGCAGATCCCCTTGCTCCATGCCCACCCTCAGCTGAAGCAGTGTGTGAGACAGTCCATTGAGCGGGCCGTGCAGGAGCTCGTTCACCCTGTGGTGGACCGTTCCATCAAGATTGCCATGACTACCTGCGAGCAGATCGTCAGGAAGGACTTTGCCCTGGACTCCGAGGAGTCGCGCATGCGTGTGGCCGCCCATCACATGATGCGTAACCTGACCGCCGGCATGGCCATGATCACCTGCCGGGAGCCCCTGCTCATGAGTATCGCTACCAACCTGAAGAACAGCTTTGCCGCAGCCCTCAGGGTACAGTCGCCTTCATTCACATCCACAAAGCGCTATATAAAGTAAGTCTTATTAGTGTTCCTTTTGCGTATAGCTTTGGTCCTGTCCCCCTCCAGGCCCCCACCCCCCAGCAGAGAGAGATGATGGAGGAGGCTGCTGCTAGGGTTGCCCAGGACAACTGTGAGCTGGCCTGCTGCTTCATCCAGAAGACTGCGGTGGAGAAGGCTGGCCCAGAGATGGACAAGAGACTGGCCACGGTTAGTGGTTATGGGCTCATCACCATATTGGCACTGGAATGCTGCTCTTGTCTGTATACTGACCACAACTTTTGTATGATGGCTGACTTGTACCTTTACTCTTTCTCTCCTGTAGGAGTTTGAGCTGAGGAAGCACGCCCGTCAGGAGGGTCGTCGCTACTGCGACCCTGTGGTGCTGACCTACCAGGCAGAGCGCATGCCAGAGCAGATCAGACTCAAGGTGAGCACACCTAGATTATAGCACTCCACTTTCTCTCCTATTATCGGTATAGTCGAGAACGTAAATGAAATGTTTTATCAATGCAAATGATATCAAAGACTGCGTTTGCATCTGGACTATTTACTGAGCTAAATTTCTACCTCAGGTTGGAGGAGTAGACCCCAAACAGCTGGCGGTGTACGAGGAGTTTGCCAGGAATGTTCCAGGCTTCCTACCCAGCAACGACCTGTCTCAGCCCACTGGATTCCTTGCCCAGCCCATGAAGGTAGGCTCTCATACCACTGGAAGAGAGAAGTCTCTGAAATTGCATTTTCTGCTGTCTTTGACATAACCCAACCTGATTTTAAGGTTAAGAACTTTACTCAAGTACCATATAAATGTCTCTGTCCTGTGTTTATTACAGCAACAGGCATGGGCCACAGACGACGTGGCTCAGATCTATGACAAGTGCATGGCGGACCTAGAGCAGCACCTCCATGCCATCCCCCCAGCGCTGGCCATTAACCCCCAGACTCAGGCCCTGCGCAGTCTGCTGGAGGCAGTGGCCCTGGCCAGGAACTCCCGGGATGGCATTGCTGCTCTGGGCCTGCTGCAGAAGGTCAGGGACTACTCCGCACACAACAACACTAGGAAAACATACATGGATAGAAAAGTTGTTTAGTTGTCTTTACGAATACACCGGTCTCAGTAGAAAAGATCTCTTCCTGTGTCCCTCATCTCTCCTTCCTTGTTCTAGGCTGTGGAGGGTCTGCTCGATGCCACCAGTGGTGCCGATGCTGACCTGCTCCTGCGGTACAGAGAGTGTCACCTGCTGGTGCTCAAAGCCCTCCAGGACGGCCGGGCATACGGACCACAATGGTGCAACAAACAGATTACCAGGTTGGTATCCCCATAACCTTCCCATGGGTGGGTTAAGTTTTTTGCTCGAATGAAGAGGGGAAACTAAATCCACTCATTATTTTAAGATTTGTGATATCTTTACTTGTTCCAGGTGCCTGATTGAGTGCCGTGATGAGTACAAGTACAACGTGGAGGCTGTGGAGCTGCTGATCAGAAACCACCTGGTCAACATGCAGCAGTACGACCTGCACTTGGCACAGGTAAACACCGCTACACACCTTTTATTAAGCATTGAGATATTCTAGTGCGAGCAACGCCATCTGTCAATAGTCCATCTTGATTCTATACAACTGAATAATGGGCATGTGGTGTATTCCGTCCCTTTGTCACTATCTTAAAACCCCTGTGTGTATGTTTCTCTTGTCTAGTCTATGGAGAACGGTCTGCACTACATGGCAGTGGCATTTGCCATGCAGCTGGTAAAGCTGCTGCTGGTGGATGAGCGCAGTGTGAGCCACATCACAGAGGCCGACCTGTTCCACACCATCGAGACTCTGATGAGAACCAGCGCACACTCCAGGGCCAATGCACCCGAGGGGTGAGTCCTTTTCTGTCCTAATTTAATTAGGATTTTGGGTTGTGTTCATTAAGACACACTGTAAAATGGGTGTTAATATACTGAACAAAAATATGAACGCAACAATTTCAAAGATTTTACTGCGTTAGTTCACATGAGGAAATCAGTCAATTGAAATACATTTATGTCCTAATCTATGGATTTCACATGACTGGGAATACAGATACCTTAAAATACATGGGCCTCAGGATCTCATCTCTGTATTTTTGTGTATTCAAATTGCCATCAATAAAATGAGTTTGTCTGTAGCTTATGCCTGCCCATACCATAACCACAGGGCACTATGTTAACAATGTTGACATCCGCAAACCGCTCGCCCACACGATGCCATACACATGGTCTGCGGTTGTGATGACGGTTGGATGTAAGGCCAAATTCGCTAAAATGACAGAGGCGGCTTTTGGTAGAGAATTTCATATTAACTTATGGCTGCAGCCCGACGCCGGTACACTTATGACAACAGCCAGCTCAAAGTGCAGGGCGCGAAATTCAAAAGATATTTTTTTTAAATATTTAACTTTCACACATTAACAAGTCCAATACAGCATATGAAAGGTACACATCTTGTGAATCAAGCCAACATGTCCGATTTTTAAAATGTTTTACAGGGAAGACACTATGTAAATCTATTAGCTAACCACGTTAGCAAAAGACACCACTTTTTTTACTCCATCAGTTTTTTACTCCATCAGTAGCTATCACAAATTCGACCAAATAAAGATATAAATAGCCACTAACCAAGAAACAACTTCATCAGATGACAGTCTGATAACATATTTATTGTATAGCATATGTTTTGTTAGAAAAATGTGCATATTTCAGGTATAAATCATAGTTTACATTGCAGCTACAGTCAGAAATTGCACCGAAAGCAGACAGAAAAATTAGACACCAACGCCAAATAACTAAATACTCATCATAAAACATTTCTGAAAAATACATAGTGTACAGCAATTGAAAGACAGGCATCTTGTGATTCCAGACAATATTTCCGATTTATCAAGTGTTTTACAGCGAAAACACAATATAGCGTTATATTAGCTTAGCACAATAGCAAACATAACAACAGCATTGATTCAAGGCAAAAATAGCGATAACGTATAAACCACCAAAATATATTAATTGTTTCACTAACCTTCTCAGAATTCTTCAGATGACAGTCCTGTAACATCATATTACACAATGCATATAGAGTTTGTTCGAAAATGTGCATATTTAGCGGCACAAATCGTGCTTATACAATGAGAATAGTGTCCAAAATCTCAAGCAATCTGTCCGGCGCCATCTTGGAAAGGCACCTATTCTTATCAAACTATTCATAAACTTGACTAAGAAAATACAGGTTGGACAGCAATTGAAAGACATTAGTTCTTAATGCAATCGCTGAATTACATTTTTAAAATTAACGTTACTGCGCAATACAGGGTGCGATAAAGCAAGGCTACACTGCAAGTAATGGCGTCTTATGCATTTTACTTTTTCCAACAGAACAATGAATTATCAGCATAAATAGTTCTTTTTGATGAGCTCCCATCAGAATCTTGGGAAAGGTGTCCTTTGTCCAAAAGAATCGTTGCTAGGTTGGAGAACGTCGTCTTCAACGTTGCAATTAGCAGTAAACAATAGCCATGTGGGCCAGAGATACCCAACTTCCTACAACGTCACGAAAATAAATACCCGAAAATCGCAATATACTGACATAAACTGATATAATTCGGTTTAAAATAACAACATTACGATGTCTTCAACACCTATCGAATAAAAACAGAGCCGGATATATCTAGGAGCTAAAACGGGAGCTTCTAAAATGACATGCCAAGACCCTCCCTGCGTCAGAGCGAAGAGTGGAAAGATGGGACGCTTCGGTTCCAAGCAATTTATAACCTTTGGGAACTACGTAGAAACTCCATTTCAAGTCTCCCTATTCGCTGACACCCAGGGGAAGGCGTATGCAGTGCATCTCAACCAATAGAGGACAGGCAAATTAATACACAGGTCTCAGAACAGCCAGCAAAATTCTGCATTCTGACATACACATAGGAAAATTGCCCTAAGTCCAGTTCTGTTTCACCCACAGATATAATTCAAACGGTTTTAGAAACTAGAGTGTTTTCTATCCAATAGTAATAATAATATGCATATTGTACGAGCAAGAATTGAGTACGAGGCCTTTTTGAAATGGGCACCTTTTATCTGGCTACTCAATACTGCCCCTTGAGCCCAAACAGGTTAAATTCTCTGGCAACAGCTCTGGTAAACAGTCCTGCAGTCAGCATGCCAATTCCACCATTTGTCTTAGGCCTCACTCCCCCTTATCTGAGATATCTACTGCAGCCCTTATCCTCCACATGCAACACCCGTTCTGCCAGTCACATTCTGTTAAAGGTCCCCAAAGCACACACGTCCCTGGGTTGCTGGTCTTCTCAGTTCGCTGCAGCTAGCGACTGGAACGAGCTGCAACAAACACTCAAACTGGACAGTTTTATCTCAATCTCTTCATTCAAAGACTCAATCATTGACAGTTGTGGCTGTTTGCGTGATGTTGTCTTTACCTTCTTGCCCTTTGTGCTGTTGTCTGTGCCCAATGTTTGTATCATGTTTTTTGTTGTCATGTGTTGCTGCCATGCTATGTTGTCTTAGGTCTCTTTATGTAGTGTTGTCTCGTTGTGATGCGTTTTTGTCCTATATTTTTATTTTTAATCCCAGACTCTGTCCCGCAGGAGGCCTTTTGGTAGGCCGTCATTGTAAATAAGAATTTTTTCTTAACTGACTTGCCTAGTTAAGTAACTTGAGATATCTGTGGCATTGTGGTGTGACAAAACTGCACGTTTGTTGCGTTTTATTGTCCACAGCACAAGGTGCATCTGTGTAATGAGTGCTATTTAATCAGCTTCTTGATATGCCACACCAGGAGAAATGCTCACTAACAGTGATGTAAACAAATTTGGGCACATTTTGAAAAGCTTGTTGTGCGTATGGAAAATGTGTGGGATCTTTTTAATTTCAGCTCATAAAACATGGGACTAACACTTTACATGTGGCGTATTTTGTAGTTCAGGCGGTCCCTATTTTCAGTTTGTTGTCTTCCATTTGGTGCGTAATGAATACCACCTTGGAGATGTGGAGTTTATTGGGGTGTTGGTATACATATGTTCGTAGTTTTCTAACTGATTTGTGTCCTGTGATCCCCAGGCTTCCTCAGCTGATGGATGTGGTCCGCTCTAACTACGAGGCCATGATCGACCGGGCCCATGGAGGGCCCAACTTTATGATGCACTCTGGCATCTCCCAAGCGTCTGAGTACGACGACCCGCCGGGCCTGAGGGAGAAGGCAGAGTACTTGCTGAGGGAATGGGTCAACCTGTACCACTCTGCAGCCGCCGGCCGGGACAGCACCAAGGCCTTTTCTGCTTTTGTGGGCCAGGTACAGCACACACACTTGTCTTTTATCTTTTAACCATCTTTGCCTTATGACGGGTTCCTCCAAGGCAGTTACCTGGTTTTACTTACAATACAAGAGCACAGTACAAGTCATGTCCTTGACAGAGTGGGTCTTAGTGCTCATGGTAGCAACCCCATTATCTTGGAACCCACTGCTGTGCTCACCAAGCAGCAGTGTTACTTATGAGACTGGACATTTATACTAAAATCTTAGTAATTTGGGTTCCTGGATCCATTCACAGCATTACAAGGCTATGTTGAGACTAGAGGTCAACCGATTATGATTTTTCAACGCCGATACCGATTATTGGAGGATCAAAAAAGCAGATTAATCGGACGATTTTTTAAAATTGATTTGTAATAATGACAATTACAACAATACTGAATGAACACTTATTTTAACTTAATACATCAATAAAACAATTTAGCTTCAAATAAATGAAACATGTTCAATTTGGTTTAAATAATGCAAAAGCAAAGTGTTGGAGAAGAAAGTAAAAGTGCAATATGTGCCATGTAAAAAAGCTAAAGTTTAAGTTCCTTGCTCAGAACATGGGAACATATGAAAGCTGGTGGTTCCTTTTTAACATGAGACTTCAATATTCCAAGGTAAGAGGTTTTAGGTTGTAGTTAATATAGTATTTATAGGACTATTTCTCTCTACCATTTGTATTCCATATACATTTGACTATTGGATGTTCTTATCGGAACTTTAGTATTGCCAGTGTAACAGTATAGCTTCCGTCCCTCTCCTCGCTCCTACCTGGGCTCGAACGAGGAACACATCGACAACAGCCACCCTCGAAGCAGCGTTACCCATGCAGAGCAAGGGGAACAACTACTCCAAGTCTCCGAGCGAGTGACGTTTTAAACGCTATTAGTGCGCACCCCACTAACTAGCTAGCCATTTCACATCGGTTACACCAGCCTAATCTCGGGAGTTGATAGGCTTGAAGTCATAAACAGCGCAATGCTTGAAGCATAGTGAAGAGCTGCTGGCAAAACGCACGAAAGCGCTGTTTGAATGAATGCTTATGAGCATGCTGCTGCCTACCATTGCTGTCAGACTGCTATATCAAATCATAGACTTAATTATAACATAATAACACACAGAAATACGAGCCTTTGGTCATTAATATGGTCGAATCCGGGAACTAATTTCGAAAACAAAACGTTTATTATTATCGCATATACCCTGACTCTGCTTGCAATGAACGCAAGAGAAGTGACAATTTCACCTGGTTAATATTGCCTGCTAACCTGTATTTCTTTTAGCTAAATATGCAGGTTTAAAAATATATACTTGTGTGTATTGATTTTAAGAAAGGCATTGATGTTTATGGTTAGGTACACGTTGGAGCAACGACAGTCCTTTTTCCGCGAATGCGCACCGTATCGATTTATATGCAACGCAGGACACGCTAGATAAACTAGTAATATCATCAACCATGTGTAGTTAACTAGTGATTATGATTGTTTTTTAAGTTTAATGCTAGCTAGCAACTAACCTTGGCTTCTTACTGCATTCGCTTAACAGGCAGGCTCCTCGTGGAGTGCAATGAGGCAGGTGGTTAGAGCGTTGGACTAGTTAACTGTAAGGTTGCAAGATTGAATCACCGAGCTGACAAAGTAATAATCTGTCGTTCTGCGCCTGAACAAGGCAGTTAACCCACTGTTCCTAGGCCGTCATTGAAAATAAGAATGTGTTCTTAACTGACTTGCCTAGTTAAATAAAGGTGTAACAAAACAAACATTAAAAAATCGGCCAAATCAGTGTCCAAAAATACCGATTTCCGATTGTTATGAAAACTTGAAATCGGCCCTAATTAATCGGCCATTCCGATTAATCGGTCAGCCTCTAGTTGAGACAATGACTTATCAATGACCCAAGCCCAGCTCAGCTAACCCCTACCATTGTGACGCTGAGTTGTCATAATGCTTCAGCAAATGGACATTACACGGTGTTGGTAGACACAATGTAACTAAATTAATTTATGTCCCTCTGAATGCCTCTGCTGATCCTACAGCTATTGTATGCAGTAATCATGTGCCTATGAACCAGAGTTATAACTGTTAGCACTGAGGTGGTGTGCCCTAGCAGGAAGTCAACTGTGTGCAGCTCACCCTGCACTAATATAAATAGCATGAGCATGTCTACTTCAGCTAAGCTTCCCAGTAAAGCATCAAGCATCCCAGAAAAGTGCTAAAAGAAATAGCCCACGTTAAAATATGTAGCTTAACAATAGGGGGTGCTGTTTTCACTTTGTAAAAATTTCGTTCCCAAATTAAACTGCCTCGTACTCAATTCTTGCTCGTACAATATGCATATTATTATTACTATTGGATAGAAAACACTAGTTTCTAAAACCGTGAATTATATCTGTGAGTAAAACAGAACTCAAGTTGGAGCAAACTTCCTGTGAGAAATCTGAAATCAGGCAGGCTGTTCTGGGGTCAGTTTATTAATTTGCATGTCTTCTATTGGTCGAGATGCACTGCATACGCCTTCCCCTAGATGTCAGCAAATAGTGAGAATTGGAATGGAGTTGCTAGGCAGATCTGAGGCCATATAAATGGGCTTGGAACGTGGGGTGCACTCTTTTCAACATTCGCCATGACGCAAGACAGATCTCAGGATGGCGTTCTGGAAAGCTCCTGTTATAGGCCTTAGATATATCCGGCTCTGATTTTATTCGATATAGGTGTTAAAGACATCATAATGTTATTTTAAACCGAGTTATATCAGTTTATATCAGTATATTGCGATTTTCGGATATTTCTTTGTGCTGCGTTATAGTGAGTTGGGCACGTCTGGGCCACATGGCTAATGTTTACTGCTAATTCCAAAGTTGAAGGCGACAATCTACAACCGAGCAACGATTATTTTGGACAAAGGACAACTTGCCCAAGATTCTGATGAAAGCTCATCAAAAAGTAAGAACTATTTATGATGTTAATTCGTTGTTCTGTTGAAAAATGTAAAACTCCTATTCCGCCATTAATTTCGGTGCGGTCTCGCTTTAACGCACGCTGTATGTCGTAGTAATGTTAATTTTAAAAATCTAACACAGCGGTTGCATTAAGAACTAATGTATCTTTCATTTGCTGTCCAACCTGTATTTTTTAGTCAAGTTTATGATTAGTTAATGATTAGATTAGGTGCCTCTCCCAAGATTTCTCCCGACATTTTGTTGGCAGCTTGGCTACTATTCTCATTGTATAACCACGATTTGTGCCGCTAAATATGCACATTTTCGAACAAACTCTATATGTATTGTGTAATATGATGTTATAGGACTGTCATCTGAAGAAGTTTGAGAAGGTTAGTGAAAAAATTTATCTTTTGCTGGTTTATTCGTTATCGCTATTGTTGGCTTGAATCAATGCTGTTGTGTGGTTGGCTATTGTAGTAAGCTAATATAATGCTATATTGTGTTTTCGCTGTAAAACACTTAAAAAATCTGAAATATTGGCTGGATTCACAAGATCTTTGTCTTTCATTTGCTGTACGCTGTGTATTTTTCATAAATGTTTTATGATGCGTATTTAGGTAATTCACGATGGTCTCTGTAGTTATTCTAGTTGCTTTGAGAGTTGTGATGGTGGCTGCAATGTAAAACTATGATTTATACCTGAAATATGCACATTTTTCTAACAAAACATATGCTATACAATAAATATGTTATCAGACTGTCATCTGATGAAGTTGTTTCTTGGTTAGTGACTATTTATATCTTTATTTGGTCGAAATTGTGATAGCTACCTATGCAGGGAAAAAATGGTGGAGAAAAAAAAGTTGTGTCTTTTGCTATCGTGGTTAGCTAATAGAAATACATATTGTGTCTTCCCTGTAAAACATTTTAAAAATCAGAAATGATGGCTGGATTCACAAGATGTGTATCTTTCATCTGGTGTCTTGGACTTGTGATTTAATGATATTTAGATGCTAGTATTTACTTGTGACGCTATGCTAGGCTATGCTAGTCAGCTTTTTTACTGATGGGGGTGCTCCCGGATCCGGGATTGTGATGAAGTAGAAGTTAAGACACAAGGTTCATGAAATTAATAACTTGCTAGTAACAGATATTCATATTCTATCTCTGAAACTCACTTAGATAATACCTTTGATACAGTGGTAGCAATACATGGCTATAAAATCTACTGAAAAGACAAATGCCAATGGTTGAGATGTTGTGGCTTTTATATTCAGAACCACATTCCTGAAAAGCTTATAAGATCTCATGTTAAATACTGTTGAAGTAATACGGCTACAGGTTCATCTGCCTCACCTAAAGCCCATTCTGGTGGGAAGCTGCTATAGACCACCATGTGCTAACAGTATCTGGATAACGTGTGAAATGCTTGATAATGTACAGTCGTGGCCAAAAGTTGAGTGACACAAATATTAATTTCCACAAAGTTTGCTGCTTGTGTCTTTAGATATTTTTTGTCAGATGTTACTATGGAATACTGAAGTATAATTACAAGCATTTCAGTTGATTCAAAGAGTCAATATTTGCATGTTGACCCTTTTTCAAGACCTCTGCAATCCGCCGTGGCATGCTGTCAAATTAACTTCTGGGCCACATCCTGACTGATGGCAGCCCATTCTTGCATAATCGATGCTTGGAGTTTGTCAGAATTTGTGGGTTTTTGTTTGTCCACCCACCTCTTGAGGATTGACCACAAGTTCTCAATGGGATTAAGGTCTGGGGAGTTTCCTGGCCATGGACCCAAAATATCGATGTTTTGTTCCCCGAGCCACTTGGAACACCTTGCCATAAGGCAAAAGTGATAACTATCATGCTGGAAAAGGCATTGTTCGTCACCAAACTGTTCCTGGATGGTTGGGAGAAGTTGCTCTCGGAGGATGTGTTGGTACCATTCTTTATTCATGGCTGTGTTCTTAGGCAAAATTGTGAGTGAGCCCACTCCCTTGGCTGAGAAGCAACCCCACACATGAATGGTCTCAGGATGCTTTACTGTTTGTAGCGCTCACCTTGTCTTCTCCGTATGTTGTAACTTTAATGTGTTACAGAGTTAATTAATTGAGCTGTATCTAAAGATACTTTCTTTACAGTTATTTACATATGTAATTATTAGAATTTGTGTGTTGGAGATTGAGAGAACTACATACACATTTTGTTGTATTGGTTAGTATTGAATTACGCTTTCGACTGCAAGGTCCAGAATGCCTTGCGACAAGAAGTCGAGAGCGCGCCAGTTATGTGCAAGTGACAAGTGATTATACTGACTTTTCGCTAGCAACTTTTATTGTTCTGTAGAATCTAAAGTTGTTAAATGTAACGTGAACAAGTATTATTACTAAAAGAAGCTTTCATTTCAAACCCGATGTCCCGAGTCATTACTTTGAAGATAGTTATTCTATATTTTGGTGCCGAAACCCGGGAAAAGTATGCGCTGCGACGAAGATTGTAGGGATGAAGCGGCTGAGGAGGAACGTCGGCATGAAGCAGAAAGAATGAGACGAAAGCGGGGTACCATTCGAGGTGCCAAAACTTGGATTTTGAATCAGATTGACATGGAAATAACCCAGTCAAATCCGGATACCGATCACTTGAGTACATTGTTGGAATTGCTGTCAGCTAAGTAGGACAGCTTGTTTGAACTTGATCGTGGAATTGAACAGTTAACGCCATTGGACGGATTGGAGGCAGAGATTGCAAGCACGGAGGATTACAAAGAGCGTGTTATCATGCTGAAGAGCCGTGCACAACGAGTGATAAAGAAAAAACAGGACCTCAATCCAGTACCAGCACGGGTGAGTGACGCTAACTCAAACAGATCACAGAGACAATCAGTAAGGCTACCAAAGTTGATTATTGAGAAATTCTATGGAGATGTCAGTATGTGGCAGGAGTTTGAGCCAGTATGAGTCCGCTATTCACAACAATGATTCACTGTGTAATAAAGAGAAGTTTACCTATCTGAAAACATCTCACTGGACCAGCTGCAAAGGCAGTAGCAGGACTGATGTTAACAGACAGTAACTATGATGATGCAATCCCTCTGCTCGAGCAGATTTGGAAGGAAAGGTCTTGTGATTAGTGCTCACATGTCAAAGCTCCTGAATCTCACTCCTGTGAAGCATTGAGGCCGCTATATGATGAATGTGAAATTCAGATTAGGAGCTTGGAATCACTGGGTGTAGTGTCAGAAACCTATGGAAGCGTACTATGCTCAATCTTACTGCAGAGGATTCCAGAGGACATAGCTCTTGACAAGGGTCGTCAGAGGGGAGTAGATGATGAATGGAAAGTGGCTGAGATTGTCAGTTTCCTACAGAAGGAAGTTCAGAGCAGGGAGAGCGCTACAAATGACAAGATCATGCAACCAACAGAAAGAGATCAAACCATGGAACAAGTCATGCTCCTCCAATGAAATGAAAGCAAAAAGACCCAACATGCCATCTGCTGCGGCACTGCATACAGCCAGCCAGAAGGAACAAAACTGTCTATTCTGTGACAGTGCAGACCACAAATCAGAACTGCCCTGACCACAATATTGCTACACGCAAAGAGAAACCAAAGAAAATGGGAAGATGCTTTGTATGTTTAGGACATACCCATAGCAAAATTCTGTAAAGTCAAAGATGTGTCATGTGGAAGCAGACATCACATTTCTGTGTGTACCGGTAAGAGGAGTGCGGTACAACCCCCTACTGTTTCTGCAGATGCTGTTTCCTCAGTTATTCCCCATTCAGTGAAGATGAAACCAGATGCACAGAACACTGTTGCTACAAACGGCAAAGGCATGGGGTAGAAGGCCCATCGGGCAGGAAGATAGCTCGTTGCATACTAGATGGAGGCAGTCAGAGAAGCTTCATACATGAAAACCTTGAAGGGCTTGAAGCTACCAGTAATCAGACAAGAGGCACTCACTCTTCACACGTTTGGCTCCTCTGCTCCAGCAACGTCCCAACACAACACAGTGAAAGTCATCTTGGAGAATGTCTGGGACAAACAGCAGAGAATAGAGAGAGGCAATTGAAACCCCACAAGTGTGCACAGCTGTGAAGGTTCCTGGTGAACAGATTCAACATGAGCTCAATAGAAAGGTACTGCAGCTCGCAGACTTTCCAGGAGATGACAATGATCCTGAACTCTCTGTCCTGATAGGATCAGACTACGACTGGCAGATAGTATCAGGCAGAGTGGAGCGACTGACGGAGACGCTGGTTGCTTTAGAGCACCTTTGGATGGTCGGTGCAGGGACCCATGTCAAGTGTCGCCGAGGCAACCTGCATGTTCGTCCCACTTGATGAAGACACACTAGTCTCCAAACAACTGCATGCATTCTGGGAGCTTGAGTCTCAGGGTATTATAAGCGAGAAAACCCAGAGGAAAACAACCACCTTCAAAGATGAGCGATACCACGTGTAGTTGCCATGGAAATGAGAAATGCCAGAACTCCAAGACAACTATAAAATCGCCAAGAAACGGTTTGAAGGTCTGAAGAAAAGACGTGACGTTGTACAGCAGATACAATGAAGTAGTAGAGGACGTGCCCAAGGACAACGCATCAAGCGCAGACAACGTAAAATACTACTTATCTCACCATGCAGTACTCCGAGAAGATAAGGTGATGACAAAACAGAGTGGTGTTTGATGCCTCGTCCCATGAAGATGGCTGTCCATCCCTCAATGACTGTCTAAGTTCAGACTACATGAGATCGCATTCATGGCAGACATCAAGAAAGCTTTCCTGCAGATATCTCTAGCAGAGAGAGACAGACGTGTTGAGATTTCTATGGCTCACAGGCCCACCAAGGGGAGAAAATGAAGAGGAGCTGTGTGTGCTGAGGATGAAAAGTGGTATTTGGAGCTTCCCCAAGTCCATTCTTGCTGGCAACTACAATCAGGAAGCACCTGAAACAATATGAAACAGAACAACCAGAAGTTGTAGAGGTACTGAGTCACTATGTAGATGACTTCATTGCAAGTTCACGGAATGTTGAAGAGGCTTACCTTGTGACAACTGCAAAGTGAATGCTGTCGATTGCAGGCATGGACTTCTGCAAGTGGATGACCAATTCTCCTGAATTGAAAAGAAAATGGGAGGAGAGTACAACTGACCACCTGTTGACGCTAGAAACACAAGGAGTAGTCACGAAGGTTTTAGGTTTAGTATGGAGACCGGAAACGGATGACTTTGTTTGACCTCAGGCCGCTACTGAGCATTCTAAAGCAAACGGAAAACACAAAGAGAAGTGTTCTGCAGTCGTCTGCACATATCATCGACCCTCTTGGTTTTCTGACCCCCTTCACCCTCAGGATCAAGTGCATGTTCCAGGAAATGTGGGAGGGGACTCAGCTGGGATGAAGAATTACCACCTGATCTGACACGAGAATGGCAACAGTGGTGTTCAGAACTATCCCAGTTACACCAGCTCACCATACCAGGGTGGTACAGAACAGACATGCGGCCACAGAATAGCCACACCCAGAAACTACACGTGTTCTGTGATGCAAGTGAAAGGGCTTACAGTGCAGTAGCTTACTTGCAAGGTGAATCACAAGACAGGGAAACGAGTCTAGTCGCATCCAGGTCCAGGGTAGCCCCACTCAAGAAAATGACGCTGCCACGCCTGGAGCTCATGGGAGCTGTGATTGGAGCGAGACTAGCAAACAACCTGATGACCACACTGAAAATGGAAGAAAAACAGATCAAAATGTGGACCGACTCGATGATCGTTCTGCATTGGTTTTGCAGCTCAGCTCAGAAATGGAAACAGTTTGTCGCGAACAGAGTGACGGAGATCCAGTCCTTGACCAATCCAGAGTCATGGTCACATATTGAAGGGGAAACTAATCCAGCCGACCTCCCTACAAGAGGACAAACTGTTCGAAACTTGACACAGAGCGAGCTATGGTGGAAGGGACCCAGAATTCTGACATCACCCAATCAGTCCGAGAAGACTGATGATAACAAGGTTCCAGAAGAGGGAAATACAGAACTCAAGTCCAGTTGCTAGGTTACTGTACAACTCGCAGCAAACAGCATAGACATCACTGAACCTGTGTTAGAGCTTGAAAGGTACAGCAAACTGAAGATTGTGTTGAAAGTCTAGTAGCTAGTGTAGTCTAGTGTTCAATTTCAGTGTAGCTTTTGACACAATCGATCATAGTCTGCTTGTGAAGACTTTTTTGTTATGGCTTTACACCCCTGCTATATTGTGGATAAGGAGTTACCTGTCTAACAGAACACAGAGGGTGTACTTTAATGGAAGCCTTTCCAACATAATCCAGGGTGTACTTTAATGGAAGCCTTTCCAACATAATCCAGGTAGAATCAGGAATTCCCCAGGGCAGCTATCTAGGCCCCTTTTTTCTATCTTTACTAATGAGTAAAGCCAGTGTCTATGTATGCGGATGACTCAACACCTATACTCGTTAGCGACTGAAATGACTGCACCACTTAACAAAAAGCTGCAGTTTCAGAATAGGTGGCAAGGAATAAATTAGCCCTAAATATTTCTAAAACTAAAAGCATTGTATTTGGGACAAATCATTCACTTTAACCTCAACTAAATATTGTAATGAATGTGGAAATTGAGCACGTTGAGGTGACTAAACTACGTGGAGTAACCCTGGATTGTAAACTGTCATGGTCAAAACATGTTGATACAACAGTAGCTAAGATAGGGAGAAGTCTGTCCATAATAAAGCGCTGCTCTGCCTTAACAACACTAAACAAGGTAGGTCCTACAGACCCTAGTTTTGTCGCACCTGGTCTACTGTTCAGTCGTGTGGTCCAGTGCCACAAAGAGGGACTTAAGAAAATTGCAATTGGCTCAGAACAGGGCAACACGACTGGCCCTTAAAGGTACACGGAGAGCTAACATTAATGATATGCTTGTCAATCTTTCCTGGCTCAGTGGTGGAGAGAGTGACTTCATCACTACTTGTTTTTGTAAGACGTGTTGAGAAGCTGAATACACCGAGCTGTCTGTTTTTAAACTACTAGCACACAGCTTGGACACCCACGTCAAAGTCCAGAACAGACTATGGGAGGTGCACAGTACTACATAGAGCCATGACTACATTGATCTCTATTCCACGTCAGGTAACTGATGCAAGCAGTAGAATCAGATAAAAATACAGCGGGAACTGTGAAGAGATGCACAGCTACTGACATATACAATGTAATATTGTGTTATGGATATGTGGTGTTCTATGATGTAATGTAAGTGTCTTAATGTGTTTGGACCCCAGGAAGAGTAGCTGCTTCCTTGGGACCAGTTAATGGGGATCCCTAATAAAATACAAATACACAGTAGCTGTTCATTTCAGGAAAAAATAAACAACAATTCTAACTACATTATGGAAGACGGTAGAAGCGAATGGCAATTCTCACTACTGTACTTACTGTCCTCCCCAGATGCACCAGCAGGGCATTCTGAAGACTGATGACCTGATCACGCGTTTCTTCCGGCTGTGCACAGAGATGTGTGTGGAGATCAGCTACCGCGCCCAGGCCGAGCAGCAGCACAATCCTGCAGCCAGCGCCGCCATCATCAGAGCCAAGTGCTACCACAACCTGGACGCCTTTGTTCGCCTCATCGCTCTGCTGGTCAAGCACTCTGGAGAGGCCACCAACACAGTCACCAAGATCAACCTGCTCAACAAGGTAAGAATTAGGAGGATGCTCACCATGGAGGCTGAATAAGCTTTCTGCTTTGTAAAGATCTCTCAAAGACAATCTTACATTTGAAGACCTCAAACTGCGATATCAACTAAATGTATTTTTTTTTATACACATCAGATTTAAGATAAGAAATGCTCTTGATGTCATGATTACTGGGCTCATCTAAATGCCCCTTGACTGGTCTCAGGTTCTAGGTATTGTGGTTGGAGTGCTGATCCAGGACCATGATGTAAGACAGACAGAGTTTCAGCAGTTGCCTTACCACCGCATCTTCATCATGCTGCTGCTCGAGCTCAATGCCCCCGAGCATGTGCTGGAGACCATCAACTTCCAGACCCTCACCGCCTTCTGGTAAATGCTGCCATGTCTGTTAGACAATATTGGTCACTGATTGTCAAGACATCTTAGTTTACTTTCCTCAACTCTGTATGATGTATAGTTTTTTCCCCTTATGTCCACAGCAATACTTTCCACATCCTGAGGCCTACCAAAGCCCCTGGCTTTGTCTACGCTTGGCTGGAGTTGATCTCTCACCGGATCTTCATCGCCAGGATGCTGGCACACACCCCACAGCAGAAGGCAAGGACAAGTCACTGACATGTTAGTGCAATGTCTGGGTGGGTGTTTTTGCTGCTTAAAAGCAACCATTGATAACCTTTTGTTTTCTCTTTTCTTAGGGTTGGCCCATGTATGCCCAGCTGCTCATTGATCTTTTCAAATACCTAGCGCCCTTCCTGAGGAATGTTGAGCTCAACAAACCTATGCAAATCCTCTACAAGGTATGTAAACTGCTCTAAATGGGTGTGCTCTGGCACCCCAATGGTGGAACAAACTCCCTCACGACGCCAGGTCAGCGGAGTCAATCACCACCTTCCGGAGACACCTGAAACCCCACCTCTTTAAGGAATACCTAGGATAGGATAAAGCAATCCTTCTAACCCCCCCCCCCCCCCCCCCCCCCCCCCCCTTAAAAGAGTTAGATGCACTATTGTAAAGTGGTTGTTCCACTGGATATCATAAGGTGAATGCACCAATTTGTAAGTCGCTCTGGATAAGAGCGTCTGCTAAATGACGTAAATGTAAATGTTTTTTCCCCCTTGAAATGACTATTAACCTGACTGACTGGATTTTTCTCCTGTCCTCAGGGTACCCTGCGTGTCCTGCTTGTCCTGCTGCATGACTTCCCAGAGTTCCTGTGTGACTACCACTACGGCTTCTGTGACGTCATCCCGCCCAACTGCATCCAGCTCCGCAACCTGATCCTGAGTGCCTTCCCACGCAATATGAGACTTCCAGACCCCTTCACTCCCAATCTGAAGGTACAGCTGAATGACAGACCCTAAATACCTTGTTACACTGGAAATGGTCTTCTGTAACTCTTAAGGTTTAGTCAATCTTTTTTAAACTTTTTCGTTACTAGGTTGACATGCTCAGCGAGATCAACATTGCTCCGCGCATCCTCACTAACTTCACCGGAGTGATGCCCTCTCAGTTCAAGAAGGATCTGGATTCGTACCTGAAGACGCGCTCCCCTGTCACCTTCCTCTCTGAGCTCCGCAGCAATCTGCAGGTAGGGGGCGCCACTCTGGGTCCCTGGAAGTATTTGCAGCACAACGACACATCTTTAGACCAGGTTAAGTTTTGACTGAGCGAATGTTCAAATGTGGATTTTTGTCATGCGTTGTTTCTGAAGTGTCATCGTACATGGGTGTTTCATTGCGTGTCTGAAGATCTAAGCAATGCAAACAAAACTAGTGTCCTTCCATTGCGTAGTGTTGGTTTTACATTTTTGTTCTCCTTTTTACCGAACAACCCTCTTCTAGGTGTCAAATGAGCCAGGCAATCGTTACAACATCCAGCTGATCAATGCACTGGTGCTGTATGTGGGGACCCAGGCCATCGCACACATCCACAACAAGGGCAGCACTCCCTCCATGAGCACCATCACTCACTCAGCCCACATGGACATCTTCCAGAACCTGGCTGTGGACCTGGACACTGAGGGTAAGAGACACACATGCGAAAGCATACTTTTTAAATGTTTTTTTGTATACAGTGGTATTCTCATTCCTTTGTTCCCAGGGCGCTATCTCTTCCTGAATGCGATTGCTAATCAGCTGCGCTACCCAAACAGCCACACCCATTACTTCAGCTGCACCATGCTCTATCTGTTTGCTGAGGCCAACACAGAGGCAATCCAGGAGCAGATCACCAGGTAAATGTTGTTCTCTACAAAAAGTTATTGCATATGAAAACCAGGCATTGCAGAACTACCTGCATTTCATGGATCCATTTCCTTTCCAAGTGTATTTCGTTAAGTAGCCTTTGCTCCTGTCTGCAGGGTTCTTCTGGAGAGGCTGATTGTGAACAGGCCTCACCCCTGGGGACTGCTCATCACGTTCATCGAGCTCATCAAGAACCCTGCCTTCAAGTTCTGGAGCCACGACTTTGTGCACTGTGCCCCGGAGATCGAAAAGTATGTGCTCATTCACTCTCTACCAGAGTTGGCTTCTCACTCAGCTGAGATGACTTCACCTGCAGAGTAGTAGCTGGAGGATAACCAGTTAGCAGCACGTTGTGTTCATGCTCTGCTTTATTCAACAACAAAGAAATATCATTCTAAGATAAGCTGCAATGGAAGGACTTGGATTAAACGCCCTCCGCTGTCTTCTCTCTCTCAGGTTGTTCCAGTCAGTGGCTCAGTGCTGCATGGGGCAAAAGCAGGCTCAGCAGGTGATGGAGGGCACTGGTGCCAGTTAGTCAGCCAGCCTGCAGGAGAGATGCTAGGGCCAAACCCTCCATCCCTGGACCCACCCCACAGATGCACCCCCCCCCCTCCCCCCTCCTACATTACTGTTAGCACTGGATGAACTGGAAACACTGATTTGAAGTTTAAGGACTGCTGCTCATGGATCTAAGTTGTTGTTTTTTTTGGCCTGGATATGGAGAAGTTAATGCTGTTTAATATAATTTTGATGTAAATATTAAAAGGGAGAGAGCTACATGTCTGAAAGGAGTGGCCAACAAATGATCTAACGTGTACAGACGCACACATTCACTCACTACCAAAGCCCTGTTTTGTCTCCCTCCTACATATTTCTTGACTGATTCATTTGCGTTGAGGCTTAATGGATAGTGGATTTAAAAAAAGCAGCCTGATTTTTCATTTGAGTGGGAAGGAAGGCAGTGCACTAGATTCTCCTGGGTTTACTCCTTTATCTGCTTGGGGTGTGGTGGGGGTCAATGGTGTTTCCATTTTAAAGTGGGTTAGGTTCTCCCCGGCACTTGGGAAATTTGAGATGACTAATTGAACCTTAAAATTTGTACAAAGATCCAAATTGTGGACCAATACAGCCCATTTTGTAAGGATTTTGAATGTTTTGTAAATGTATTGGTCCGTGTGTGTTTTGTAGTCCTTTAGTTCTTGCTACTTATTTCCTGTATGTATGCATACTGTAGTTAACTCATTAAACAATTCAACTGCATTTGTTTCCCTCAGTGATAACAAATGGAGACTGCTGTTTGTTTTATTATGCAAAACATGATAGCAGTGTACATTACGATATGTTTAACAAGCAGTTCACTCGACAGCTGCGGCCACCTAAGGTCCATTGCCGGTTTGGGTAACTTATAGTGACCCATGAAGGACCTTGTATGGCGCAGTACTTCCAACAGTCTCAAAGAAGCCATTGCTCATCAGTCACATACAAATTCACAAGGATATACAGGTAAATCAGTTTTCCAAATATGTTCAGTTACAATAGGCCGAAAGCTGGCCACTGACTCTAACCCTTTGGGCTTGTTTTGAGTGGAGGTCACAACAAATCAGGGAGTGCTTTGGGATGGATTTTGTGGCAACTTATGGTTTGGTGAGCTCCATAAGCTGATGCAGGATAGTCTTCTGTCCGTAGCGGACCTGCAGTGCTCTCCTCTGCCGGCTGCTCAGTTTAACATAGCCATCTTTATCCTCCAGCAGCACCTTGTCTTTCAGCATGTCCTCCCCATAAGAGTCCAGTGTGAAGCGGGCTGCAGCGTGCACCAGACGCCTCCAGAGAGGGAGCAGACTAGGCAGGCCCTCGTTGGAGAGTGCCTGCAACATTTTCTCCTCGTCATCATCTGCCTCCTCCCAGCCTTCGTTCTCTCTGAAGTCCTCAAACTCCTCTACTGACATGCACAGGATCTAGGGAGAGGCAAACAGCAATGTATACTGGTTCGAGCCCTGATATATCAAACCATATAACCAGCTTATAATTGTGATACGGCTACGGGTTGCGTCGTGACTAAGAACAGCCGTGGTATATTTGCCATATACCCCCCCCCCCCATTGCTTAAATATACAACTATGAGCTCTTAATATGGTTACCTTGAGTGTTGTGTACATCTCTGTGTCAGTGAGGGACCCTGACTTTCCGAAGATAAACACTCCCTTGTCTCCAACCATCTCCATCTCACACAAAAGACTCCACTTCTCCACAAGGAGGCGCTGTTCAGCTTCAGACCGAGTCACTGAGATGTGGAAAAAGAGGATGGAACAGATGTGAATTTGTCAAAGTAAAACCATAAGGATAATTTAGAACTGTGTTCTCTAATTTGGGTTGATTCAGTTTGTGTAGTGTATTGATGACAAAATGTGAGGCAGTTGTCTACCCCTAGTCAGCATGTCTGATCAGTAATCACCTTGCACAGCTGCTTTATATACATTGGACATGGGTATATCTGCCGTGTCGTTGCTATTGCTTTGATATGGCTCAGCAAAGCCATACATGTGTAGGAGCTGCCAGTTGGCCATCTGACCATATGTGTTGAACACTTCCTCTCCTTTCCGGATACTTCGCACTGACACCATCTTCAAACACTCCTGTGAATGCAGAGAGAAAAATGACATCATTCTTGCTATACACCCACTATATAGGATTAGTGAACAGAATGTCAACTGTAGGGGGGTTTTACTCACGGGTGTGTATTCCAGATTGGCGTTGTGATTTGACACATGGTTCAACATGTCCGCAATGGGCACCATCATGGGAGGATTGGGGTCCTTCTCATCCTCATCCTCCTCATCCAGGGGCTCCTGGAAACTGCAGAGGAAATGAGAAAGAGTATGGGATTGTATTCAGAGCCAAACAGCAAACTGATCAGCACTTGAGTATCAGTAGCACTACAAAAGCGTCAACTCCAGCCGTTCCATCAAAATGGACAACATACTGAAGGACAAATCCTTGACAAGGAAATACCTCCAAAGCTTGATGGACCATGAAGCTGGACACAAGTAATGAAGGAGAATGTTGTTTAAACAGCCATGAAGTTTTTCCTTATAGTACTGTATAGTAAGACACTGGTCTCACCTGGGGTGTAGCCTCTGCCGAGTCCCCAACAACCGGATGTTCCGGTTTTCAGGGGAAATGGAAAAGAGGCTGTGGTGAGTCACGCGACTTCCACTTTTGGATGTTAACACTCCATCTTAACTCCTCCACATTTACTGAATTGGTTGAACAGTGCAGAAGAAAACCTGACAGTTTTTTTCATCTCATCAAGAACAGTATGTAGGGGAACTAGTTTTGGGTGTTTCTTTTACACCTGCTATGTTAGGTTACCTGGGGTGTGGTGTGTATAAATCATCCAATCACACAAGAGGGGTGTGGTGTGTGGAAATCATCACCCAATCACAGGAGTGGCTTTTGAAGGAATATTATGGAGAATCTGGGTTGAATGTATGCTGCCAGAAACAAACCTGGTTCTCCCAAAACACATCAGCAAAGTTTTATGTTGCTGTTCCTTAGCTTGGTTATCCAGTTACACTTCAGCTTTCAGTGATTTGTGTAAAATTAATAATACAAATATGGGCTTAAATTGTAAATACTAAGATATTGATTTATACATAAGTACTGTCAACTTCTGTAACTGTTAAATTATGCACCTTTGAAGTGTAACCGATTGCTTTGCAGTAGTGGTCTTCACGGGTCCAACAATTTTCTTACTTTTATTTATTTTTGTATTTATTATCATTTGTTTTATTATTATTATTGTAGGCATATTTAAAAATCTAAGCCAGTTCTTTATATATGCAAAAAGTATTGTTTCATTTTGTTGATACATTTTAAAAATTGTGTTTGAACTGTCTTTTTAATTTTGTTCTATGTATTTAGTTGAAGATTGGTTAAAAAATAGGCCTGTTGTAAAATAAATAGCATTAGCCTATTGCTGTAATTTGTTGGGTAGGTCTGCGGTAGGCACTCGCTTTGTTGGTAATTTCAGCAAGCTAGGCCTAGCCTGTTCAAAACTTTTGTTTAGGTTTGAACCAGTTCTTTAAATAGGATATGCAACACGTGTTTTGTTTAATTCTGTTGAGACATTTTCTTTGGCCAAATTAAGTTAATGTGTTGGCCGCAATATAATTACCTGCAGGCCTACTTGCACTCAAACCATGAAAAGGAAAAACCAAAAGAGTGCAAGATAATAACCTGTTCATATTTTCTCAATAACATGACTCAGGCCTACTTTTGATATTACCCTAATAAAGTTACGAAATGTTTGTGAAGGTTTAGTGTGTTATGGCTATTATTAGGCTTAGCTATGAAGGCTTATGAAGGCAGTGCACATCAGCGTTCCAACTGACTCCTGAACTTGAAAAAAAAATATTCTGATAAATTAACAAATTTGCAGTTACGACTATATCTCTATAGCGGTAATTAACTATCTGACAAGCATATTTTATTTTTATTTTATTTATCTGTTATTTTACCAGGTAAGTTGACTGAGAACACGTTCTCATTTGCAGCAACGACCTGGGGAATAGTTACAGGGGAGAGGAGGGGGATGAATGAGCCAATTGTAAACTGGGGATTATTAGGTGACCGTGATGGTTGAGGGCCAGATTGGGAATTTAGCCAGGACACCGGGGTTAACACCCCTACTCTTACGATAAGTGCCATGGGATCTTTAATGACCTCAGAGAGTCAGGACACCCGTTTAACGTCCCATCCGAAAGACGGCACCCTACACAGAGCAGTGTCCCCAATCACTGCCCTGGGGCATTGGGATCTTTGTTTAGACCAGAGGAAAGAGTGCCTCCTACTGGCCCTCCAACACCACTTCCAGCAGCATCTGGTCTCCCATCCAGGGCCTGACCAGGACCAACCCTGCATAAAGAAATGCATGTCGATGTCGGGAGCATGGCGCTGGCACATCTCTATCTTGGTCTCTAGAGCTAGGTTTCTCTTGCTTTATATTTTAAATATTAATATCGTACAGTGGCGCTTAGGCCTATATAAATGCAATGCCTTGATGTATTTAGCACTCAAATCTCTGACAGCTGAACATTGAGGTGGACAAATATAAAGTAAAGTCAAAAACAATAGGATATAACATTTTGAATATGCTACACCAATGACTTTTGTATATTTGTTTTATTGGGTTATAGGCAGTTTTTAAGGACACATAACTGTGGGTCATTTGGCCAATATTGCTCATTTATTGATGGCGCTGGTAGCGGCCAGTCAGGGGTTTCTTTCTCGCTCTTTCTTCTCTTGGATCCGAAACGGCGCAGTCTGTTTGGATCTGTTTTTCCACTGGCCTTTTCGGAACTGGTCTGACTGTTCTCAGGTCCATTCGGAACAGGTCTTGGTTTTAAAATGTTTTAATTTATGCATATCTGGTCAGGTGGGAAAGCCACGGATCCAGTTCGGAACAGGTCTAACTTTTTGAACCCATGAAGACCTATGCAATATGTTCCAAAGGTGCAAGCAGCTTAGTAGAAAGCCTGTCACCCCACTCCTCCTCATGCTTTCCTTGGTGCCTGAGCCATACAACCTCACCTGTAAGCCATGACAAAAGCCACCAGGCTTCTGTAGAGGTCCAGTGTATGTCTCTCTGGGTCCCACAGGTCAGGGTGTAACGTAATGAAAGGTAGGACGATGTCTTTGTACTCTTTCTGGATGTTGGTGAGGTCAGTGTCCACCGCCTCCGGGATCCCTGTCCCCTTCAGGAGTCTGTCCCGTTCATCCTTTGACCTACAAATCACATCCACAAAATACAACTCAGAATACTCAAATGCAACAGTTTACTCAACTCAAGAATATTAGAAAATACTGTATGTGTTTGCCCTTACCAGAACATGGGGTGATCCAGAGCTGTGAAGTCAGACCAGAGGGATAGGTAAGGCCTCCAGTGGGACTGGGGAGATGTGTACTCATACATCAGTGCCAGGAGGAGGGGCACCCATCCAGACGTGTTCTCCAGAGATGCTTTACCTAGGGAGGAACAGATGTTTTCTTTGGGGGCCTCCGACAAGAGGTGTGTGTGTGTATGTGTGTGTGTGTGTGTTGCAGTCTCACCCTCCTCCAGCACAGCCAGGACCTTGGTGGTGCCTTGGTGCAGAAGAGCCATTCTGGGTATAGTAAAGAGCAACTCCCCTTCATCTATGTCCTCCTTAGCCAGCATGCCATACTCTGCCACTGTGCCCTCCTTGCTGATGTACACCTTGGAGAATGAACACAACTGAATGACCATTAACACAGAACCCATAACAATAGTCTGGTGAGTTCTACCCCCAATACTCCTGTAGGTATGTGAAATACATGGCATTTTACAAATTGCAGACAATGTCTTTGTACGCTTTCTGATTACCTTGTTGTTGAGTTTCAGCCCCACTCCTTCACACCACTGCAGGAAGCTCTGGAGAGGGTCGCTGCCCTCTGTCTACACAGGAAACAAGGATCATCACACCATCAGACTCCCATGACCAAACAATAATCAATGATGCAGACTGGTAAGATTAAACATATTGACACGTGCAAAAAAACACTACTATCAAATATTCTTATTCACCTAGCTTGCTAGTTATTCCTACGGATTGGTAACTTTCAAGCTAGCTAGCATTCATAACTTGAAATCGTGAACCCAAGAGCTAGCTAGCATTCATAACTTGAAATCGTGAACCCAAGAGCTAGCTAGCTAGTCGCATCACTAACAACAACGCGTTTTCCAACATAGCTGACAAGTATGTAGCTTAGCAAAATAAACCATATCTCTACCTTGAGTCTTTTAGCATCGGTTGCCATGCTGTGCAAGAAACTGTGCTGTTGGACAACTCAAATATTAGTGTAATTCACGAATAATTTAATACAAAGTAGATTCCAGAAAGCGTACGCTATTGGCATGTGTTCATTTCCGTAAACCACGTGTGTCGCATCTTTGACGTCATGTCGCAGTACTACATGGTCATGTCAAAACATAATAAAATATTTATTTTAATTGTTAAAGTTTCTTTCGGCATGGTTGGTCATTGTGATTACATTTTCATTTCCCCCCTTAATTTTCAAAAAAATTCTGGCTGTGTTTATTATTGAAATATATAGCCTAATTTGAAAATGGCCTGTCTACTTATTATTTTCTCTCTAATTATGCTCTTGTAGTCTATAATTATGCTCTTATAGACCTACTTGGGATTTCTTATTTAAATTAATGATCTCAGTAACCATAATGACTCAGTAAATGGCATGGATGGTGGGAGGGAAGTCAGACTTTATTAACTTTATTAAAATGTCAACAAACAAAAACCCTTGTGTGTTAAACATACACCACAAAACAAAACTTTTCATCCAAATACAAGGCTGTCTGTGTGTGCATACTGCATAGCCTACTAGATGGGCTATATTGAATCTGTGTATCGTACTATATACTCACAGACACAACAAACCTGGAACACAATTGAGATGCTCATACTTGTGAAATCCAACGATTTCATTGATACAAACGAATAAGCTTGCCTGATTAATACCCTTAGAAACGCAAGGAAAGCAATATCAGCAGTCAGCACTTATTAACTAGCCATTATAATTAACTGCATATCTTCACCTTTGTCATACTTGCTTATCAGACTCTCAAGGACACTTCAGTATGTTAGTATCTCTGGGAAGCATTGACCTTGAAGATATCTACACAGTTTAATAGATTTCAGTAATCAAAGTAATAATTGTACTCTTAAATTACCTCATAAAACAGACATTGCTTTAACTAATGAGAGTACTGCATTGTGTAAACAACATTTGCTCCGTATATAGTCAAGTCCATCTGTACAAATACATATATTTTCTTTAATGAGTGCTTTCACTCTCTTTAGAGTAGAGAGACAGATGACATTGAAGTCATTCTATCCAGTTTGTGACAAGCAGAGTATGGTGCTCAGCCTTACTGGCTGCTTCTTAGATATACACAACCACTTTGTAAGGTTTGGGTGCCTGTGTCACACCAAACACAGGGGTGTAGTCAGGTTCCCCTGCGTCCTCAGACCAGACAAACTGGAAGCATCACAGCAAAGTGACCAAAATCAAGAACAGCTCCATGCGAGTGAGTCCCTCTTCCAGTCACATACGGGGCCCTAAAACATAAGAACTGATAAGATGTACATTCTGTGCAGACAAAAAAAAAAACTCCCTCACACAATGTCCATTGAAGGACCAGATACAATTTGTTTCAGAATACCTCAGAAACAGGAATTATTGAACAAACTCAAATTACAGAATCCTTGAATATCTATGAACTCTCACCAACGGAAAAGGGCATAGAGGATTTATGTTTCTCCAGCTTTCCCTGTTCATCCAGGAAGTTGTAAGGGTTGAACTTATGAGGGAACTTCCACTGACCCTCCTCATACAACCCAGACGAGAGGTTTGGAATAACAAGAGTGCCCTGATGGTGAGATGAAAGAAGGAGAGAGAGGGAAAATTAGACATTAAATCACAATTACATCATTGTTGGTGCAGAAAAAGTTGCAATACATATCAAGAGTCACCTTGGGGATTTTATAGCCCATCAACTCTGTGTGTTTCATGGTGCAATGGAAGACACTGAGAGGAAGGGTGCTGGCAATATGCTGGTGTCGTGTCTTTGACGATGCCAGATTAATTGCTATGACATGCTATTCTATAAAATAATTTCTCCGTAATTAATATTACCTGATTGAACTAATCATGTAAATATTAATTAACTAGAGAGGGACACCACGAAAGAATATTTATAGAGCTGTTATCTTCCGAATAAACTCTTAAAGATTTAGTAATATTTTACATCCATAGCAGTCACCTTAATCGTCATTTTATTCAGTCTCATCTGAAAGTGGTAAATCCTTGTTATCTGCAAGAATCCTGGCTAACAAGTTGAATAAGCAATACAAAATTGGGTTTAATTATTTATTTACTAAATACCTAACTAATCACACAGAATCACACATACACAATGAAATCATAACTTGATCACAAATTACGTCATACAGAAAAACGTCCCTAGCGGGCGGAATAGATATGACAGCTTGTTACACAAAGAAAAGGGGCGGGATTTTAGTGAAAGAGCGGGAGACTGGGACAGGGCCGAAGCTGTGCTATCGTAAATACAGTATCTTATGCATTCTAAATTACCGCCCATTTGAAAAGGAAAATGCAATAAATATTTACTCTGAGCTGCGCTTCAGTAGGTTGGTGGTAGATGGAAGACCGTATCGCCAACCCAAGTCCTCTGTCCTTTGAAGAATGTCTCTGGTGATCACTGGATACGTTGGAGTAACGTCGTGTGTAGTAGACGGGATACTCTGACTGTCCTTCCTAACCTGCGTTTGTAGCGGCTGTTGCTAACTCAACGGCTAGGCGGTATCACTTCTGTAGTGAATACGAGTTCAAAGTTCATACCATTTACAACCAAAGTCCATGCTGATGTTGGCTTAGTTCTGTAGTTATTATCTGAACCATTCTGACATCGGATCGTCATCCTAGTGTCCGGAACAGGAAGTTATATTTTTGTCAATGGCTTTTATAGTGGAGGGAGAGGGGTGTGTCTGAAAAGTTTATAACCCATGTCTCTTCACAGGGGCGGGCCCCTGGTTGAGCAGAAGCCAAGCTTATGAAAACACAAATCTGTCATTTGGAAGCTAAAATTAAATTTCATCTCTTCACAAATAATTTCATATTCAAACATTTGAATTAAACAACAATTCCATGTGAATCAGATACCTCTGAGGTTTAGACTTTCCACAGTAGAGTTTATGTAATTCTATCATTGATGAGAATGTGTCAGAGGGCAACCGAACTGACATGATATACCTTAAGTACCACCGCATATGTTCAGTTGGTCGGATTACCAGAATATAGTTCATTCCCCCCCACCTTCTGATGTCCCCAGAATCTCTATGTTAACCAAGGGGTTTTCTTATGTCACATCAGTAGGGAAGAGAAAAATGGGGAAAGAGGTATTTATGACTGTCATAAACCTACCCCCACTGCCAATGTCATGACACTGGGCTTCATGGATCACTGCCTGAGTGTAGGGAATCGTGTGTCTGTCCTCGAAAGAGGCAACTTCTTTCCCCCTTTCTCCTGCTGACACCTCTCTGTAGACAAGGGCATATAGAGGCACAGTTACTGAGTAAGATAATGAACGTATAAACACTAATTAATTGTTTAAGCTATATTATTTCTATTATTTCAAGGCTATAGCCTACAAAGAAATACATTGTGAAGCATTTGCGAGTGTGATACTAAGCTGGTAGGGACATAAAACGCTCAGCATTTAAACATTTCATTGTATTCAATCATTATAGTCTATAAATTGCTCATATAGGCTGTGACTTACTTAGAATTAAATACAAATTAAACAAAAAATCCCTTATTAGGCTCAGTCTACAGTGCCTTTGCATTGATTTTTGTAAACATGAGTTTGGCCAGAGTCTGTGGCTTCAGGCTCATGCAATGGTGCCAGCAGGGGAGAAAATACTCTCCACACTTGCAGAGCCACTGGGGATGATAAACACCCTTTGGGCCACTCTTGCCAGAGTTGTTTATTTTTATATTTATTTAGGTAGGCCTAATCAAAACGGAAAGCTCATTGAAAGTGGGAATATGCCAGGCCTATTTGGCCAAAATCAATTATGGCCTATTGTATAGACAATATAAAAACATTTACGAAACTTACGAAAGATATCTGATTTTTAGTTTAGAAATACTTTTCTATAATGATATTTGTTAGCTACCCCTTTCAGATTCCGCAATGATTCTGTAGTTGTGGACACTACATCACCACACTCCCTCTCTTGCTTTTGGTCCTCACCTTTGTAAGTCACCTTGATTTTGCGCCTGTGTGTTTTATCAGTTTATTTATGAAAATATTTAGCGAATTCCATGACAGTAGCTAAAGCAGGGGGCTATAGCAGCATACAAGTAGACAACAAATGCATCCTGGGCCAAACATGCCCTGAGCTCGTGAAATGAGCGCTACTGAAGCGAAACTGGAGCGGGCGAGAATGCCGATGCTCAAGCCTTTGTGAATCTTGCTCTGCGCTCCAGTCAAATTGGTTCAGCACGCTTCTCACTCCGCTCCAGCTCCGCTCAGCCTCTGACCTAGTGTTGTAGTAGCCAGTCCGGTCTCGAGACCACATATTGAGTGTTTCGGTCTTGTCTCGGTGTCGTATACTTTAGTACTCGGTCTTGACTCTGTCTCGGACAGTGAGGATTCCTAATATCTTCCTGAGACCAGCCGAAAAACTCATTATCAGCTTCCATACAGTCAGCGCATAAGACTGCTTCTTGAAACAGTATCTTAAAAACTTCTTAGGGATAGGGGACAGTATTTGGAAGTTTGGATGAATGAGGTGCCCAAAGTAAACTGCTTGTTACTCAGGCCCAGAAGCTAGTGTTACGGCTATCGTCATATTCTTCCTCGGACGAGGAGAGCGAGACGGATCGGACCAACACGCAGAGTGGTTAGTGTTCATAATGATTTATTAAAACGAAACTGAATACTGAATTACAAAACAAATAAACGAAGTGCATAAACCGATACAGTACCGTGTGGTGCAACAAACACAGACACGGAAACAAACACCCACAAAACACACGTGAAACCCCGGCTGCCTTAGTATGATTCTCAATCAGGGACAACGATTGACAGCTGTCTCTGATTGAGAATCATACCCGGCCTAACACAAACATCCCAACATAGAAAATCAAACATAGACAAACCCACCCAACTCACGCCCTGACCAACTAAATAAATACAAGAAAAAGGAAAACAGGTCAGGAACGTGACAGCTAGGATATGCATATAATTGGTAGTATTGGATAGAAAACACTCTAAAGTTTCCAAAACTGTTAAAATAATGTCTGTGAGTATAACAGATATGGCAGGCAAGAACCCGAGGAGAATCAATCCGGAAAAATGTTTATGTTGAGCTCAGCACTCATTGAAATGACTGTCTATGGGAAAATCAATGGAATACCTCCCAGATTGCAGTTCTTGGGGCTTCCAGTAGATGTCAACAGTCTTTAGAAAGAGTTTCAGGCTTGTTTTTTGAAAAATTAGCTAGAATTTGTCGTTTTTCTAGGTGGCTCCCATTTTGGCTGTAGTATTGTGGCACGCGTGGATGAGGGCGCACACTTATTTATCTCTGGTAATGAACATACTATTCTCCGTCTTAAATTTTATCATTTATTTACGTATTAGGGTACCTGAGGATTGATTAGAAACGTTGTTTGACTTGTTTGGACAAAGTTTATTGGTAACTTTTGGGATTCATTTTGGTATGCATTTTGAACGAGGGAAACCGGTGGATTACTGAATTAAGCATACCAACTAAATTGACTTTTTTGGAGTATAAAGAAGGACTTTATCGAACAAAACAACCATTTGTTATGTAGCTGGGACCCTTGGGATAGCAAACAGAGGAAGATCTTCAAAGGTAAGTGATTTATTTTATCGCTATTTCTGACTTTCGTGACGCCTCTGCTTGTTTGGAAAATGTTTGTAATGCTTTTGTATGCGGGGCGCTGTCCTCAGATAATCGTATGGTATGCTTTCGGCGTAAAGCCTTTTTGAAATCTGCCAAAGCGGCTGGATTAACAAGAATATAAGCTTTTAAATGATGTAAGACACTTGTATTTTCATGAATGTTTAATATTACGAATTTTGTATTTTGAACACGCTCTGCAATTTTACAGAATGTTGGCGAGGTGGCGCTAGCGTCCCACTGATCCGCAATAATTAACAGCCTTAATATCTATTATCGACATGTCTGCGCAGTAGCGAACCTATAGCATTCAGTGTGTGACAGGTTGGTGATTCTGAAAGGACCACAACCGTAATACCAGCGCACTCATTTAGGAGAGTGCACTTTTTGTAAAACACAAAGGGCCAGTAGTGAAGTGGAGGGTATACGCAGGTATAAACTGTATACCCACTGTTTTTTCACTGGGCATTCTGTATAGTTAAGCAATAAGGCGTGAGGGTGTGTGGTATATGGCCAATATACCACGGCTAAGGGCTGTTCTTAGGCACCACGCAAAGTGCCTAAGAACAGCCCTTAGCCCATGGTATATTGACCATATATCACAAACCCCAGAGGTGCCTTATTGCTATTATAAACTGGTTACCAACATAATTAGAGCAGTAAAAATAAATGTTTTGTCATACCTGTGGTACAGGTCTCATATAACACAGCTGTCAGCCAATCAGCATTCAGGGCTGGAACCACCCACTTCTTAATCCCTACTGATGTGTATCAAAGAAGTGTAGTGGAGGTATGCGACTTATTAATTATTTAATACAATAGAGAAATCAAGCACAAAATAGCCTACACAATCGCAAAGCACATTAAATATATTAATATGCGTGCTGCACACAGCCTAGTTCTAGCGGAATATCATCTGCAGGCAGCAAGAGTGTGCAGCTCACAAATGGTTTTGTCATGGAGAATGACATCGGTCACCGGTAGGGTAGGAACAGTGGCGACCCCCACATTTTTTGCTAAAATAAATAAATAATTTTGGGGGGGGGGGTTGCCTGTTTTTCATGTTATTTTGGCATTAATACGTGTCACATAACAGTTTGCAAACAATGTAAAAAAGAATAATAATTGAGTTAATAAAGCCACATACAAACATGGTCTCTTTTTTGCTTTCTTCTGTAAGGTAGCTCCAAAATGCAGTTGTTTCAGCCTAGCTCAGTACTTTCTGTGGTAGTGGGGCAGCCAGCGGAAAATACGAAGCGTAGGGGTTGGTAATGTACTCTAGTTGCGCCGTGATTGGCTCAGTATTCTGTCACTCATGGGGACACTGCTTCACCGCCAAATCTAAGGGTAGAGCTCGAAAATTCAAGCCCCGTGGGTGCTGCCATAGAGTTACATAAGAAGTACCCATCCAAGAAGGCTCAAGATCATTGGCCACAGATAAAATTACATCAAATCACGTTATATCTACAGTAGCTTTGATTGGACTGATCATGTCAACATCATACTTTCAAAATCTTAGCTAGCAGTCATCATCATGAATCAAGTTGACAATCTACTGGCAAATCCTTTTTAATCCTTGTCACATGAAGATAAATAATGAAGATCAATTATAGATAAAACATATCGGTGCTCATCGGCCATTGGACATAAACATTACACAAGTTGAAAATCTCAAATTCAACAATGAGTGGTTTGGAAGGAATCAGTTGCTAACTGCAAACAATGCAAAGCAATCACTAGCCTGGTATTCAGTGGAGTGGCTGTGTGGTCCCAGGTCTGGGTTTAAGGGTCTCTTTTCCAAGCTTAAAATGATAAACATTCAACATTGGCCACGCTGTCAATCCAGCATGATTTCTGCCGTGCCAAAAACAACTGTTAACTCAGAACTGCAAAATCTGACTTCAGTGAGTTCAAGACAACTGGGAACTCGGGAAAAAAATTAGCTCCGACTGGGAAAATACGTTTTGAATGGTCATCCAACTCAGAATTGTATATCGAGAACTCAGGGCTCTTTCTAGAGCTACAACCTGAAGATCACTGACATCATCCTGATTCGACCATCCCAGTTGTCTTGAAATCACCATAAATCCAGAGAATGCCAGACTTTGATGACAAAATTTGCCCACGAAGGACTGCCGCGCCAGTTTTCTGTTCAAGTGAGCACAGCACAACAAGGTGAGTCCAAAAATGTTTTGTATGTTGCTAAAGAAATTATGTAATATGCCAGGGAGATATGTATTCTGTAGCTAAAAAAGTATTACTAAGTGTATGTTGTGTAGTAAGCTGTCAGTAGCCCATGTGCCTCACCCTAATAATTTGGTTTATTTCCCCCTCTTAATTTGGCCTACTGTTCTGACTTGGTGGTGCACATGTAACCTATAACCTGTTTTAGAGAAATGTAATCATCTAATATTATTTTTTTTGGGGGGTGGATCAGCTTAATATTGCGGAAAGAATGTTGCTTCCATCAATGTAATTGTCTGCATCACTTCCAATCCCCCATATATTTTTTGGGTAAATATAAATATCCATATACATAAACGCATGCATACATTAACACATATATACATACACATACCTATATAGACATACTTTTTTTAGAATATACCTTTATTATTCCCCGCAAATCCTACCACCCTTCCCCGTTGTTTTGCGTATCAATTCATAAACCATGTGCCATGGAATGGGTACATCGAAAATCTCTTCCCAACTATTTTGCAATTTATATGGCACAGCTGTCAGTTTTTTTATCCTTAAATGAAATTGGTATATGTTTTTATTTATCACACTGTCTTTAACCATTGATGTTCTTTAATACAGGGCCGACATACAAGTGCCTTACTTTTTTCCCCTTCTACTTGCCTCTTCCATTTTTGTGGTAATACTGCAATCAATTGGTTGTAATTTTGGGTAGAGCAGACATTTCCATATGTCTGTGTTAGCTGTATGTGTGACATAACTCCCCCAGTCCTATTTATATCATTCACTAAAATTATACATTTTTTAAACATTTCTTCGAAAAATATTTTTTTTTTTAAATCAATTAGTATATTTGAGTTTAACCACAATATTTGTGATAGTATTTGTTCTCTTTTCAGGTGGATTAAACTGAAATTGCAACCAACTTTCTAAGGCTTGTTTAAAAAAGAACGATATTTTGGATATTATTTCCTTTTCAAACAACTGAAAGTGAGTAGGTGTAATCTGAATAAAGGGAAAAAGGCCCTTCTTGAACATAGGATGAGACATTCTTACCAAAAATTAAAATATTCTATGCATTTATATATAAACTCCAGTCGTACTTATTCAAAAGCCTTTTCAAAATCAGCTATGAAAACCAGGCCTGGTGTCCCCCATATTTCATAGTATTCCATTGTTTCCAGTACTTGTCTTATATTATCTCCAATGTATCATCCATGTAAAAAAAACTGTCTGATTAGGATGAATAATATCTGACAATACTTTTTTAATTCTATGCGCCAAGCATTTTGCTAGGATTTTTGCATCACAACACTGAATTTTTTAAATGGACTGGATCTTTATATATACCATTTGGGTCCTGTTTCAGTAATAATGATATCAGACCTTCTTGTTGCGTGTCTGATAATCTACCGTTTATATAGGAGTGGTTAAAACATGCTAATAATGGTCCTCTGAGTATATCAAAAAAAGTTTTGTATACTTCCACTGGTATGCCATCCAGACCTGAAGTTGTCCAGACCTGAAGTTGTCCCCTCAAGAAGTTCCTCCTCTGTAATTTGGCCTTCACATGAGTCTTTCTGTACAGATGTTAATTTTACATTATTATTAGCCATACAATTAGTTTCAGTTAGTGGAGATGGAGGAGACTGAAACAAAAACATATTCTTAAAGTACTTTACTTCCTCTTTCAAAATATCATTCGATGAATCATGCGTGACTCCATCATTTGTAACAAGTTATAATAAAAAAAAATTGGGAGCATTTCTATATTGAAGATTGAAAAATAATTTGGTGCATTTTCCCCCATATTCCATCCAGTTCGCTTTATTTTTATAATATATTACACTGGATCTTTCTTGAATAAGTTCCTCCATTTCTTTTTGTTTTTCCTCTAACTTATTCTGTGCCTCTATGGTACAGTTTTTTTTGCTATCTAACTGTACTGTTAGTCCTTCAATTTCCTTTATTACTATGGACTCTTTTGATCTAAATTGCTTTTGTTTTATAGATGAGTACTGAATTGCATGGCCTCTAAAGGCACACTTAAATGTGTGCCATAAAATAAGGGGATCTGCTGTACCTATGTTATTGTCAGCGATTGTGTGCAGAGAGGTAGCGGAGTCAAGCGCAGGACACAGGTGTTGAGCAAAACAACGGCGTTTACTCAAAATACAAGCAAAAATTCCTCATAGGGAATATAACAAACACACATGCACCAACAACAACCACTAACGAAACAAACAATCACGGACAGAACAGAAATGTATGCCAGAGGGTTAAATGGGGAACATGATAGGGGAATTGAAACCAGGTGTGTGTAATACAGACAAAACAAAACGAAACTGAAAAATGGATCGGTGGTGACTAGAAAGCCGGTGACGTCGACCGCCGAACACCACCCGAACAAGGAGAAGGGCCGACTTCGGCGGAAGTCGTGACAGTACCCCCCCCCCCTTGACGCGCGGCTCCAGCAGCGCGACGACACCGGCCTTGGGGACGACCCGGAGGGCGAGGTGCAGGGCGATCCGGGCGGAGACGGTGAAACTCTTGTAACATTGAAGGATCTAGAATGTCCTCCACCGGTACCCAGCATCTCTCCTCCGGGCCGTACCCCTCCCACTCCACGAGGTACTGAAGGCCCCTCGCCCGACGCCTTGAGTCCATGATGGCTCGTACGGTATACGCCGGGACCCCCTCGATGTCAAGAGGCGGTGGAGGAACATCCCGCACCTCAGACTGCTGGAGCGGACCAGCCACCACCGGCCTGAGGAGAGACACATGGAACGAGGGGTTAATGTGATAATCAGGGGGGAGTTGTAACCTATAACAAACCTCGTTCAGTCTCCTCAGGACTTTAAATGGCCCCACAAACCGCGGACCCAGCTTCCGGCAGGGCAGGTGAAGGGGCAGGTTTCGGGTCGAGAGCCAGACCCGATCCCCCGGTGCATACACCGGGGCCTCACTGCGGTGGCGGTCGGCACTCGCCTTTTGCCTCCTGATGGCCCGTTGTAGCCGCACATGGGCAGCGTTCCATGTCTCCTCTGAGTGCCGAAACCATTCATCCACCGCAGGAGCCTCAATCTGGCTCTGATGCCATGGTGCCAGGACCGGCTGATAACCCAGCACACACTGAAAAGGTGATAGGTTGGTAGAGGAGTGGCGGAGGGAGTTTTGGGCCATCTCCGCCCAGGGGATGTAAACCGCCCACTCCCCCGGCCGGTCCTGGCAGTAGGACCTCAGAAACCTACCCACATCCTGGTTGACTCTTTCCACCTGCCCGTTACTCTCGGGGTGGAAACCTGAGGTAAGGCTGACCGAGATCCCCAGGAGTTCCATAAACGCCCTCCAGACTCTAGACGTAAATTGGGGACCCCGATCAGAAACTATATCCTCAAGCACCCCGTAGTGCCGGAATACGTGGGTGAACAGGGCCTCCGCAGTTTGTAGAGCCATAGGGAGACCGGGCAAAGGAAGGAGACGGCAGGACTTAGAAAACCGATCCACAACGACCAGGATCGTGGTGTTACCCCGCGACGGGGGAAGATCCGTCACGAAATCCACCGATAGGTGTGACCACGGTCGCTGTGGAACGGGAAGGGGTTGTAATTTCCCTCTGGGCAGATGTCTAGGTGCCTTGCACTGTGCGCATACCGAACAGGAGGAAACATAAACCCTCACGTCCTTAGCTAAAGTGGGCCACCAGTACTTCCCAGCAAGGCAGCGCACCGTCCGACCGATGCCAGGATGACCAGAGGAGGGTGACGTGTGAGCCCAACAGATCAAACGATCGCGGACATCAAACGGAACATACAGATGCCCAGCTGGACAGTCAGGTGGAGTGGGCTCTGCACGTGACGCCCGTTCGATGTCCGCGTCCACCTCCCACACCACCGGTGCCACCAGGCGAGAGGCTGGAATTATGGGAGTGGGATCTGTGGACCGCTCCTCTGTATCATACAGCCGGGACAGTGCGTCTGCCTTAACGTTCTGGGAACCTGGTTTGTAGGAAAGGGTGAAAACAAAACGGGTGAAAAACATGGCCCACCTTACCTGGCGAGGGTTCATTCTCCTCGCCGCCCGGATGTACTCCAGATTGCGGTGGTCAGTCCAAATGAGAAAAGGGTGTCTAGCCCCCTCAAGCCAATGTCTCCACGCTTTCAGAGCCATGACAACAGCCAGCAACTCCCGGTCCCCCACATCATAGTTTCGCTCCGCCGGGCTGAGCTTCTTCGAAAAGAATGCACAGGGGCGGAGCTTTAGTGGCGTACCCGAGCGCTGAGACAGCACAGCCCCTATCCCTGCCTCGGACGCGCCCACCTCAACTATGAATGCTAAGGAAGGATCAGGATGAGCCAGCACGGGAGCCAAGGTAAACAGAGCCTTCAGGTGACCAAAAGCCCTGTCCGCCCCAGCTGTCCACTGCAGTCGCACCGGTCCCCCCTTCAGCAGTGAGGTAATGGGAGCCGCTACCTGACCAAAACCCCGGATAAATCTCCGGTAGTAGTTGGCAAACCCTAAAAACCGCTGCACCTCCTTTACCGTGGTTGGAGTCGGCCAATTACGCACGGCTGAAATGCGGTCATTCTCCATCTCTACCCCTGACGCTGAAAAGCGGTACCCTAGGAAGGAGATGGACTGTTGGAAGAACAGACATTTCTCAGCCTTGACGTACAGGTCATGCTCCAACAGTCGACCAAGCACCCTGCGCACTAGGGACACATGCTTGGCGCGTGTAGCGGAGTATATTAGAATGTCATCTATATACACCACTACACCCTGCCCGTGCAGGTCCCTGAAAATCTCATCTACAAAGGATTGGAAGACTGATGGAGCATTCATTAACCCGTACGGCATGACGAGGTACTCATAATGCCCAGAAGTGGTGCTAAATGCTGTCTTCCACTCATCTCCCGCCTTGATACGCACCAGGTTGTAAGCGCTCCTGAGGTCCAATTTTGTGAAGAAGCGCGCCCCGTGTAATGACTCGGTCATACTGGCTATGAGTGGTAGCGGGTAACTGTATTTTACCGTGATCTTATTTAAACCTCGATAATCAATACACGGGCGCAAACCTCCATCCTTCTTCTTCACAAAAAAAAAACTTGAGGAGACAGGTGAGATGGAAGGCTGAATGTATCCCTGTCCCAGAGATTCAGTGACATATGTCTCCATAGCCACCGTCTCCTCCTGTGACAGAGGATACACGTGACTCCTGGGAAGTGTAGCGTCTACCAAGAGATCTATCGCACAATCCCCCGGTCGATGGGGTGGTAATTGAGTCGTCTTCTTTTTACAGAAGGCGAGTGCCAAATCGGCATATTCTGGGGGAATGTGCATGGTGGAAACCTGGTTTGGACTTTCCACCGTAGTGGCACCTAAGGAAACACCTACACACCTCCCTGAACACTGACAGGACCATCCCTTGAGAGCCCTCTGTTGCCACGAAATAATCGGATCATGAGAGGCCAACCAGGGAAGACCCAACACAACAGGAAACGCAGGAGAGTCGATCAGGAAGAGACTAATTCTCTCCTCGTGATCCCCCTGCATTCTCATAGCAATGGGCGCTGTGACCTCCCCAATCAGCCCCGACCCCAAAGGACGACTATCTAAGGCATGTACAGGGAAGGGAACATCAACAGGAACAATAGGGATCCCTAATCTATGTGCCAAAGAGCGGTCAATAAAGTTCCCAGCTGCGCCTGAATCTACTAGCGCCTTATGCTGGGGATGCGGGGAAAACTCAGGAAATTCTATGTGGGCAACAGGGGGCTCTGGGTGAGTTGTGTGCCTACTCACCTGGGATGACCCACCAGTGCTCCGCCTGCTACCTCGACTTCCAGGAGAAACACCCCAGCACCGACCAGCAGTGTGCCCTCTGCGGCCACAGTTGGTGCAGGGAATGGTCCCCCCTCCGGTCCCCCTCATAGCAGCCCCTCCTAACTCCATAGGTGTTGGATTCAAGGTGCTGGGTAATGGAACGGGCGGACCCCGATCTAGACGTCCGCGGGAGGCCAACAGGTTATCCAGCCGGATAGATAAGTCCACCAGCTGGTCCAGGTTGAGAGTGGTGTCCCTGCAGGCTAGCTCCCTACGAACGTCCTCTCGTAAACTACACCTGTAGTGATCGATCAGGGCCCGCTCATTCCATCCCGCACCAGCTGCCAGAGTTCTGAAGTCCAGTGCGAACTCTTGAGCGCTCCTCATCCCCTGTCTAATATGGAACAATCGCTCTCCCGCCGCTCTCCCTTCAGGTGGATGATCAAAGACTGCCCGGAAGCAGCGAGAGAAGTCCTCATAGTCATCCAGAGTTAGGCCTTCCCTTCCCCAGATGGCGTTGGCCCACTCCAGGGCTTTACCAGTCAGGCAGGCAGGAGATGAGGGCGCCCACCCTCTCGCGTCCTGAAGGGGACGGATGAACAGCCGCCAGGTAGAGCTCCAGCTGTAGTAGGAACCCCTGGCACCCGGCTGCTGTTCCGTCATACGCTCCTGGGAGCGAGAGCCGAATCCCACTGGGTCCTGACGATGGAGGGGTGGACATCGGTGTAGGTTGAGGTGCGGACGGAGGTGATGGGGTATGATTGACCGGAAGACCTCCTCTCTCCCATCTGTCCATTGTTTGCAGCACGCGATCCATGGCTGTCCCTAGACTGTGTAACATGGTCGCGTGCTGTTGGACTTGCTCCTCTACTGGGAGAGAAGGGCTGGCTGCACCTGCTGACTCCATTTGAAAAGGTCCGTGATTCTGTCAGGGATTGTGTGCAGAGAGGTAGCGGAGTCAAGCGCAGGACACAGGTGTTGAGCAAAACAACGGCGTTTACTCAAAATACAAGCAAAAATTCCTCATAGGGAATATAACAAACACACATGCACCAACAACAACCACTAACGAAACAAACAATCACAGACAGAACAGAAATGTATGCCAGAGGGTTAAATAGGGAACATGATAGGGGAATTGAAACCAGGTGTGTGTAAGACAGACAAAACAAAACGAAACTGAAAAATGGATCGGTGGTGACTAGAAAGTCGGTGACGTCGACCGCCGAACACCACCCGAACAAGGAGAAGGGCCGACTTCGGCGGAAGTCGTGACAGTTATGTCTGAAAAAGTCAGTTATAAATTATTTTGTCCTAGTTCTAAACAATTTATCATCTAGTAGGCTTTGATTAAATTTCCAATATCCTCGCCTATGTGGAAATTCTGTAAGAGTAATATATATGCCAATTATGTGATAATCCGACCGCATTCTGTCCCCTATCAACACTTTTAAAACTTTTGGTGCAGAGAGAATGGCATAAGAAAGTAGTCAAGACAACTAGCTTGATTAAGCCTCCGCCACTAGATCAGGGTATTTAAGTCTCCATATATCCACTAATTCCAATATATCCATGACATTCATGATTTCCTTAAGTGCCTGAGGGTGATAGTTTGTAGTGTGATTTCCTTTCCAGTCCATAGAGGTATTTAAGTCCGTATTAAAATCTCCCACCATAATAATAGAGTCTAGTGTTGCTTGTAGAGTTGATAAATTCTTATATATATTTTCAAAGAAGCTTGGATCATCTGTTAAGGCTGTGTAAGGGAGGCAAAGTCAGGTGCAGGAGAGCAGAGTAGAGTAAACAGGCACACTTTTATTCCGTTCAACAATAGGCACAAATAATTACATAAGTGCCCAAAAACTCGGAACATAAACTATAAAAGTATCGTGAGTGAACATACACCGTTAACAATGAACAATTACACACAAAGACATGATGGGGAACAGAGGACTAAATACATGTAGATTGATTGGGGAATGAAAACCAGGTGTGTATGGAACAAGACAAAACAAATGGACATATGAAAAATGGAGCGGCGATGGCTAGAAAGCCGGTGACGTCGATCGCCGAACGCCGTCCGAACAAGGAGAGGAGCCGACTTCGGCGGAAGTCGTGACAGTACCCCCCCCCTTGACGCGCGGCTCCAGCGGCGCACCGACACCGGCCTCGGGGACGACCCGGAGGGCGAGGCGCAGGGTGATCTGGCCGGCGACGGTGAAACTCCCGCAGCAGTTCGGGATCCAAAACATCCGCAACCGGAACCCAGCACCTCTCTTCCGGACCGTACCCCTCCCATTCCACGAGGTACTGAAGGCCCCCCGCCCGACGCCTAATTGTATCATTAGAAAACACTTTTGCAATTATGTTAGCACAGCTGAAAACTGTTGTGCTGATTAGTTTGAGAAACAGACGCCTCACAAGTCCTCAACTGGCAGCTTCATTAAATAGTACCTGAAAAACACCAGTCTCAATGTCAACAATGAAGAGGCTACTCCGGGATGCTGGCCTTCTAGGCAGGACTTCTGGGAGGTTTTCAACAAGGCCAGTACCACATCGCTTCCACCGCATCGGCCCTACGACTGCGTTATCTACCATCTCCCGGGCACTACACCACCTCGGGGGCGGCTTTATTCCCTGTCGGGTCCGGAGACCAAGTCGATGGAAAGGTACATTGAGGACTCCCTGGTTGCAGGGTGTATCCGTCCATCTGTGTCTCCTGGAGAACCAGCTTTTTGTTAAAACTGAGAAATGTGAATTCCAACGCTCCACCATCTCCTTCCTAGGATACATCATCGCTGCAGGAAATACGCAGATGGATTCTGGCAAGGTGAGAGCTGTGGTAGATTGGCCACAACCCACATCCAGAGTGCAGCTGCAACACTAATTTCTACCGCCATTTCATCCGGGGTTACAGCACCCTGGCTTCCCCCCTTTCAGCACTCACCTCTCCGAGGGTCCCGTTCACATGGTCTCCAGCTGCTGACCAGGCATTCTCAACCTCAAACATCGATTCAATACAGCTCCCAAGCCCCTCTGCCTACCATCTCAATCCATCCGGATCCGTCCCGTCAGTTCGTGGTGGTCGACGCCTCGGATGTCGGAGTGGGGTCAGTCCAGTCCCAGCCGTCTGCACAGGACCAAAAGCTGCATCCCTGCGCTTTCCTTTCCCATCGTCTTAACACCACTGAGAGGAATTATGATGTGGGAAATTCAGATGTACTCGTGGTGAAGATGGCGTTGGAGGAGTGGAGGCACTGGTTCGAGGGGGCAGAACATCCATTCTTAGTGTGGACTGATCATAAGAACCTAGAATATCTCCACACCGCCAAGCGCCTCAACTCTAGTTAAGCTCGATGGGCTCTGCTATTCACTCGGTTCAACTTTACCATCTCTTACCACCCGGGGTCCAAGAATGTTAAGCCTGATGACTCTCACGCCTCTATAGCCCCGCTGCTACACCATCGGACCCCGAGAACATCCCCCCTACCTCTTGTCTAGCGGCTGCACTCACCTGGGGTATAGAGAACCATGTTCGTGAGGCGCAGAATTCTTAAATTTTGCACCCTCATTTGGTCGTCGGCCAGCCTGTCCTCCGGTTTTCACCCCCAGTCCAACAGCCAGTCGGAGCGAGCCAATCAAAACCTGGAGACGGCACTTCGGTGCCTCGTCTCCACCAACCCCACCACCTGGAGCCAGCAACTCGTGTGGGTGGAATATGCACGCAACACCCTTCCCTGCTCGCCCTTCGAGTGTTCCAAGGGATATCAGCCCCCGCTTTTCCCTGAGCAAGAGGAAGAGATCAGCATACCCTCGGCCCAAATGTTCGTCCACCGCTGTCGCCGTATCTGGAAGAGAGCCCACCGTACCCCTGCTCCCCGCTATCATCTCCCCGCTATTGTCTCGAGGTTATGGCTGTCCACTCGGGATCTGACCCTCCGGGTGGAGTCCCGTAAACTTTCCCCCCATTTTATCGGCCCTTTCCCCGACTCTAAGATTCTTAGCCACTCTGCTGTTCGTCTTCTGTTGCCCCGCACCCTCCGTATACTTCCCACTTTTCATATGTCTAGGATTAAACCTCTGTCTCACAGCCCTTTGTCTCCTGTTAACTTCAGCTGCATGGTTTAATTTACATAAAAATGATCTAGGTGAGATCATTCGTTGGGCTAATACCTTTGCCTTGTGTGAGTTGGCTGAGTAGGAGTCCATTGGTTCGTCCAGCAAAGTCCACAGCCTTCGTCACTAATGCTTCCCTCGTAACCTGTGTTGCATTGATGATCACAGCTGGCCTGCCTCCGTAGAGGCTTCCCATAGCGAGCTGACAACTGTTTCAAACATGTGAAAAGGTATGAAAGACTATAAGAAGAACTCTGATGTTTCTTTGCTTGTTTCTTCATTGGTTATAGATGTCTCTGATGGGTTCCGGGCTTGTTCCAATGACCTGTCCGTTTATGTTAATTACCTTGTTCAATGGGTTCTGATTCATATTCCCTAGTGCTCCAAATCATTCATTGATGTGAATAAGTTGGTCGTTCTTTGCATATTCACATCCTGTCCTCAGATTAATAAAATCATTTTATTTAATAGACAAATATCACCAACAGCAGAACCATATAGCCCTTTCCAAATATCAATAGGATTTTCCAGGTTCAGCTGCAAAATATTTCTAAATATTGGGATGGGTTGTGGACCATGGGGGAAGTTTTTGGCCCTGCTATTATTTATTTCATACAGTATTTTTTTCTCATCTTTATCAAGGTTGCCAATAATTACTGTATGAGACAAAAAAATGACAAACTATTTCCCCATGTGTAAACTCGGTGAACAATGCTATATACAGAAAATGTATTGCAGTACAACAACTCACATTAAACATTTTATTTTGAATTCAGCTAGCCACACATTTTTTTAATCCAATATTACATACGATACGATAAGCAACAAATGCGAAAGCCCTTTAGTGTGTAGTGAATTTTCCCATTAATAAGTAAGTGCAGAGTGTGAGTAATGAATTATATATTACATACATCAACTATACTCACACATGAAAATGTTATCCTACAAATAACACATTTAAACACACCTGTGTCAAACACAAATTCACAAATATATAAGGGAATAATTATAAGAGTTGAAATACAATATTATTACATGGAAATCCTTTAAGACTTCTGTCTAGAATATCCCCTTAAACTAGTCCCCTCTGCCTTACACCCAGTCTGTATGGTTTGGGGGACATGGTTGCACCAAACACAGGGGTGCAGTCAGGTTCCCATGCGTCCAACAAACTGCATTACCTCTTTACTTCCGATGCTGTCAACAACATCAGCGATGCACCTTGTGTTGCTCTATCCCCCACCTGCAGAGAACTGCATGAAGGCCTCAGGCCACTCAAACTCTCCCTGCACATTACGGAAGTTTAAGAGGTTGAACTCTTACACTTGGTGGCAAATTTTTTCAGCCTCCTGAGGGGGAAGAGGCACTGTCATGCCCTCTTCACGAATGGCCGGGTGTGTGTAGACCATGTTAATTCCTTAGTGATGTGGACGCCAAGGAACTTGAAGCTCTCGACCTGCTCCATTACAGCCCCGTTGATGTGGATGGGGGCGTGCTCTCCCCTCTTTCTCCTGTAGTCCACGATCAGTTCCTTGGCCTTACTGACGTTGAGGGAGTGGTTTTTGTCCTGGCACCACACTACTAAGTGACTGACCTCCTTCCTGTAGGCTGTCTCAGCAAAGTTGGTGATCAGGCCTACCACCGTCGTGTTGTCAGCAAACTTGATGATGGTGTTGAAGTCGTGCGTGGCCACGCAGTCGTGGGTGAACAGGGAGTACAGAAGGGGACTAAGCACACACCCCTGAGGAAGCCCTGTAAGGGTCAGTGTGGCGGAGGTGTTGTTGCCTACCCTCACCACCTGGGGCCGGCCCGTCAGGAACTCCAGGATTCAGTTGCAGAGGGATGTGTTCAGTCCCAGTGTCCCCAGCTTGGTGATGAGCTTGGAGGGGACTAGGGTATTAAGCGCTGAGCATGTAGTCTATGAACAGGATTCTCACATAGTTATTTCCCCTCTTGTCCAGATGGGAGAGGTCAGTGTGAAATGCAATTGAGATCGCGTCAACTGTGGATCTGTTGGGGCGGTATGCGAATTGGAGTGGGTCCAGGGTGTCTGGGATGATGGTGTTGATGTATGTCATGACCAGCCTTTCAAAGCACTTCATAATTACAGATGTGAATGCTATAGGGCGATAGTAATTTAGTCAGGTTACATTGGAGTTATTGGGAACAGGGACAATGGTGGTCAGCTTGAAACATGTTGGGATTACAGACTGGGACAAGGAGAGACTGAAAATGTCCATGAACACACCTGCCAGCTGGTTTGCTCATGCTTTGAGAACACGCACTAGTATTCTGTCTGGTCCGGCATCCTTGTGAATGTTAACCTTTTAAAAAGTTTTACTCACATCGGCCACCGAGCTCGAGATCACACAATCATCCGGAACCACAGGGGTTTTCACGCAAGACTTAGTGTTGTATTCCTCGAAGCAAGCGTAAAAGGCATTTAACTAATTTGGGAGTTCTGCATCACTGGGCATCTCATGGCTGGTTTCCCCTTTGTAATCCTTTATCGTATGCAAGCCCTGCCACATCCGACAAGTGTCAGAGCCGGTGTAATAGGATTACACCTTCCTCCTATATTGTCATTTTGCATGGTTGATGTCTCGTCGGAGGTCCTAGCAGGCTTTTTGTATGCATCCATGTCCGTGTCCCGTTCCTTGTAAGCAATATCTCTAGCCTTTAGCCCAGCGCAGATATTGCCTGTAATCCATGGTTTTTGGTTTGGATACGGTCATATAGAAATTGTGGGGATGACAATGTCTATGCACCTATTGATGAAGCCCATAACTGATGTGGTAAACTCCCCAATGCTATCGGATGAATTCCAGAACATATCCCAGTCTGTACTAGCAAACAGTCTTGTAGCCTCACGTATGCTTCATCGGACCACTTCCATATTGAGCATGTCACTGGTACTTCCTGTTTGAGCTTTCGTTTATTAACAGGAAGCAGGAGAATAGTTGTGGTCAGATTTGCCGAAGGTAAGATGAGGGAGGGTGTTGTATACGTTTCTGTGGGTAGAATAAAAGTGGTTTAGAGTTTTAGCACCCCTAGTGGCACAGGAGACGTGTTGGTAAAATTGAGGTAGAATGGTTTTAAGTCACCCCGTGTTAAAGTCTCCGACCACCAAAAACACTGCCTCTGGGTGAGCGGTTTTCATGTTTGTTTATGGCCCCATACAGTTCGTTGAGTGCCAAAGTGGTGTTGGCTTGTGGAAGCATGTAGAAAGCCATGATAATTAAGGATGAGAACTCTCTTGGTAGATAAAAGAGTCTGCAGCTTACCATGAGGTATTCTATATCAGGTGAGAAAAAGCTTGAGATTTCCTTCACACTGGAAGCAGCTCACCAGTTGTTGTTCATGAAGTGGCCCACCCCTCCCCATTTGGACTTGCCTGAGGCCACCTGCAACTGATTGTGTCGCTACATGGAGAAACCACTGAGAACGAAGCTCATCCATCTTATTCTCGAGTGACTAGAGATTTGCCAATAGAACGGAGGGGAGTGCCAGTCTATTTTCTATTTGTCTCATTCTCACCTGGATGCCGGTAGCCCATGAAACAAAGGAATGGGGTCGGATTTGAAGTCAGATTTGAAGTCGAAATCAAGGTTAGTAACTGTCGATCTGATGTCCAGAAGTGCTTGGTGGACATATGTGCTAATAGTAGGAACTTTCTGTACAAAAAAGTAAAGATAAACATGAAAAAAGGCACTAAATGGCAAAGTCGGGTTGGAACTCGTAAGATATCGCCCTTCTCAGTCGGCGCCATCTCAGATTCATGTCTTGTCTGGGGTGAAACTCACAAAAATGAAACAAGCTAATGTAAATCAAACTTTAAATGTAGTGCATTCTCTAAAGATATGTGTCAAATACAAATTCGCAAATAAATAATTGAGTGAAGAACAGTAATTAATTACACATTAATATTAATATTGCATCAATCCTATTTCACCTCTGTCTAGAATATTCATCTTACCCTTAACCGTTAGCAATGCATAGGTAAAATCACTGGGGAAGCCAAGTCAAGCCAATAAAAAGCCCTATTACAACCTATGTTGTGATATTTGATGTTGAATCCAAATCCAAACTGCCCTCCCTTGGGGGGCGTTTTGTTGCGCCAGGATAACCCACAGTTGAGCTCAGTTCAATGCCGATTGGCTAATAATTTTATAATTTCTTTGTCAAGGGGGGCCAAATGCTTGCTGGCATCAATCAAATGCTACGGCGCCAACATGTCATACTCTTTTGTTTCAGACAGAATCAGATACATGGGCTACACATACTGAGACAGAGGGGTGCTGTTACCCTCAATCGGATGATTTCTCCGGTGAGATTCAGCTACTTGCTAATTGAAGGAAAATTATGAAAACACATAGAGATGAAATATACATTATTTTATCATTTTTATATTGGTCAAATATTTGGGGAAGCCTGGCTTCCCTTGGCATCCATGAATACATGCCACTGCTCCTAACTAGTTCCTTACATCAAATCTGTAGGGTTTGGGGGACAGGGTAATATCAAACACAAGGGTGTAGTCAGGTACCCCTGCATTCTCAGTCCAGACAAACTTGAAGTGTCTCAAGAGAGTAACCATGATGAGGAAGATCTCCATGCGAGCGAGTCCTTCTCCAAGACACATTTGTGGCCCTGCAACAACACTATAACTATATGCAGTGGGTCTATTATAACCATATACAGTAGGTCTACCATAACTATATGCAGTAGGTGAACTATAACTATATACAGTAGGTCTGCTATAACTATATACAGTAGGTATACTATAACTAAATACAGTAGGTCTGTCACGTTCCTGACCTGTTTTCTGTTGTTTGGTATGTGTTTAATTGGTCAGGGCGTGAGTTTTGGGTGGGTAGTCTATGTTATGTGTTTTCTATGTTGGGTTAATGGGTTGCCTGGTATGGCTCTCAATTAGAGGCAGGTGTTTGGCGTTTCCTCTGATTGAGAGTCATATTAAGGTAGGTTGTTTCACATTGTTTGTTGTGGGTGGTTGTCTTCCGTGTCAGTGTATGTTCGCACCACACGGGACTGTTTCGTTGTCGTTAGTATATGTAGTCTGTTCCTGTTCGTGCGTTCTTCATGTTTTATGTAAGTTCTCTCGTTCAGGTCTGTCTACGTCGTTTTGTTGTTTTGTAAAATTATCAAGTGTTCTTCGTCTGTTTAGTTTCGTCTTGTTAATAAAGTTCATTATGTCATCATACCTCGCTGCAAATTGGTCTTCCGATCCCTCTCTCCTCTCCTCGTCTGAGGAGGAGGAAGATGACGACTATCGTTACAAGGTCTGCTATAACTATATACAGTAGGTATACTATAACTATATACAGTAGACCTACTATAACTATATACAGTAGATATGCTATAACAATACATAGTAGGTCTACTATAACTATATACAGTAGGTCTGCTATAACTATATACAGTAGGCATTCTATATATAGTAGTTCTGCTATAACTATATACAGTGGGGAGAACAAGTATTTGATACACTGCCGATTTTGCAGGTTTTCCTACTTACAAAGCATGTAGAGGTCTGTCATTTTTATCATAGGTACACTTCAACTGTGATAGACGGAATCTAAAACAAAAATCCAGAAAATCACATTGTATGATTTTTAAGTAATTCATTTGCATTTTATTGCATGACAAGTATTTGATCACCTACCAACCAGTAAGAATTCCGGCTCTCACAGACCTGTTAGTTTTTCTGCCCCCAGCCATAAGAAGTTTACTTAAGTACTTTACAACACTGGAAATTGGGCGAACTATTAGAAATTTAGCTGCCAGGAAATGGCGGAGCGATTTCTGCATATTGCACCTTTCAATGATGATCACATTTTTTGGTTGGTTGAGCACACTCCACTTCTTTCCTAATTAATTTTAGCAACATTTAATCTTAAGAAAAGTGCTTTATTAGTGGTTGTACCTATCTTTTTTACACAGTTCTTTCAAGGAATGTGGAAAATGTCCGCCATCCCTGCAATTAAATTCTTATACACTGCTCAAAAAAATAAAGGGAACACTAAAATAACACATCCTAGATCTGAATGAATGAAGTATTCTTATTAAATACTTTTTTTCTTTACATAGTTGAATGTGCTGACAACAAAATCACACAAAAATGATCAATGGAAATCAAATTTATCAACCCATGGAGGTCTGGATTTGGAGTCACACTCAAAATTAAAGTGGAAAACCACACTACAGGCTGATCCAACTTTGATGTAGTGTCCTTAAAACAAGTCAAAATGAGGTTCAGTAGTGTGTGTGGCCTCCACGTGCCTGTATGACCTCCCTACAACGCCTGGGCATGCTCCTGATGAGGTGGCGGATGGTCTCCTGAGGGATCTCCTCCCAGACCTGGACTAAAGCATCCGCCAAGTCCTGGACAGTCTGTGGTGCAACGTGGCGTTGGTGGATGGAGCGAGACATGATGTCCCAGATGTGCTCAATTGGATTCAGGTCTGGGGAACGGGCGGGCCAGTCCATAGCATCAATGGCTTCCTCTTGCAGGAACTGCTGACACACTCCAGCCACATGAGGTCTAGCATTGTCTTGCATTAGGAGGAACCCAGGGCCAACCGCACCAGCATATGGTCTCACAAGGGGTCTGAGGATCTCATCTCGGTACCTAATGGCAGTCAGGCTACCTCTGGCGAGCACATGGAGGGCTGTGCGGCCCCCCAAAGAAATGCCACCCCACACCATGACTGACCCACCGCCAAACCGGTCATGCTGGAGGATGTTGCAGGCAGCAGAACGTTCTCCACGGTGTCTCCAGACTCTGTCACGTCTGTCACATGTGCGTGTGAACCTGCTTTCATCTGTGAAGAGCACAGGGCGCCAGTGGCGAATTTGCCAATCTTGGTGTTCTCTGGCAAATGCCAAACGTCCTGCACGTGTTGGGCTGTAAGCACAACCCCCACCTGTGGATGTCGGGCCCTCATACCACCCTCATGGAGTCTGTTTCTGACCGTTTGAGCAGACACATGCACATTTGTGGCCTGCTGGAGGTCATTTTGCAGGGCTCTGGCAGTGCTCCACCTGCTCCTCCTTGCACAAAGGCGGAGGTAGCGGTCCTGCTGTTGGGTTGTTGCCCTCCTACGGCCTCCTCCACGTCTCCTGATGTACTGGCCTGTCTCCTGGTAGCGCCTCCATGCTCTGGACACTATGCTGACAGACACAGCAAACCTTCTTGCCACAGCTCGCATTGATGTGCCATCCTGGATGAGCTGCACTACCTGAGCCACTTGGGTGGGTTGTAGACTCCGTCTCATGCTACCACTAGAGTGAAAGCACCGCCAGCATTCAAAAGTGACCAAAACATCAGCCAGGAAGCATAGGAACTGAGAAGTGGTCTGTGGTCACCACCTGCAGAACCACTCCTTTATTGGGGGTGTCTTGCTAATTGCCTATAATTTCCACCTTTTGTCTATTCCATTTGCACAACAGCATGTGAAATTTATTGTCAATCAGTGTTACTTCCTAAGTGGACAGTTTGATTTCACAGAAGTGTGATTGACTTGGAGTTACATTGTGTTTTTTAAGTGTTCCCTTTATTTTTTTGAGCAGTGTATATATATTTTTACAACTGGCCCATTTAAGAATATAGTTGAGTAGCCCTGGACAAGAGATTATATGCGACATAAACCTTTCATGTCCAAGAGACATGTTACTCAATTATAGGTTAATGTGCAAATGTTGCTTTGATGAAAGTATTTGATAGATGCTTCAAATTGCAAGGAAGACTTACAGTAGGCTATGGTTTTAATCTGACACATCAAGTACTTATTGATTATTAATGAAAATTAGAAGAATAGCGTAATAATAGAGTTGTATACAAGATCTACCATCTCCAGGTCTTTCATAAGATTCCCAAATATTAGAATGGGTTGTGGACCAGGAGGAACGTTTTTGGGTCTATTAACCTTTCGGAAGAAGATGAGGAGGTAGATGCATATCCACACAGAACAAACGAACACAACATACTTGTTGTTCAGACCCAACCAGTGACAGCACACTGCGCTCCTCTTCTCCTAAGTGACAGACATGGGTGTACACGCATGCGCACATTTGCACAAATGTGTGTTCTTGTACACAAACAGTGTTCTTGTAAATAGAATTTGCCATCTATAATTCTATATTTATTACACAGTCATTGTCACTAGCGTGACCATCGCTTTTTTGTCATTACCACTGGGATTTTCTCCATGTATGCGATTTAATGTCTATAAAGCCATGAGTATGCAATAAAAAAAGTCGTAATATCAGACAAAATAGGCACCACATATTCTCATTTTTAATTTCCTGGTACATGAATTGCAATTGATTAAGAATTTCTCAAACTGTACAATCCTAAAGATTTAGCCTAAGAATATCCTCGAAAAATGTATTATATTATTTGACAGTAAAATTAAAGTAGTTAGGGCATGTAGAAAATAGAACTGTCCCTAAAGGGCCACATTTGCAGTCTAATCCATAATAAACAAACATCTACCAAGCTATCTTGTGATTTAGCATATGTGATGAGGTAATATCTAATATTGCGAAAAGCTTTGCTAGCAAGTTGACTTTCTTGTCAAGTAAAACGATTACAATTTATAGTGTACGCTTTTCATAGTATCTCATGTTTTGCAGGTGGCCCCTTGGCTTCACAAACCAAACCATCCCAGCATACCTCGTGTGTCCAACGGCTTCGGACCGTATGCTCGATTAAATATTTTGCAGGCCTTTTTTTTAATTATCAGGTCAATAATCTGGACCGGACCATATTGGATTATCCTACAATTATTACCATGCAAAGCATTTTATATAGATACATCTCACTTTAGCACGGCGAATGAAAAGGGGTTTCTAGCTAGCAAGTGAGTTTGGGGCCGGCTAGCTAACGTTACTGTTGTACGGATTCGAACAAGAATTCCTAATCAGATGGAGCTGGAGTCGGAAAGAACCGAATTTGGAGCTATGGGAGACTCGCTTCAACCTCAAACCCCAAGTCGACACGAGAAGAGTCTAGGATTGCTTACAACCAAATTTGTATCTTTGCTACAAGAGGCCAAGGATGGAGTTTTAGACCTGAAAGCAGTAAGCATGCCTTACTCTTTGTTGTTGGCACGCGGATGTAAATGTAGCTTGTGGCTAGCTACCGTTAGTAGTAAATCTAATTCAAGGTTTTCGCAAGCTAACGTTAGCCATCCGCGTGATACGTTGGGTCAAGTGTTTTTTTTCTGTTTATGTGTTTGAATAGTTCAATTAACGACCTAGTTTGTTACAATTTGCCCGTCCACTGAATGTAGGAAAAGTTGGCTAGCCAGTTGCCAAGTAACGTTACTTCAACTCCTCCTCTGTTGAGGTCATACAGTCATTGGTTGAGGTACTAAGCAGCAAGCTAGCCAGCTAACTTTATATATTCTGCCCCCTGCAGCCGCAGTGAAGACAAGCACGCAAGGCTGCACATTGTTGTTATGAACTGGATCTGGCAAAACAGTTCAAACCGAACCCGGTTCAGAGTCACACACCCTTTTATGTAGCTAGAAAATCAATCAATCCGCAAGTCACCATTATCATGGTTTAAAATATGCTGACAATATGTTAGGTTTTGTTTGGGCTGGGCGTGACTGACCACAGTAGAATATATGTCATCCCATAGCAGTAATGAGGATTAACCCATCGTAGTTATCAGCACTAGCCATATGTTTATTGCTGTAAGTGCTTGTTGAACACAAGCGTGAAAGAACACTCAGTTATGTGTAACTTTGAAGCCCCATGAATAGCTAAGCTTCCTCGAGGTTATAGAATCTACCAAGCTATTTGTTTTTAACTGTGGATTTGTTCAATGGACCTCCAAACTGCTCGATGTATAAATAACATTGACCGCTCTTTCTCACCCACAGGCAGCAGACACCCTAGCTGTAAGACAGAAGCGCCGCATCTACGACATCACCAATGTGCTTGAGGGCATCGGACTGATCGAGAAGAAGTCTAAGAACAGTATTCAGTGGAAGTAAGTCAAGGACATGGCGTTATGGGCTCTGTTAGTAAATCTTGGGTGGCACCCTCTCGCCATTCAGAAACTACAAGTGTGCTAGCTGTCTGTTATGTAAGTGAAGTCAGATAAGGAGAGGTGTCTTAACTGTGTTCCTACCAATGCCTTGCCGTTGACTGTTGTGTGTGTTATCCAGAGTCATATATTTAGAGAGTTGGGCCAATGGGGTTTCTGTCTGACCATTCCGAGAGCGCCACTTTTTCAAAATCTAGTTTTCAAAATCTATAAACATTTCCAGTGAAAGTAGATATGCAAATTGTTGATACCGCAACACGGTACATTTATTTGTGATACCTGTTTCCTGTCCCCAGGGGTGTTGGTCCTGGCTGTAACACACAGGAGATAGCCGATAAACTCATTGATCTGAAGGCAGAGCTGGATGATCTGGACAAGCGGGAGCACGAGTTGGATCAGCAGAGGGTCTGGGTCCAGCAGAGCATCATGAACGTCACAGACGACTCACAGAACAGCCCATATCCTTAACTACAATCCCTCTGTCTAGTAGTCACTAAGCTTAGCAGATCTAGCGTGTTAGTTACTAGATATTTGTATTTATTTATTTCACCTTTATTTAACTAGGCACGTCAGTTAAGAACAAATTCTTATTTACAATGACGGCCTACCCTGGCCAAACCCGGACGACGCTGGGCCAATTGTGCGCCGCCCTATGGGACTCCCAATCACGGCCAGATGTGATACAGCCTGGATTTGAACCAGGGACTGTAGTGACTCCTCTTGCACTAAGATGCAGTGCCGTAGACCGCTGCGCCACTCGTGAGCCAAAATGGGTTAAGGTGCACCCCAAGATGCTTTAGATGGTAGTGATCAGATTTTTAGCTCAATACTTAGCTCTTAAATTCATGTTGCAGTAGTAAATAAACTCTTGGCCCTTAACACAAGCACACTATGGCTTATGTAAAACACGAAGACCTCTGTAGTGCTTTCAAAGGTATGTTTCTCTCTTATATTTTTCTGTTCTTCAATTCCCTTTTTGTTCTACCTATTTAAAAAAAAAAAAAAAAAAATCCCACTCACCCCATCTCTGGCCTCCACAGGTGACACTCTCCTAGCGATCCGCGCTCCCACAGGCACACAACTGGAGGTGCCCATACCTGAGTCGGTAAGTGTTTGTACTGTTAGACCCAACTACTCTCCCCTTTCTGTCTCACCATCCTCTGACCAGGGGTCTCCAACTTGGATTCTGGCGAGCTGCTGGTTGTGCATTGCCTGACCACACACCTTGAATTTAATTCCTCTTCTCTATCGATTGCTACATACATTCAGTCTGAATCAGCAATCCTAGAAATCGTTTGTGTGACTTCAAAATGGGCGTTGTACAAAATAAATCAATCAGCGATTGGATCGTCTCCAACAAATGTAACCAATCAGAATATCAAAGTTGATAAGGTCATTATGTGGGCTGGCTCTTGCCCAACCTTTCGGTATCTGGGACCAATCAGAACGGTCAGAATGTGTTCGCATTCTAGAAATCATAGCGGGAGGAAGGCAAATCTAGACTCACTGTGAAGAAGAAACTTCAGTTTGGCTGGAGTGATGTGAATGGTTGCCAGCCAAGGTTGTGCAGGCTTCTGTTCCAGCCTAGCACTAATTCTACTTTAAAAAATAAACGAATCGCAGTCTGGACAACGATTTATACAATTATATGAATCAAGTGTGTCAGTGCTGGGTTGAAACAAAGGCCTACACGCAGCAGCTCTACAGAATCTGAGTTGGACTTCCCTGTGCCACAACCGTCTGACTGAGTGATTGTTGGCAGGTACTGATTGGACAGAAGAAGTATCAGATCCGTCTCAAGAGCTCAGCAGGACCCATTGAGGTTCTCCTTGTGAACAAGGACCCATCCAGCCCGTCTCCAGTGGTACTGTCCGTCCCCCCACCCGAGGACATGCTCCAGAGCCTTCCAGTGCCTGCTGCTGCCAACACAAAACCGGCACCTACTGCCCCCTCCCAGCCCAGCCAGCCTCTGGCCCACTCCTCCAACCCCAGTCCTGCCACACTCTTACCTGCCTGCACAGCTACTTCCAATCAGGCAGTCACCACTGCAGGTACGTTTTGCTCTTTATCTGAGCAACGTAGTTATTACGTGTATGTAGTGTAGAAGTGAAATTGCAGAAAAAGACGTCACTCATATCACCATCATTCTTTTACAGTGTCCAGCACACTGACTGTTTCCACACCCACTACAAACACAAATGCCCAACCGACTCCCCTGTTGGACACCCAGCCTCTCCAGTCCTCTGCCTCATTGGATGGCTGCTCTTCTTCTTCAGCAGTCTTTGAACCAATCAAGGCTGACCCCTCAGAATGTAAGTGTCATCTGCCGTTTCCCTAAGATCATGATGCTTCTCTATCCTGCTGCAAATTCATACAAGTGGGATAACGCATAACTACTAAATATACATCAGAGTCAAGGTTTATTTAGTGTGTATACTCTTTGTATCAATCGTTTTTGGGAGTTGTTGAGTGAGTGACTAATGTTTTCCGTCTTCTGTTTGTAGTGCTGTATTTCCCCAAAGAACTTTCTGACATGTTTGACCCGACTAAAGGTAAAGATCACCTCAAAATATTATGAAGTCTATTGAAGGAGTTGACATGTGTAACCACTGTATGAACATGCTATTGAAGATTATATCAATGTATAGACAATCATTTGAGATTATAGATACCAGAATAGATGTTGTATATCTTTATTCTAACCCCTCATCCTCATTTCCCACATATCTCCCTCTCTTTCACACCGTCTCTGAGTAGAGATCATGAGTGCAGACCTGTTGGAGGAGTTGATGTCTTCCGAGGGTAAGTTGACATTTATAAACTGGGTGGTTCGAGCCCTGAATGCTGATTGCCTGACAGCCGTGGTATATCAGACCATATACCACGGGTATGACAAAACATTTATTTTTACTGCTCTAATTACATTGATAACCAGTTTATAATAGCAATAAGGCACCTCTGGGTTTTGTGGTATATGGCTAATATACCACGGCTAAGGGCTCTATCCTGGCACTCTGCGTTGCGACGTGCATAAGAACAGCCCATAGCTGTGGTATATTGGCCATATACCACACCACCTCAGGCCTTCTTGCTTAAGTATACAATTCTGCTGACGTGGATTTGTGGATCAGCAAAGATTTACTTAACCTATCACAGCTAAAAGAGGATTGTCTTTTAATTAGGCATGCACAATATATCGGTGAACATATAGGAATCGGCCGATATTTGCTAAAAATGCCAACATCGGTATCGGACCTATGTCTAGTTTAACGCCGATGTGCAAAACCAATGTCAAAGCTGACGTGCATACCTATATAACGTAGGTACATGACGTAATGACGCCACATAAAATGTTGCGCTACACGTGCAACACAGCATTCCTAACCTAGCCCACAATGTCTGCTGTGTGGATCGAGCTGTCAACAAGTTGAGCAGTCATTTGAAAGAGTAAGAACATTTCAGCGAGACAACTCAAAGGCAAAATCCATTAACGCCAAGATAATGGAATTCATTGCCCTTGACAATCAACCATTCTCTGTCATGGGTGATGTTGGCTTTCGCCGACTGGTCGAGCACCGGTACACACTACCAAGTGCGCTATTTTTCAGATGTTGCCCTACCGAAGATACACAGTAATAGCGTCACTGCTATTAGCTTCACAACATAATATGGAACGCCGTTTGGGTCTATGCGTGTCAAAAAAGATACACGTCAAATAACACTATTTGACACGTCAAATAACACAGTTCTATTATAGAATGTTGTGTGTTCTGAATTTGCACGTGCAAGCCAAGTGCCACCACTACTATCAGTAGCACTGTCAAAGCTGTACAAAAAAGGTCTGCAAACACCGGCCACAAACGATGTGTGTACAATACCGTGTTGGTAATAAAGCATTATTTGTTCGACCGCAACTTCTGGGGTAGCTTGGTACCTTGCTAGCACCAATACAACGAGCCTACAACTGCAGTCCTTTTCATTATTCTTAGCAATGATTTAGGAATCCTTGTGAGTAAGTATTAGCTAGGTAGCCACTTATTGTTAGCTAGCCAGCTACTTAACCCTGTTGTCCAAAGCTAACGTTATAAGCAGCCAGCTAGCTTCATCTGGCTAGTGAGGCTCGACCGGACCGGGTTATGTGTTGTGAAGCAAGCCACAATAAGGATTTGGCACAATAGTGGAATTTGCGGTTTGCCTTCAAAATAAAAGTACCTCTTTGAAAGTGATGCAAAAGGTTAATTGGTGGAGTCTTTCCATATTTAGACTAGATAATGTTAAACAAATTTGGAATGTGAAGCAATGAAATTGGGTATCCATCTACTCGGTGACACCCACAGAAGACAACTGAAGAGTTTACGCAAATATTAACTTTGTAGCTCTTATCGCGGGACTGTGACTGTGTGAAAGCACTTTCTCAGTTAGCCTATTGTGTGTATTGATATTCATATTGCACTGTACAGCTTTACCTAAGGATTGAGGATCAATGAAATGGGGTATCAGTCTACTCAATACTCAAGATATTTTTTATCAGACTCCAAAACATCCACGTAGTATTGTTTTTCCTCAGGAATAGTGTTCAATACACATAGGTTGACAATAAATGTGTCTCAATTCAGTTGTTTCAGAGTCCTGCATTAAGAGCTACGATGCTAATGTTCTCTGGGTGTCACTGAGTAGACTGATACCCCATGTCATTGATCCACAATCCATAGATAAGGCTGTACAGTGAAATAAGTATGCCCCCAATGCAATTCTAAAGTATAATACATCCGGTGTGATTTCAACAGATTTGTCACATTAACAAATGATTGTCTTTTGTTGATTTTATATAACATTCCAACCTCATGATCTATTCAATACTGGCAGAATTATACTATTTGTATTCATTTACATCTCTGTCAATTACAAATTTTTATTTTGAAGGCTAACCGCAAAGTCAACAATTGTGGCTAATCCTTATTGTGGCTAGCTTCACATAGATGGGTCCGACCACCATTAATCAAATAAGAACTGTCTTATAAAGTAGGGTTATTTTAGATGATGACACCTAGCTGAAATAGATTGTCGTTTTGCTATGTTTTTGGGGAAGAACATTGTTTGCATCCATGAGCGAGCTAGTTGGCTTTTTTTTATGACCAGCACTGTAGGCGCGCGAGACAACTTTACCAGCATCATAGCATACGTATCGATGAATCGTTGTGATATATGAAATACGAGTGATGGTGTAATAACTACGTAAAAAAACTATGAATGCGTTAAATTATTATGTGACGTGCAGTCATATTCAGGTCCTGATTGTTCAACAAGCTTATTTGACACGTCAAATAGTGTTATTTGACGTGTATCTTTTTTGACACGCAAAGACCCAAACGGCGTTCCATAGAAATCCTGGTTGAGAACGAAACGACTGAACAAATGAACAACGAAACAGCACAGCAAGTAAGTGAAATAAATAGGTTTTGATTCTTTTACTGGTAATGGGGACATACGTAAATGCAAACAAAATAACTTTTTGGTCAGTGTGGTGTGTGTGTAACCTTTATTTATCTAGGCAAGTTGGTTAAGAACAAATTCTTATTTACAATGACGGCCTATCCCGGACGACGCTGGGCCAGTTGTGCACCGCCCTATAGGACTCCCAATCACAGCCGGATGTGATACAGCCTGGATTCGAACCAGGGACTGTTGTGACGCCTCTTGCACTGAGATGCAGTGCCTTAGACCGCTGCGTTCGTGTGTGTGTTAACTGTAACTGTACTAGAATGCTTAAAAGGCTGCACTTTTTTTATATCGGTTATCAGTATTGTTTTTTTGGCAAGGAAAATATCAGGTATCGGCCAAAAATGGCATATCGGTGCATCACTACTTTTTAATCTCTTATTATGTCCCTCTCTCTTTCCTAGTGTTCTCTCCACTCCTCCGTCTGTCTCCCCCTCCGGGTGACCACGACTACATATATAACCTGGATGAAACCGAAGGCCTGTGTGACCTCTTTGATGTTCCGATTCTTAACCTTTGACCTCTGAGCTGAGTTCCCAAAAATGTATTATGTAAGGAAATCTAAGAATCATTTTTACCATTTTCTATGGAAAAAAACAAATGTGTGATTCTATTTTTGGATCCTGGTGTATTATAAGATTTTTCTGTGTAAACAATTAAGTGTTTTGATGTCGTACCCAAATATTTCCACTAAACATTGGCAGCAAATGTTTGAGGGCGTAGTGGCTTAAGGTTAGATAAAAAGGGGTATAAAGAAATATAGTCCTCTCCAATCTGAACTGATGATCTCTCAGGTGAAATGCCTCGCATTCATGCTGACCTGTGATTAACTCTATTCCCTCCATCTATCTATGTTTGAAATATGTATGTAACAAACTGGCAACGGCAGACATCATCACACTCTGATCCTCATCAACTCGGTGTCAACAGATTCAGACACCCAGGCAGCTGCATACACTCGGACAGTACGCACGAATGTGTACAGATACACAGCTGATCAAAGTTATGCGCTTTTGTTCTGTATATAGAGAATATTTATATTTTGTATTAAGAGCCTTTGTGGAGTTGTGTATAATGAACTACATGTGAAATACATTGAGACAGCAGTAGTGAACTAGGGTGCCAAACAAAGACAGAGAAAGTTGAAGTGTTTCAGATGTAGCTCGCATTGGATCAACTGCTACACGTTTATCATTCACTTTGGTCCCCTTGCCTTGTTTTGTCAGTATGTTTATTTCTTACTCATTTCATTCACTTTTCAACATTGTCTGTGGCTCTTGTTTTGTCTTGCAATTATTATGTATATGAATATTATTTTATTCAGTCTGTATGTAAAAGGAAATGTATTTTTTTTTTACAGATACAGTAATTAGTTCCTATGAAGTAGGTTAGTGCTTTGAGAGCTGGTCTATAGTCTGTATATGTCGCTCAGAACTGTGTTCAATACAAAAACGTTCCTCAACATGCTTTCACCATGACTATGGAAACACAAATGTTGACTTTGTTCTTTTTGTGAGAGAATATTTATTTAAATTTTCCTTCTGTGTTCATTCTTGTTTTAATTTGTTCCCAGAATACATTGTTTCCCTTGTATTATAGAAGAGCATTTTTTTATATATACACCACTATATACACTACCGTTCAAACGTTTGGGGTCACTTAGAAATGTCCTTGTTTTTGAAAGAAAAGCCCATTTTCTGTCCATTAAAATAACATCAAGTTGATCAGAAATACAGTGTAGACATTGTTAATGTTGTAAATGACTATTGTAGCTGGAAATGGCAGAATTGTATTTTTATGGATTATCTACATAGGCGCACAGAGGCCCATTATCAGCAACCATCACTCCTGTGTTCCAATGGCACGTTGTGTTAGCTAATCCAAGTTTATCATTTTAAAAGGCTAATTAATCATTAGAAAACCCTTTTGCAATTATGTTAGCACAGCTGACAACTGTTGTTCTGACTAAAGAAGCAATAAAACTGGTCTTCTTTAGACTAGTTGAGTATCTGGAGCATCAGCATTTGTTGGTTCAATTACACACTCAAGATGGCCAGAAACAAATACTTTCTTCTGAAACTCGTCAGTCTATTCTTGTTCTGAGAAATGAAACCTATTCCATGCGAGAAATTGCCAAGAAACTGAAGATCTCGTACAACGCTCTGTACTACTCCCTTCACAGAACAGAGAAAACTGGCTTTGACCAGAATAGAAAGAGGAGTGGGAGGCCCCGGTGCACAACTGAGCAAGAGGACAAGTACATTAGAGTGTCTAGTTTGAGAAACAGACGCCTCAGACTGGCCAATAAAAACAAAAGATTAAGATGGGCAAAAGAACACAGACACTGGACAGAGGAACTCTGCCTAAAAGGCCAGCATCCCGGAGTCGCCTCTTCACTTTTGACGTTGAGACTCGTGTTTTGCGGGTACTATTTAATGAAGCTGCCAAAGATAACCCTGAAAGAGCTGCAACGCTCCACAGCGGAGATTGGAGTATCTGTCCATTTGACCACTTTAAGCCGTACACTCCACAGAGCTGGGCTTTACGGAAGAGTGGCCAGAAAAAAATAAGCAAACTTGTTTGGCGTTCACCAAAAGGCATGTGGGAGACTCCCCAAACATATGGAAGAAGGTACTCTGGTCAGATGAGACTAAAATGTAGCTTTTTGGCCATCAAGGAAAACACTATATCTGGCGCAAACCCAACACCTCTCATCACCCCGAGAACCTCATCCCCACAGTGAAGCGTGGTGGTGGCAGCATCATGCTGTGGGGATGTTTTTCATCGGCGGGGACTGGGAAACTGGTCAGAACTGAAGGAATGATGGATGGTGCTAAATACAGGGAAATTCTTCAGGGAAACCTGTTTCAGTCTTCCAGAGATTTGAGACTGGGACGGAGGTTCACCTTCCAGCAGGACAATTACCCTAAGCATACTGCTAAAGCAACACTTGAGTGGTTTAAGGGGAAACATTTAAATGTCTTGGAATGGCCTAGTCAAAGCCCAGACCTCAATCCAATTGAGAATCTGTGGTATGACTTAAAGGTTGCTGTACACCAGCGTAACCCATCCAACTTGAAGGAGCTGGGGCAGTTTTGCCTTGAAGAATGGGAAAAAATCCCAGTGGCTAGATGTGCCAAGCTTATAGAGACATACCCCAAGAGACTTGCAGCTGTAATTGCTGCGAAGGGTGGCTCTACAAAGTACTGACTTTGGGGGGGGTGAATAGTTATGCATGCTCAAGTTTGTTTTTTTGGGTCTTATTTCTTGTTTGTTTCACAATAAAAAAAATATTTTGCATCTTCAAAGTTGTAGGCATGTTATGTAAATCAAATGATACAACCCCCCCCAAAATCTATTTTAATTCCAGGTTGTAAGGCAACAAAGTAGGAAAAATGCCAAGGGGGGTGAATACTTTCACTAGCCACTGTATATACACTGCTCAAAAAAATAAAGGGAACACTTAAACAACACAATGTAACTCCAAGTCAATCACACTTCTGTGAAATCAAACTGTCCACTTAGGAAGCAACACTGATTGACAATAAATTTCACATGCTGTTGTGCAAATGGAATAGACAAAAGGTGGAAATTATAGGCAATTAGCAAGACACCCCCAATAAAGGAGTGGTTCTGCAGGTGGTGACCACAGACCACTTCTCAGTTCCTATGCTTCCTGGCTGATGTTTTGGTCACTTTTGAATGCTGGCGGTGCTTTCACTCTAGTGGTAGCATGAGACGGAGTCTACAACCCACACAAGTGGCTCAGGTAGTGCAGCTCATCTAGGATGGCACATCAATGCGAGCTGTGGCAAGAAGGTTTGCTGTGTCTGTCAGCGTAGTGTCCAGAGCATGGAGGCGCTACCAGGAGACAGGCCAGTACATCAGGAGATGTGGAGGAGGCCGTAGGAGGGCAACAACCCAGCAGCAGGACCGCTACCTCCGCCTTTGTGCAAGGAGGAGCACTGCCAGAGCCCTGCAAAATGACCTCCAGCAGGCCACAAATGTGCATTTACAGCTCCGCAGTGGAGGTCTCATAATACCTGAGGCTCCCGAGTGGCGCAGCGGTCTAAGGCACTGCATCTCAGTGCTGGAGGCGTCACTACAGACACCCTGATTTGAATCCAGGCTCTATCACAACCGGCCGTGATCAGGAGTCCTATAGGGCGGCGCACAATTGGCCCAGCGTTGACAGGTGTAGGCCGTCATTGTAAATAAGAATTTGTTCTTAACTGACTTGCCTAGTTAAATAAAGGTTAAATACTTGTTGTTTTTTTTAAATATAAAACCAAGTGGTCAAACAGGGAAATGGTTCCAATCATTTTCCACCACTAATTTTAGAAACACTTAAAATAGGCTTACCCTGGCGTGACGTTTTGATAACCATGTAAATCTCTCTCTGAGAAAGTGACTTTTATCAATATATTCGACTCTATTTACTCTAAGATTCGAAAATGCTAATTTCCATCAAAGTAGACATTATGCAAAATTATAAATCCCCGCAAGCTCCTGCATGTCATCTCTAGCTGACACCTTTGCTAACAGGAAATGTGTCAATTTAAAACTTGCACAAGACAGTTCACAGAATTGTCAATTTAAAGAAATGTTGCAAATTTATTCATAACTACATTTAGATAACATAGTTAATCCAGAGATGTTTTTACTTTTGCCTCGATTCGGCAGTCTCGTCCAGATCATCATGGCATTTGTATTTCTTTATGATAGCCACATTAGCAACTAATTAGCATTTACATTTTTGGGTGTAAATACAGGTGAATATATTGATAAAAGTTACCTTGTCCAAGAGGGATTTACATGGTTATCAAAACGTCACACCACAGTAAGCCTACACAGCCCTTATTTTAAGTGTTTCTAAAATCCCCTATGGGAAAAATGAATGGTGTAAAAACGATTGGAACCATTTCCCTGTTTGACCACTAGGTTTTATGGGTGTTATGATTCATACTGTGGTACTCTATACCTTCTTTTTACTGTCTATGGTCGACACACAGTGCTTCCTACAGGGGGCGGGTGACTAAACTCAACCCGGAACTTTGCATGGTCAATACTTTTTGGAAACCTCTCCACCTAGGCAGATAGGTTCTCCAAGATAGTTGGAAATATAATTCACTCTCGGATTATTGTCGTCCTCTCTAGGGAGAGATTTCAAATGCTTACAGTCCCGATCTCGGCGCTTTCGCGAGGACAGTAACGTTTATTTTCAAACAGGTAGGAGCCAAATAAAAGTGCAACTCAACCAGATATTTTCTGTGATTGTTCGCTAAACTGTGCGAACGAGAATGAACAAATCTGTTTCGTAAACCTGATACAAATGGCCCCCGGGTCCCCAGTTCAGCATTACCTGTATCTTTTTAACGTTACCCGTTTCGTCCTTTTTTGTGTCTATGGCGAACTAGTAGGATAAACGGGCTGAGGAGCCTTGACATCAATAGTCAGTCACCCTAACTTTTATATATGAGTGAAACAACAACTCGAATCAACCTACATAATGAATAGTTTAATTCATTGGTGGGTATTTTTTTAAAGTCGTTTTCAGTGTATGCTAGCATGTGCTGTGAAATGGCTTACTGCAAAGAAAATAGTTTCCATTCCATTTGTGTAAAGTGTCAGGTAACAAGCAATCCTCAATGTTTCGACATACATTTGCAATTAATCACGACAGAAAAGGGCTGGCTCTCGAGCCATGGATCAATTTCACTAGTGTGTCGACAACTGCCATTGACAAAGTTCTACTCAGCACCCAGAATGTAAAGCCGCAGGCACTAATAGCCCCTCTCAAGTGGTGGTGCGGATGACAACAGACTTCAAAGTGTGTGTGTGTGTTTGTGGTGGCAGTTGTAGGTGGTCTGTCAGGATTGGAATTCCAGGGAGCTGAAGGCCAGCTCCTCCCCACCCCCTAAGGGGACAGGCGGTGGGATGGTTATTACAGCGTCAAGGGGCATGGCACAGTGTTAGTTCTGCAGGCTAACATAAGGGATACAGGAGGATACACGTTTATGCATAGCCCTATATGGTCATGGGCACTATTACTATATGGTTCACTGTAATCAAATCAAGCTTTATTTATACAGCACATTTCCAACATGGAATGCAACGCAATGTGCTTCACAGGAAACAACTAAAAATTATGAAAATAAAAAGTGAAATATTTACTACACAACAAACATAAGAGGAGTGAACAGTAGTTATACCATTCATATATAGGATTTACAAATGCAGAGACACTGATTCACACGTTACCTCTACACTCATACAACACATTCTCTTTTTCTCTTTTCTTTTTCTCTCTCGCACCTCTTCCTCTTGCAGTAGTAGCGGAGGGAGGGTGCAGCCCAAAGCATGCTGGGACAGGCAGGGGAGAGAGCCTAGGAAACCCAAACACTGCTCTCCCTGCCAGCCTGTCATGTAGCCTACATTTAGCATTTTAGTAATTTAGCAGACACTCTTATCCGGTGCGACTTACAGTTAGTGCATTCATTTTAAGATAGCTAGGTGGTACAACCAAATATCTCAGTCATAGTAAGTAATATTTTCCTCAATAAAGTAGCTATCAGCAAAGTCACTGCTAGTAAGAGGGAAAAAAGTAAAGTGCGAGTGTTAGTTCACAAAAGGCTTATTATTATAATTGCCTTGTATTAATAGTAGGCTAGTATAGTAATGTTTTGGGTCGAAGGAGCATTGTCTTTCACAAGGCTTCAAGAGTATTAGTATATGAAGTGAGTGAGAACATTTTCAGGTTAGAGTTTCCATCAAAGCCAAAACACTGGTGGTGATCATGGTCATTCATAATCTGCTCTGCTTTCAATGTGTCTTAACAAAATACCAAGGCTGAAGAGCTTATGACATTCCAGTAATTAAAGTGTTATGTGATCAGCTAGCAAAGTAGGCTACAAGTTAACATCTATTGACCTACTTGGGATGACATAGGGCTACTGACATGGAAGGTTTCTAGAAAACTATGTGCAGTTTGTCAGGTGAAAGAGGAAGTGTCCATGTTTTGACAGAAATGGCACTTAAACACCAATAATAAAATATAACATATTTTTTGTAGGTTAGTTCCATTGACCTATGAATGGGAGACAGACACACACACACATATATTTCCATTTTCATCAATTGAAGCATGTGCAGAATTGTTTAAAAAACTTTAGTGTTTCCATATGTGCTGGAGAGAGTATGAAAAGAGCTTGACTGTCCTCTCCTCTGGGACTCCCATCTGTGAGCTGAGGAGGAAATGGATGTCTATGTGTGCCATGGAGGTTGTGTATGTATGTCTGTCTGTGTCTGGCCTTGTATTCAATTGTATGTAGTCCTATGCACAGAAAGGGCTATGTTTCTGTACACACTGAAGCAGATGTAGACATAGTACCTTAAAAGAGGAAGATATAAGTTCAGCAAATTCATTTGGAAAATGAAAGCTCCAATGACTCGAGGGCAGGGCCGATCTGGTCAGGCAAGAAACGTACAGAAAAATCCTAATTTACTGTGTGAATTATTTGATAGTAATATTAACCTCATTTGACCTTATCTCTCAGAGTCTTAGGAGGACACACATACACACACTTCAAGATGCCCCAACAGGATATTGTGAAGATTGCCATCCAGATGCCAGGGGCATACCCTCAGCTCATTCAACTGGACCAGGTAAGCATCAGAACACAGGAGTGGAGCCTGAGTCAGAGAGTTTAGAAAATCTACTGTACTGTCAATGCCTAAGTGGAAAGTTACAATAGGAATCCATATTGCAGCCTGTGGGTTGTATTAGAGCTGTGGTATATGTAGCAATACTGAGCGGCGATGGGCGGGATAATAATGTTCTTTATGAAGGGCTGATGCACCTCGGCATTACAATGACGGCCTACCCCGGCCAAACACTAACCCTGACGATGCTGGGCCAATTGTGTGCCGCCCTATGGGACTCCCAATCACATCCGGTTGTGATACAGCCTGCAATCGAACCAGGGTCTCTAGTGACGCCTCTAGCACTGAGATGCAGTACCTTAGACCGCTGTGCTACTCGGGAGCTAATGTGCTGGGTGTTTAGGATGTCAAACTGTTAATAGACCAAGGCCATAATTAAATAAAAGGTTTTAGTTAGATATGGGTGCCTGTGAAGTTTGAACAAGCTGGTTCTGTAGACATTTCATGGGAGAAAAAAACTAACGGCAAGTCCCTCAGAAGCACTGCTATTGGACTACCAGACCTCACCAAAAACCTCTGATTGGTTGACCTCCTACAGACCACAAATTACAAGGCAGTGATAGGTCTACCACAGTACACAAACACTTTTGATTGGTTGACCACCATGTATACCACAAATTACAGGGCAATTGAAGTGTAGACATTAAAGTAGTTTGTCTCAGTTTGTCTTATTTATTCACTCTACTGAATGTCCCTGTTGCCTCATAAGTCAACAGCATAGAGGAAGTAAAAGCTTTGAGTTTATCTTGGATCAGCAGGCTCAGGGTCATAGGACCAGTGTACTATAGTTAATCCACTATGGTTTACAAAAATGAAAGCATGATATCTAAATAAGTTCTTACCTTCTGCTGCTTATTGACCACAACTATGTTTTTCTCCTGACAGAAAAAGCCCCTTTCTGCTGTAATAAAGGAAGTTTGTGATGGGTAAGTGTCTGTGTGTGTGTGTGTGTTTGTGCGACTGAGCGTGTGTGTTCATGTTATCCTTGTAGAGTTCAAGCAACTACTTTGTCCACTTGCAGTAGTTACAGTGCCTATGATGACTGGGTTTTAGGTGGAATCTTCCAGGCCCTGATAACTACGCCCTCCAGTATGCCGACGGTGTTCAGACCTACATCACTGAATCTGTGAGTTGATTCTCTTTCTTTTCAGTGAACATGGAGGCTGTCTGTAAACAAACATAGGTCTTTCTGTCTGTCCAGTGTGTGGCTTCAATACTTTAAGTTGACAGTAGAGGGTGTGGTGTCCTGTCATGCCAGTGATGGCTGAAATGTCATCAACGCCAGTGGCCTTGGTCTGGGTAGCTGTTGGAGCTAAACTAAGCTTGTGACTTTTGAAAAGGCCAAACACAAACCTCTACCAGGGGGTATGCTGTGGCTGTGTTCATTGTTATTCCACTGGGTGTGTGATGAGCATGGGGTAATAGGAGGGCTGGTTGGCACTGTTACAGTTGTGTGTCTGTGTCTGAGGAGATATTCCAGCTATTTCCTGGGCCAGTGCAGGCATGAATGACAAATGAAACTAAACCAACTTAATTTCTTGCTCTCTCTCTCGTCCCCCTCTCTCCTTTCCCCCCTTCTCTCTCTCCAACACTCTCTTTCTTTCCCCCTTCTCTAATTCTACTGAACAAAAATATAAATCAAATCAAATTTATTTATATAGCCCTTCGTACATCAGCTGATATCTCAAAGTGCTGTACAGAAACCCAGCCTAAAACCACAAACAGCAAGCAATGCAGGTGTAGATGCACGGTGGCTAGGAAAAACTCCCTAGAAAGGCCAAAACCTAGGAAGAAACCTAGAGAGGAACCAGGCTATGAGGGGTGGCCAGTCTTCTTCTGGCTGTGCCGGGTGGAGATTATAACAGAACATGGCCAAGATGTTCAAATGTTCATAAATGACCAGCATGGTCAAATAATAATAATCACAGTAGTTGTCGAGGGTGCAGCAAGTCAGCACCTCAGGAGTAAATGTCAGTTGGCTTTTCATAAACACAATATTAAGCAGATCTACTATATATAGTTATAGCGTACCTACTGTATATAGTTATAGCGTACCTACTGTATATAGTTATAGCAGACCTACTGTATATGGTAGACCTACTGTATATAGTTATGGTAGAACTACTGTATATAGTTATAGCAGACATACTGTATATAGTTATAGTAGACCTACTGTATATAGTTATAGCAGACCTACTGTATATTGTTTTTGTAGACTTGCTGTATATAGCATAGTAGACCTACTGTATATAGTTATAGCATAGCTACTGTATATAGTTATAGTAGACCTACTGTATGTAGTAATCGCAGACCTACTGTTTATAGAATGCCTACTGCATATAGTCATAACAGACCTACTGTATGTAGTTATAGTAGATCTACTGTATATAGTTATAGTATACCTACTGTATATAGTTATAATAGATCTACTTTATATAGAATTCCTACTGCATATAGTTATATCAGACCTACTGTATATTGTTATAATATACCTACTGTATGTAGTTATAGCAGACCTACTGTATATAGAATGCCTACTGTATATAGTTAGAGTATACCTACTGTATTTTGTTATAGTAGACCTACTGTGTATAGTTACAGTAGACCTACTGTTTATTGTTATAGCAGACCTACTGTATATAGTTATAGCAGACCTACTGTATATAGTTATTGTAGACCTACTGTATATAGCTATAGTATACCTACTGTATATAGTTATAATAGACCTACTTTATATAGAATGCCTACTGCATGTAGTTATAGCAGACCTACTGTATATAGTTATAGCAGACCTACTGTATATAGAAAGCCTACTGTATATAGTTATAGTATACCTACTGTATATAGTTAGAGTAGACCTACTGTATATATTTATAGTAGACCTACTGAATATAGTTATTTTAGACCTACTGTATATAGTTATAGTAGACCTACTGTATATAGTTAGAGCATACCTAGTGTATATAGTTATAGTAGATATAATGTATATAGTTATAGTAGACCTACTGTATACGGTAGACCTACTGTATATAGTTATAGTAGACCTACTGTATATAGTTATAGCGTATCTACTGTATATAGTTATAGCAGACCTACTGTATATGGTAGACCTACTGTATATAGTTATAGTAGACCTACTGTATATAGTTATAGCAGACCTACTGTATTTAGTTATAATATACCTGCTGTATATAGTTATAATAGACCCACTGTATATAGTTATAGCAGACCTACTGTATATAGAATGCCTAATGCATTTAGTTATAGCAGACCTACTGTATATAGTTATTGTAGACCTACCATATATAGTTATAGTAGACCTACTGTATATAGTTATAGCAGACATACTGTATATAGTTATAGCAGACCTACTGTATATAGAATGCCTAATGCATTTAGTTATAGCAGACCTACTGTATATAGTTATTGTAGACCTACTGTATATAGTTATAGTATACCTACTGTATATAGCTATTGTAGACCTACTGCATATAGTTATAGCAGACCTACTGTATATAGTTTTTGTAGGCCTACTGTATATAGTTATGGTAGACCTACTGTATATTGTTTTTGTAGACTTGCTGTATATAGTATAGTAGACCTACTGTATATAGTTATAGCATAGCTACTGTATATAGTTATAGTAGACCTACTGTATGTAGTAATCACAGACCTACTGTTTATAGAATGCCTACTGCATATAGTCATAGCAGACCTACTGTGTGTAGTTATAGTAGATCTACTGTATATAGTTATAGTATACCTACTGTATATAGTTATAATAGACCTACTTTATATAGAATGCCTACTGCATGTAGTTATAGCAGACCTACTGTATATAGTTATAGCAGACCTACTGTATATAGAATGTCTACTGTATATAGTTAGAGTATACCTACTGTATTTTGTTATAGTAGACCTACTGTGTATAGTTACAGTAGACCTACTGTATATAGTTATAGCAGACCTACTGTATATAGAAAGCCTACTGTATATAGTTATAGTATACCTACTGTATATAGTTATAGTAGACCTACTGTATATAGTTATAGTAGACCTACTGAATATAGTTATTTTAGACCTACTGTATATAGTTATAGTAGACCTACTGTATATAGTTAGAGCATACCTAGTGTATATAGTTATAGTAGATATAATGTATATAGTTATAGTAGACCTACTGTATACGGTAGACTTACTGTATATAGTTATAGTAGACCTACTGTATATAGTTATAGCGTATCTACTGTATATAGTTATAGCAGACCTACTGTATATGGTAGACCTACTGTATATAGTTATAGTAGACCTACTGTATATAGTTATAGCAGACCTACTGTATTTAGTTATAATATACCTGCTGTATATAGTTATAATAGACCCACTGTATATAGTTATAGCAGACCTACTGTATATAGAATGCCTAATGCATTTAGTTATAGCAGACCTACTGTATATAGTTATTGTAGACCTACCATATATAGTTATAGTAGACCTACTGTATATAGTTATAGCAGACATACTGTATATAGTTATAGCAGACCTACTGTATATAGAATGCCTAATGCATTTAATTATAGCAGACCTACTGTATATAGTTATTGTAGACCTACTGTATATAGTTATTGTAGACCTACCATATATAGTTATAGTAGACCTACTGTATATAGTTATAGCAGACATACTGTATATAGTTATAGCAGACCTACTGTATATAGAATGCCTAATGCATTTAATTATAGCAGACCTACTGTATATAGTTATTGTAGACCTACCATATATAGTTATAGTAGAACTACTGTATATAGTTATAGCAGACATACTGTATATAGTTATAGCAGACCTACTGTATATTGTTTTTGTAGACTTGCTGTATATAGTATAGTAGACCTACTGTATATAGTTATAGCATAGCTACTGTATATAGTTATAGTAGACCTACTGTATGTAATAATCGCAGACCTACTCTTTATAGAATGCCTACTGCATATAGTCATAGCAGACCTACTGTATGTAGTTAAATAGATCTACTGTATATAGTTATAGTATACCTACTGTATATAGTTATAATAGACCTACTTTGTATAGAATGCCTACTGCATATTGTTATAGCAGACCTACTGTATATAGTTATAGCAGACATACTGTATATTGTTATAATAGACCTACTGTATGTAGTTATAGCAGACCTACTGTATATAGAATGCCTACTGTACATAGTTAGGGTATACCTACTGTATTTTGTTATAGTAGACCTACTGTGTATAGTTACAGTAGACCTACTGTATATAGTTATAGCAGACCTACTGTATATGGAATGCCTACTGTATATAGTTATAGTAGACCTACTGTATATAGTTATAGTAGACCTACTGTATATAGTTATATTAGACCTACTGTATATAGTTATATTAGACCTACTGTATATAGTTATAGCAGACCTATTGTATATAGTTAGAGCATACGTAGTGTATATAGTTATAGTAGACATAATGTATATAGTTATAGTAGACCTACTGTATATGATAGACCTACTGTATATAGTTATAGTAGACCTACTGTATATAGTTATAGCGTACCTACTGTATATAGTTACAGCAGACCTACTGTATATGGTAGACCTACTGTATATAGTTATTTTAGACATAATGTATATAGTTATAGTAGACCTACTGTATATAGTTATAGCAGACCTACTGTATATAGAATGCCTAATGCATTTAGTTATAACAGACCTACTGTATATATTTATTGTAGACCTACTGTATATAGTTATAGCATACCTACTGTATATTGTTTTTGTAGACTTTCTGTATATAGTTTAGTAGACCAACTGTATATGGTTATAGCAAGACTACTGTATATTGTTTTTGTGGACCTGTTGTATATAGTATAGTAGACCTACTATATATAGTTGTATACTGTATATAGTTATAGCAGACCAACTGTTTATAGAATGCCTACGGCATACAGTCACATCAGAACTACTGTATATAGTTATAGCAGACCTACTGTATATAGTTATAGTATACCTACTGTATATAGTTATAATAGACCTACTGTATATAGAATGCCTTCTGCATATAGTTATAGTAGACCTACTGTATATAGTTTTAGCAGACCTGTTGTATATACTATAGTAGACCTATAGTATAGTTATAGTAGACCTACTATATATAGTTATAGCAGACCTACTGTTTATAGAATGCCTACTGCATACAGTCACAGCAGACCTATTGTGTATAGTTATAGCAGACCTACTGTATATAGTTATAGCAGACCTACTGTATATTGTTATAGTAGACCTACTGTGTATAGTTATAGTAGACCTGTGTATAGAATGCCTACTGTATATGGTTATAGTATACCTACTGTATATTGTTATAGTAGACCTACTGTATATAGTTATAGCAGACGCACTGTATATAGAACGCCTGCTACATCAGTTATAGCAGAACTACTGTATATGGTTATAGCAGACTCACTGTTTATAGTTATAGCAGACCTACTGTATTTAGTTTTAGTTGACCTACTGTATATAGTTAGAGCATAACTAATGTATATTGTTATAATATACATATTCATATAGTTATAGTAGACCTACTGTATATGGTAGACCTACTGTATGTAGTTATAGTAGACATAATGTGTATAGTTATAGTAGAACTACTGTATATAGTTATTGCAGATCTACTGTATATTTTACATTTAACATTTACATTTAAGTCATTTAGCAGACGCTCTTATCCAGAGCGACTTACAAATTGGTGCATTCACCTTATGATATCCAGTGGAACAGCCACTTTACAATAGTGCATCTAAATCTTTTAAGGGGGGGGGGGGGGGGGGTTAGACGGATTACTTTATCCTATCCTAGGTATTCCTTAAAGAGGTGGGGTTTCAGGTGTCTCCGGAAGGTGGTGATTGACTCCGCTGTCCTGGCGTCGTGAGGGAGTTTGTTCCACCATTGGGGTGCCAGAGCAGCGAACAGTTTTGACTGGGCTGAGCGGGAACTGTACTTCCTCAGAGGTAGGGAGGCGAGCAGGCCAGAGGTGGATGAACGCAGTGCCCTTGTTTGGGTGTAGGGCCTGATCAGAGCCTGAAGGTACGGAGGTGCCGTTCCCCTCACAGCTCCGTAGGCAAGCACCATGGTCTTGTAGCGGATGCGAGCTTCAACTGCAAGCCAGTGGAGAGAGCGGAGGAGCGGGGTGACGTGAGAGAACTTGGGAAGGTTGAACACCAGACGGGCTGCGGCGTTCTGGATGAGTTGTAGGGGTTTAATGGCACAGGCAGGGAGCCCAGCCAACAGCGAGTTGCAGTAATCCAGACGGGAGATGACAAGTGCCTGGATTAGGACCTGCGCCGCTTCCTGTGTGAGGCAGGGTCGTACTCTGCGGATGTTGTAGAGCATGAACCTACAGGAACGGGCCACCGCCTTGATGTTAGTTGAGAACGACAGGGTGTTGTCCAGGATCACGCCAAGGTTCTTAGCGCTCTGGGAGGAGGACACAATGGAGTTGTCAACCGTGATGGCGAGATCATGGAACGGGCAGTCCTTCCCCGGGAGGAAGAGCAGCTCCGTCTTGCCGAGGTTCAGCTTGAGGTGGTGATCCGTCATCCACACTGATATGTCTGCCAGACATGCAGAGATGCGATTCGCCACCTGGTTATCAGAAGGGGGAAAGGAGAAGATTAATTGTGTGTCGTCTGCATAGCAATGATAGGAGAGACCATGTGAGGTTATGACAGAGCCAAGTGACTTGGTGTATAGCGAGAATAGGAGAGGGCCTAGAACAGAGCCCTGGGGGACACCAGTGGTGAGGAGACAGATTCTCGCCACGCCACCTGGTAGGAGCGACCTGTCAGGTAGGACGCAATCCAAGCGTGGGCCGCGCCGGAGATGCCCAACTCGGAGAGGGTGGAGAGGAGGATCTGATGGTTCACAGTATCAAAGGCAGCCGATAGGTCTAGAAGGATGAGAGCAGAGGAGAGAGAGTTAGCTTTAGCAGTGCGGAGCGCCTCCGTGACACAGAGAAGAGCAGTCTCAGTTGAATGACTAGTCTTGAAACCTGACTGATTTGGATCAAGAAGGTCATTCTGAGAGAGATAGCAGGAGAGCTGGCCAAGGACGGCACGTTCAAGAGTTTTGGAGAGAAAAGAAAGAAGGGATACTGGTCTGTAGTTGTTGACATCGGAGGGATCGAGTGTAGGTTTTTTCAGAAGGGGTGCAACTCTCGCTCTCTTGAAGACGGAAGGGACGTAGCCAGCGGTCAAGGATGAGTTGATGAGCGAGGTGAGGTAGGGGAGAAGGTCTCCGGAAATGGTCTGGAGAAGAGAGGAGGGGATAGGGTCAAGCGGGCAGGTTGTTGGGCGGCCGGCCGTCACAAGACGCGAGATTTCATCTGGGGAGAGAGGGGAGAAAGAGGTCAAAGCACAGGGTAGGGCAGTGTGAGCAGAACCAGCGGTGTCGTTTGACTTAGCAAACGAGGATCGGATGTCGTCAACCTTCTTTTCAAAATGGTTGACGAAGTCATCCGCAGAGAGGGAGGAGGGGGGGGGGGGGGGAGGAGGATTCAGGAGGGAGGAGAAGGTGGCAAAGAGCTTCCTAGGGTTAGAGGCAGATGCTTGGAATTTAGAGTGGTAGAAAGTGGCTTTAGCAGCAGAGACAGAAGAGGAAAATGTAGAGAGGAGGGAGTGAAAGGATGCCAGGTCCGCAGGGAGGCGAGTTCTCCTCCATTTCCGCTCGGCTGCCCGGAGCCCTGTTCTGTGAGCTCGCAATGAGTCGTCGAGCCACGGAGCAGGAGGGGAGGACCGAGCCGGCCTGGAGGATAGGGGACATAGAGAGTCAAAGGATGCAGAAAGGGAGGAGAGGAGGGTTGAGGAGGCAGAATCAGGAGATAGGTTGGAGAAGGTTTGAGCAGAGGGAAGAGATGATAGGATGGAAGAGGAGAGAGTAGCGGGGGAGAGAGAGCGAAGGTTTGGACGGCGCGATACCATCCGAGTAGGGGCAGAGTGGGAAGTGTTGGATGAGAGCGAGAGGGAAAAGGATACAAGGTAGTGGTCGGAGACTTGGAGGGGAGTTGCAATGAGATTAGTGGAAGAACAGCATCTAGTAAAGATGAGGTCAAGCGTATTGCCTGCCTTGTGAGTAGGGGGGGAAGGTGAGAGGGTGAGGTCAAAAGAGGAGAGGAGTGGAAAGAGGGAGGCAGAGAGGAATGAGTCAAAGGTAGACGTGGGGAGGTTAAAGTCACCCAGAACTGTGAGAGGTGAGCCATCCTCAGGGAAGGAACTTATCAAGGCGTCAAGCTCATTGATGAACTCTCCAAGGGAACCTGGAGGGCGATAAATGATAAGGATGTTAAGCTTGAAAGGGCTGGTAACTGTGACAGCATGGAATTCAAAGGAGGCGATAGACAGATGGGTCAGGGGAGAAAGAGAGAATGTCCACTTGGGAGAGATGAGGATCCCAGTGCCACCACCCCGCTGACCAGAAGCTCTCGTATATAGTTGTAGCAGTCCTACTGTATTTATCATTGCAGACCTTCTGTATGTAGTTATGGTAGACCTGCTGTATATAGTATAGTAGACCAACTGTATATAGTTATAGCAGGCCTACTGTATATTGTTTTTGTAGACCAGTTGTATATAGTATAGTATATACCTACTGTATATAGTTATAGACCTACTGTATGTAGAATGCCTACTGCATATAGTTACAGCAGACCTACTGTATATAGTTATAGCAGACCTAATGTATATAGTTATAGCAGACCTACTGTATATAGTTATAGCAGACCTAATGTATATAGTTATAGCAGACCTACTGTATATTGTTGTAGTAGATCTACTATATATATAATGCCTAATGTATATAGTTATAGTATACCTCCTGTTTATTGTTATAGTAGACCTACTGTATTTATAATGCCTACTGTAAATAATTATAGTATACCTACTGCATATAGTTATAGCAGAACTACTGTATATAGTTATAGCAGACCTACTGTTTATAGTTATAGACCTACTGTATATAGTTATAGCAGACCTACTGCATTTAGTTTTAGTTGACCTACTGTATATAGTTATAGCAGACCTACTGTATATAGTTATAGCAGAACTACTGTATATAGTTATAGATGACCTACTGTATATAGTTATAGCAGACATACTGTATATAGTTAGAGCATACCTACTGTATATTTTTAATGTCGAGATAATGTATATAGTTATAGTATACAGTAGAACTACTGTATATCGTTATTGTAGACATAATGAATATAGTTGTTGTAGACCTACTGTATGTAGTTTTAGCAGACTTACTGTATTTAGAATGCCTTCTGCATATAGTTATAGCAGACCTACTGTATATAGTTATTGTAGACATACTGTATATACAGTGGGGCAAAAAAGCATTTAGTCAGCCACCAATTGTGCAAGTTCTCCCACTTAAAAAGATGAGAGAGGCCTGTAATGTTCATCATAGGTACACTTCAACTATGACAGACATAATGATAGAAAAAAATCCAGAAAATCACATTGTAGGATTTTTAATGAATTTATTTGCAAATTATGGTGGAAAATAAGTATTTGGTCACCTACAAACAAGCAAGATTTCTGGCTCTCACAGACCTTCTTTAAGAGGCTCCTCTGTCCTCCACTCGTTACCTGTATTAATGGCACCTGTTTGAACTTGTTATCAGTATAAAAGACACCTGTCCACAACCTCAAACAGTCACACTCCAAACTCCACTATGGCCAAGACCAAAGAGCTGTCAAAGGACACCAGAAACAAAATTGTAGACCTGCACCAGGCTGGGAAGACTGAATCTGCAATAGGTAAGCAGCTTGGTTTGAAGAAATCAACTGTGGGAGCAATTATTAGGAAATGGAAGACATACAAGACCACTGATAATCTCCCTCGATCTGGGGCTCCACGCAAGATCTCACCCCGTGGGGTCAAAATGATCACAAGAACGGTGAGCAAAAATCCCAGAACCACACGGGGGGACCTAGTGAATGACCTGCAGAGAGCTGGGACCAAAGTAACAAAGCCTACCATCAGTAACACACTACGCCGCCAGGGACTCAAATCCTGCAGTGCCAGACGTGTCCCCCTGCTTAAGCCAGTACATGTCCAGGCCCGTCTGAAGTTTGCTAGAGAGCATTTGGATGATCCAGAAGAAGATTGGGAGAATGTCATATGGTCAGATGAAACCAAAATATAACTTTTTGGTAAAAACTCAACTCGTCGTGTTTGGAGGACAAAGAATGCTGAGTTGCATCCAAAGAACACCATACCTACTGTGAAGCATGGGGGTGGAAACATCATGCTTTGGGGCTGTTTTTCTGCAAAGGGACCAGGACGACTGATCCGTGTAAAGGAAAGAATGAATGGGGCCATGTATCGTGAGATTTTGAGTGAAAACCTCCTTCCATCAGACATTTTACATTTACATTTAAGTCATTTAGCAGACGCTCTTATCCAGAGCGACTTACAAATTGGAAAGTTCATACATATACATATCAGCAAGGGCATTGAAGATGAAACGTGGCTGGGTCTTTCAGCATGACAATGATCCCAAACACACCGCCCGGGCAACGAAGGAGTGGCTTCGTAAGAAGCATTTCAAGGTCCTGGAGTGGCCTAGCCAGTCTCCAGATCTCAACCCCATAGAAAATCTTTGGAGGGAGTTGAAAGTCTGTGTTGCTCAGCAACAACCCCAAAACATCACTGCTCTAGAGGAGATCTGCATGGAGGAATGGGCCAAAATACCAGCAACAGTGTGTGAAAACCTTGTGAAGACTTACAGAAAACGTTTGACCTCTGTCATTGCCAACAAATGGTATATAACAAAGTATTGAGATAAACTTTTGTTATTGACCAAATACTTATTTTCCACCATAATTTGCAAATAAATTCATAAAAAATCCTACAATGTGATTTTCTGGATTTTTTTTCTCATTTTGTCTGTCATAGTTGAAGTGTACCTATGATGAAAATTACAGGCCTCTCTCATCTTTTTAAGTGGGAGAACTTGCACAATTGGTGGCTGACTAAATACTTTTTTGCCCCACTGTAGTTATAGTAGACATACTGTATATAGTTTTAGCAGATCTGCTGTATATAGTTGTAGCAATCCTACTGTATGTAGTCATAGCAGACCTTCTGTATGTAGTTATGGTAGACCTACTGTATATAGTTATAGCAGACATACTGTATATAGTTATAGCAGGCCTACTGTATATTGTTTTTGTAGACCTGTTGTATATACTATAGTAGACCTATAGTATAGTTATAGCATAACTACTGTATATAGTTATAGCAGACCTACTATATATAGTTATAGCAGACCTACTGTTTATAGAATGCCTACTGCAGATCGTCACAGCAGACCTATTGTGTATAGTTATAGCAGTTCTACTGTATATGGTTATAGCAGACCTACTGTATATTGTTATAGTAGACCTACTGTGTATTGTTATAGTAGACCTACTGTGTATAGTTATAGTAGACCTACTGTGTATAGTTATAGTAGACCTACTGTGTATAGTTATAGTAGACCTACTGTATTTAGAAAGCCTAATGTATATGGTTATAGTATACCTACTGTATATTGTTATAGTAGACCTACTGTATTTAGAAAGCCTAATGTATATGGTTATAGTATACCTACTGTATATTGTCACAGGCCGGCTCATAGCCTGTGACCAATATGAGGGGACACGAACAGGTATAGGCCAATTAAAAAGGTTCTTTATTCTAAACCAAAACTATTAACTTTAAACAAAGAAAAGGGAATGAGGTGTGGAAGTATCATAATGTAGGGTAAAGTGCAGGGATGCGGGAATCTGTGTGTGTGAAAATGACTGAGTGAAAACTATGTAAAACTACAAAGGAACAAACAAAACAGGATCATACCTGGAGGAGCAGAGAGAGAGACAAAAGTGATTAGTGAAGCAGTTTAAATACACTGAGCCTAGGTGGCTCCAATCACTAACGACCCTCCTCTGCCTGCAGGAGGAACCGCCCCTGCATGGCAGAGGGGCCGTGATATACAGGACTACTATACAGGACTACTGATATACAGGACTACTGTATATTGTTTTTGTAGACCTGTTGTATATACTATAGTAGACCTATAGTATAGTTATAGCATAGCTACTGTATATAGTTATAGTTGCTCTACTATATATAGTTATAGCAGACCTACTGTTTATAGAATGCCTACTGCATATAGTCACAGCAGACCTATTGTGTATAGTTATAGCAGACCTACTGTATATAGTTATAGTATACCTACTGTATATTGTTATAGTAGACCTACTGTGTATAGTTATAGTAGACCTACTGTATATTGTTATAGTAGACCTACTGTGTATAGTTATAGTAGACCTACTGTTTATAGAATGCCTACTGCATATAGTCACAGCAGACCTATTGTGTATAGTTATAGCAGACCTACTGTATATTGTTATAGTAGACCTACTGTGTATAGTTATAGTAGACCTACTGTATTTAGAAAGTCTAATGTATATAGTTATAGTATACCTACTGTATATTGTTATAGTAGACCTACTGTATTTAGAAAGCCTAATGTATATGGTTATAGTATACCTACTGTATATTGTTATAGTAGACCTACTGTATTTAGAAAGCCTAATGTATATAGTTATAGTATACCTACTGTATATTGTTATAGTAGACCTACTGTATTTAGAAAGCCTAATGTATATTGTTATAGTATACCTACTGTATATAGTTATAGCTGACATACTGTATTTTGAATGCCTACTGTATATAGTTATAGTTTACCTACTGTATATATTTATAGTATACCTACTGTATATAGTTATAGCAGATGTACTGTATATAGAATGCCTGCTACATTAGTTATAGCAGGACTACTGTATATAGTTATAGTAGACCTACTGTTTATAGTTATAGTAGACCTACTGTATATAGTTATAGCAGACTTACTGTATATTGTTATAGTAGATCTACTGTATGTAGTTATAGCAGACTTACTGTATTTAGTTATAGTATACCTACTGTATATAGTTATAGTATACCTACTGTATATAGTTAGAGCATAACTAATGTATATTGTTATAATATACATATTCATATAGTTATAGTAGACCTACTGTATATGGTAGACCTACTGTATGTGTTTTAGTAGACATAATGTGTATAGTTATAGTAAAACTACTGTATATAGTTATTGCAGATCTACTGTATATAGTTGTAGCAGTCCTACTGTATTTATCATTGCAGACCTTCTGTATGTAGTTATGGTAGACCTACTGTATATGGTTATAGCAGGCCTACTGTATATTGTTTTTGTAGACCTGTTGTATATAGTATAGTATATACCTACTGTATATAGTTATAATAGACCTACTGTATGTAGAATGCCTACTGCATATAGTTACAGCAGACCTACTGTATATAGTTATAGCAGACCTACTGTATATTGTTATAGTAGATCTACTGTGTATAGTTATAGTAGACCTACTGTATATATAATGTCTACTGTAAATAGTTATAGTATACCTACTGTATATATTTATAGTATACCTACTGTATAAAGTTATAGCAGACGCACTGTATATAGAATGCCTGCTACATAAGTTATAGCAGAACTACTGTATATAGTTATAGCAGACCTACTGCATATAGTTATAGTAGACCTACTGTATATAGTTGTTATCGAGCCACTGCATATAGTTATACTAGACCTACTGTATATAGTTATGAGTTATCTGTGACCAACAAATACATATCCATAGATTAGGGGCTAATTAATTTTTTTCAATTGACTTATTTCCTTATATGAACTGTAACTCAGTAAAATCTTTGAAATTGTTGCATGTATATGTTTGTTCAGTACATGTTCCTCAGTGGAGTGTGAAATTAGTAATCATTGCATGTATGACTATGTTTGTTATTGTGTCTGCTCTGTGGTCTTCATGTTCTAGAACCGTCTGGACATAAAGAATGGCTGCATTCTCCGTCTGACCAAGGCACCGGTGAGCCTAACAAACCAACCATGCTCTGTTCCTTACATAATCCCCTCTTGTGTGTGTGTGTGTGTGTGTGTGTGTGTGTGTGTGTGTGTGTGTGTGTGTGTGTGTGTGCGCGTGCGCACGCTATGTAGGCCTATTGCAATTGTATTACATTATGGGTATATCTACTTCATCCATCCTTTGTCTGTGTGTTTTTATGCTGTGTGTGTTGTAGGGCCGTTGTGCCGAGGACCTCTACAAGGGCATCCAGAGCTCAGACTCAGGTGTGCGCTGTGATTCGCTGAAGCAGCTGGCCTGCGTGTCCACTGATGTCACTTTTGCCCAAGAGTTTATCAGCCGTGATGGCCACTCTCTGCTGGTGAAGATCGTAGAGGACGCTGACGAGTCAGTTCCCTTCTCTGTGTCTCTCTATATGTCTCTGTGTCTCTTTATAGGTCTCTGTGTCTCTATATATGTCTCTGTGTCTCTCATAATGTCACTGTGTCTTTGTGTTTGTCTCTGTCTCTCTCTACTCTCTCTTCAACTAACCTTATATAGCAGAGACAGCAGACTCACATAAGTGAGCGCTTCTCTGTCTGTCCTGTTCTCCTAGCAGACTGTGTGTGGTTATTTTGGGGGATGGGGGAAATGCAGTGCGGTAGTGCATATTTTAGCTGGCTGCAGTTGAATGCTGTGCTTTGATAGATGCTGCCGCAGAGATATGAGACGATTACCTCACGTGGGAACACGTCCCTGGGTGAAGTATGGGCTGAGTCTGGCCTTCCCCTCATACTGTTAGCATAGTTACTGTGGAGGAATTCAAGGAAGCTGTAGTTGGGTTTGTCTGTTGAATTCTAGAATAACATTGAGTTGGCATGGAGAATTGGCTAGGAAGAATATGCAGCTCTGTGTTGCGTAGTTAGTGATTTGGTTAGTTTGATTAAAATCAACCAAGGGATGGATAGATCCAAGGATATGAGTTTGACCTCATGCTTTTGAAGATGTAACATATCTTATAGTCACAAATCAATTATACCTCTATTATACCACTTGAATCCCAGGGAAGGCATGAAACACATTCCTACCAAACCTGAGAAAACATTTCAGCCTGGTATGGTCTAGTCTCTCCTAATCTCGCCACCTATAACCAAATCAGTGGAAATAGTCAGTGGCTGTCTGTGGTTTTCTTTGTCAATGTTGTATTTGCTGAAGTTGTAATATTTTGTTCTGAGTTGTGTGTATTGTCTGTTAGGGCCCCTCTGATCATGACCCACACACTGACAGGCTTCATGGAGTTGATGGACCATGGGATTGTATCATGGGAGAATCTCTCTGCTGTCTTCATCAAGAAGGTAGGTTCCTAAACTATTGGCTTCTTTAACCTAAGTGGAGGAGGAGAATTAAATATATGTCAGGAGTAAGGAATTAGACATTTAGGGTTGGTTCCTCGGACTAGGCTTAATCTTTGTCTGGGAAACCGACCCATAATGTTAATGTGTGTAATGTTTGACCATGAAGAAATGTCTGATAGGAGCTCTGGTGACCACTAGTCATGGGACTGACTCTCCGCACTCAGTTTCAACCTATTATATCCCCATCGCATTCTATCCCACTACTATCCTACTCTGCTATCTGTGCCCTTCTATACTAACTGTATCCTGTGTCTGTTTCCTGGTACCTATCAGATTGCTAACTTCGTCAATGCCAAGGTGCTGGACGCGTCCATCCAGCAGGTGTCCCTGGCCATCCTGGAGAGCATGGTGCTGAGCAGCAGCAGCCTCTTCCAGCAGGTCAAGCAGGAGGTCACTCTGGAGAGACTCCTCTCACATCTACAGGTGTAAGTGTGTGTCATCCATGGATAGAATTGTGGGAAAAACCTGCTTTACCTCCAATGAATGAGTGTGCTTATACCTGCTTACACACATAGACCCTCATCTCTAAATAATTTTAAGGTTAAATGTACCTCAGGAAAATGTAATGATAAGCTTGTCCAGGGTCTGAAGTCTACAGTTCATCTAAGAAATACACACACATACTACTCTCTCCCATCTCTCATTATGCCCACCCATACACTCTCTTTTATTCCAGGACAAACCAACAGATTCAAACCAAAGCCATGGCCCTCCTCATGGCTCTACTACAGACTGCTGGAGATGCAGACAGACAGGTAAGAATGGTCTCTATTTCCTCTCTCTCTCTCTCTCTCTCTCTCGCTCTCGCTCTCGCTCTCGCTCTCGCTCTCGCTCTTGCTCTCTCTTTCTCTTTCTCTGTCTGGATCTCCCTCTCTGTCTCTCCCTCTCTGTCTTTCTCCCTGTCTCTCTCTGTCTCTCTCTCAATTTAATTTAATTCAATTTGCTTTATTGGCATGACGTAACAATGTACATATTGCTTAATTTGGAGATTTACAATATTAACATAATTAATAATAGTAATCAATATTCTCAACGGGACAACAATAACCAAGGGTCAAAATAACCATACATTGAACAATAACAATAAACATAGAGGACATGTGCAGGTTGGTTGGTCTGTCAGACACTGTCCCTCATCTTATGGCAAGCAGCAATGTAGTGTGCTGCCAACCCACAGCTCTCTGCGTCCTCCCCCAACAGGACAGATAGCCTATCCTCATCAGAGAGGTCTTTGAAACCTTGAATAAGGGTTTTTGTCAGGAATTGCAGCTCTGTCTTGGGTTCTGCTGTGGTGCACAGCCTTTCCTCTACAGGGAGACATGTTTTTCTGTGTCTACCCTTCTCAATGGCAAGGCTGTGCTCACTGAGCCTGTACTTTCTCAAGGTTTTAATCAGTAACCATGGTCGCATAGTTTGCCACGGTGTACTGTCGATATAGGCCCAGATAGCACTGCATTTTGCTTTGTGCTTGTGTTTGCATTTCCCAATAAGTAATGTCGTTTTGTTTTGACTGTGTTGTAATTTGGTTTGATCTGATTGATTGGATGTTCTGGTCCTGAGGCTTCAGTGTGTTAGTAGAACAAGTTTGTGAACGCAGCCCCAGGACCAGCTGGATGAGGGGACTCTTTTCTTTGCTCAGCTCTTGGCATTGCAGGGCTTGGTAGTGATATGAGAGGGGGTCACTGTATTTTAGATGTTTCCAAAACTTAATTGCTTTTTTAAAAGTTTTTATTATTAGTGGATATTGGCTTAATTTTGCCCTACATGCACTGTTTGTAGTTTTCTTCTGGACATGTAGGAGAATCTTACAGAACTCGGCATGTAGGGTTTCAATGGGGGGTTTGTCCCATTGGGTGAAATCTTGTTTTGCAAGTGGACCGCACTCCTCGCTGCCATAAAGTGCAATTGGTTCAATGACACATTCGATTAGGTATTTCAATTTGAATTTGTTTTTTAATCGCGTAGAATGCCCTGCTTTCTCTCTCTGTCTCTCTGTCTCTGTCTCTGTCAATTCAATTCAATTCAATTCAAGGGGCTTTATTGGCATGGGAAACATGTGTTAACATTGCCAAAGCAAGTGAGGTAGATAATATACAAAAGTTAAATGAACAATAAAAATTAACAGTAAACATTACACATACAGAAGTTTCAAAACAATAAAGACATCACAAATGTCATATTGTATATATACAGTGTTGTAACAATGTACAAATGGTTAAAGTACACAAGGGAAAATAAATAAGCATAAATATGGGTTGTATTTACAATGGTGTTTGCTCTTCACTGGTTGCCCTTTTCTTGTGGCAACAGGTCACAAATCTTGCTGCTGTGATGGCACACTGTGGAATTTCACCCAGTAGATATGGGAGTTTATCAAAATTGGATTTGTTTTCGAATTCTTTGTGGGTCTGTGTGATCTGAGGGAAATATGTGTCTCTAATATGGTCATACATTTGGCAGGAGGTTAGGAAGTGCAGCTCAGTTTCCACCTCATTTTGTGAGCAGTGAGCACATAGCCTGTCTTCTCTTGAGAGCCATGTCTGCCTACGGCGGCCTTTCTCAATAGCAAGGCTATGCTCACTGAGTCTGTACATAGTCAAAGCTTTCCTTAAGTTTGGGTCAGTCACAGTGGTCAGGTATTCTGCCACTGTGTACTCTCTGTTTAGGGCCAAATAGCATTCTAGTTTGCTCTGTTTTTTTGTTAATTCTTTCCAATGTGTCAAGTAATTATCTTTTTGTTTTCTCATGATTTGGTTGGGTCTAATTGTGCTGTTGTCCTGGGGCTCTGTGGGGTGTGTTTGTGTTTGTGAACAGAGCCCTAGGACCAGCTTGCTTAGGGGACTCTTCTCCAGGTTCATCTCTCTGTAGGTGATGGCTTTGTTATGGAAGGTTTGGGAATCGCTTCCTTTTAGGTGGTTGTAGAATTTAACGGCTCTTTTCTGGATTTTGATAATTAGTGGGTATCGGCCTAATTCTGCTCTGCATGCATTATTTGGTGTTCTACGTTGTACACGGAGGATATTTTTGCAGAATTCTGCATGCAGAGTCTCAATTTGGTGTTTGTCCCATTTTGTGAAGTCTTGGTTGGTGAGCGGACCCCAGACCTCACAACCATAAAGGGCGATGGGCTCTATGACTGATTCAAGTATTTTTAGCCAGATCCTAATTGGTATGTTGAAATTTATGTTCCTTTTGATGGCATAGAATGCCCTTCTTGCCTTGTCTCTCAGATCGTTCACAGCTTTGTGGAAGTTACCTGTGGCGCTGATGTTTAGGCCGAGGTATGTATAGTTTTTTTGTGTGCTCTAGGGCAACAGTGTCTAGATGGAATTTGTGGTCCTGGCGACTGGACCTTTTTTGGAACACCATTATTTTGGTCTTACTGAGATTTACTGTCAGGGCCCAGGTCTGGCAGAATCTGTGCAGAAGATCTAGGTGCTGCTGTAGGCCCTCCTTGGTTGGTGACAGAAGCACCAGATCATCAGCAAACAGTAGACATTTGACTTCGGATTCTAGTAGGGTGAAGCCGGGTGCTGCAGACTGTTCTAGTGCCCGCGCCAATTCGTTGATATATATGTTGAAGAGGGTGGGGCTTAAGCTGCATCCCTGTCTCACCCCACGACCCTGTGTGAAGAAATGTGTGTGTTTTTTGCCAATTTTAACCGCACACTTGTTGTTTGTGTACATGGACTTTATAATGTCGTATGTTTTACCCCCAACACCACTTTCCATCAATTTGTACAGCAGACCCTCATGCCAAATTGAGTCGAAGGCTTTTTTGAAATCAACAAAGCATGAGAAGACTTTGCCTTTGTTTTGGTTTGTTTGGTTGTCAATTAGGGTGTGTAGGGTGAATACATGGTCTGTTGTACGGTAATTTGGTAAAAAGCCAATTTGACATTTGCTCAGTACATTGTTTTCATTGAGGAAATGTACGAGTCTGCTGTTAATGTTAATGCAGAGGATTTTCCCAAGGTTGCTGTTGACGCATATTCCACGGTAGTTATTGGGGTCAAATTTGTCTCCACCTTTGTGGATTGGGGTGATCAGTCCTTGGTTCCAAATATTGGGGAAGATGCCAGAGCTAAGGACGATGTTAAAGAGTTTTAGTATAGCCAATTGGAATTTGTTGTCTGTATATTTGATCATTTCATTAAGGATACCATCAACATCACAGGCTTTTTTGGGTTGGAGGGTTTTTATTTTGTCCTGTAACTCATTCAAGGTAATTGGAGAATCCAGTGGGTTCTGGTAGTCTTTAATAGTTGATTCTAGGATTTGTATTTGATCATGTATATGTTTTTGCTCTTTATTCTTTGTTATAGAGCCAAAACGATTGGAGAAGTGGTTTACCCATACATCTCCATTTTGGATAGATAATTCTTCGTGTTGTTGTTTGTTTAGTGTTTTCCAATTTTCCCAGAATTGGTTAGAGTCTATGGATTCTTCAATTACATTGAGCTGATTTCTGACGTGCTGTTCCTTCTTTTTCCGTAGTGTATTTCTGTATTGTTTTAGTGATTCACCATAGTGAAGGCGTAGACTCAGGTTTTCCGGGTCTCTATGTTTTTGGTTGGACAGGTTTCTCAATTTCTTTCTTAGGTTTTTACATTCTTCATCAAACCATTTGTCATTGTTGTTCATTTTCTTCGGTTTTCTATTTGAGATTTTTAGATTTGATAGGGAAGCTGAGAGGTCAAATATACTGTTAAGATTTTCTACTGCAGAGTTTACACCTTCACTATTGCAGTGGAACGTTTTACCCAGGAAATTGTCTAAAAGGGATTGAATTTGTTGTTGCCTAATTGTTTTTTGGTAGGTTTCCAAACTGCATTCCTTCCATCTATAGCATTTCTTAATGTTACTCAGTTCCTTTGGCTTTGATGCCTCATGATTGAGTATTGCTCTGTTCAAGTAGACTGTGATTTTGCTGTGGTCTGATAGGGGTGTCAGTGGGCTGACTGTGAACGCTCTGAGAGACTCTGGGTTGAGGTCAGTGATAGAGTAGTCTACAGTGCTACTGCCAAGAGATGAGCTATAGGTGTACCTACCATAGGAGTCCCCTCGAAGCCTACCATTGACTATGTACATACCCAGTGTGCGACAGAGCTGCAGGAGTTGTGACCCGTTTTTGTTGGTTATGTTGTCATAGTTGTGCCTAGGGGGGCATATGGGGGAGGGAATGCTGTCACCTGCAGGCAGGTGTTTGTCCCCCTGTGTGCTGAGGGTGTCAGGTTCTTGTCCAGTTCTGGCATTTAGGTCGCCACAGACTAATACATGTCCCTGGGCCTGGAAATTATTGATTTCCCCCTCCAGGATGGAGAAGCTGTCTTCATTAAAGTATGGGGATTCTAGTGGGGGGATATAGGTAGCACACAGGAGGACATTTTTCTCTGTTAAGATAATTTCCTTTTGAATTTCTAGCCAAATGTAAAATGTTCCTGTTTTGATTAATTTAATGGAGTGAGTTAGGTCTGCTCTGTACCAAATTAGCATACCCCCTGAGTCCCTTCCCTGTTTCACACCTGGTAGTTTGGTGGATGGGACTACCAGCTCTCTGTAACCTAGAGGGCAACCAGTGAGTCCGTCTCCTCTATACCATGTTTCTTGCAGGATGACAATGTCTGTATTACCGATTTCTTTGGTGAAGTCCGGGTTCCTGCTCTTTAGGCCAAAGGCAGATGACCTCAGGCCTTGGATATTCCAGGATGATATAGTGAAGGCTTTTTGTTCCATAAAGTGTCCAATGTTGTTGGTCGTGGTTTGGCCTCAGGCCAGTAAGTGTGAGCAGAGCCTGCTGAGCATCTGGTACATGCCGTTGGCTTGGGCGAGTGTAAGAGTGGGGGTTGGGCCTGTTTGCCCACTCGCTACCTGGGCATATGTGTGACTTCCATGTTGATGCCCTCTTTGCGGGGATGGGGTGGGCAGGAGTGGCATAGGTCTGATCTGAGGGGGCCTAAATGGGGTGTGGGTATGGTTGATGTGGGGGGGTGTTGATTGGTTGGGGTGGGGGTGTGGATGTGTCTGGGGGTGCTGTGGTCTGGATGTAAGTCCTCTTGGCGTGGGTCCTCTATGTGTAGGTCCAGGGGGGGGTCCTGCAGGTCTTGGAGGGTGTCTCTCTGGTCTGGGTGGGGTGTCTATTGATCTGTTGCTCCTGTGTGAAGTGTTGGGGCTGCGTTTGAGAGCGATGTCCTTTAGAGTCCGGGCGAAGGTGGGCACTGCTGCCTTGTAGAGGTGGACCTGGTCATAGAGGCTGTTCAAGTCCAGGGTGGAGTGGTGGGCCAGGAAAACATTTGGTTTTGAGGCACAGTCACGGGAAATGCTTGCGTTTACCCGCTGTATTGTAGCAGGGTGGAAGTCTTTTCGTGGTAGCAGGGTGGAGATAACCACTTGTGCGTTGGGGAAAGTAGAAGAAGCTTTTTCAATCACTCCCTTCAGTGCTGTGGCCACCCTTTCCTGCTGTGCTCTCAGGTCGTTTGTGCCTGTGTGTATTATTATGTGGCTAGGTGAGCCTAGTTTGTCCTCAGACAGAAGGTCTAGGGCGCACTGGGTGTTTGGACACCAGAGTTTAGACACACTGTGTTTGGGAAAAAGTTTTTTTTCTTCTATATATTTCCCATTTGAGTCCATAAGGAGAACAATCTGTGTCTTGTGTTTGTCCTCAGTGGGTGTGGGGGGGTTGTCAGGAGGGCTATCAGGGTGGCTGACAGGGGGGGGTGCTCAGAGGGGATGAGAGCTGCTGGGCTTGGGGTTTTTCTTTTGTCTGTTCTGCTGTGATGTCGACTCTATGGTCAGGGTCTGGTGTGGACTGTTCTGCTGTGGTGTCGAGACTTTTGTCGGGTGCTGAGGTGGGCTGTTCTGCTGGCTTCTCTGTGGGGATGGCCACCTCTCTAGTGGGTTGTTCTCTGTCATACGCCTTCCCCCTCAACCTCTCCTCCAGCAGTCTGATCCTCTCCTCCATCCCCCTCACACTCTCCTCCAGCAGTCTGCTCCTCTCCTCTAGTGCTCTGTTCTGCTCCTGCTCCTGCTCCTTCTCCTGTTGAAATTGTCTCACCACTGTCCAGAGTGCAGATATGTCTCTCTCCACCGCCAGCACTCCGGGTCTGGTTAAGGGGGTGTTGTTGTGCTGGACTGTTGTCTGGGTCTGTGCTGACTGGAGTGTAATCACCTGCTGTTCTAGCTCCACCTGCCTTACCTCCAGCTGGGTGAATTTATCCTTCATTTCAATGAGGGAGAAGTACTCTGTACTGGGAGGTTGACTGTCTGCTGAGGGTTGCTCGTCTGTGGGGTTATATGATGAAGAGGTCTGGTCTGACCCGCTTGGGGTGGGGGTATCTTTATCAAGGGAGAGCTTCTCCTGCTGGGCTAATTCTTTGATTAGGTGAAAGTCCAGCTGAAACTGTTTGGGGTTGCCCTGTACCATTACTGTTCCAGACTTATAAAGATTTATGTTAGCTGACTCAGAGTCCTCGTTGTCAAGTATCCTGAGTTTCCACCCCTCGTTAACCCCCCCTCTCTTAACAGAGGGGTAGTGTGCTAATATAGCACTGTGCCATGCCAGGGGATGGTTTGTGTGGAAGATAAGGTTGCTGATGTTCCCATTTTTGTAATAGTCAGCAAAAAGTGTTTCTTGATTTTCCATAAGGAGCTTCATTTTGTGATCTTTTCTTGCCTTATCATTCTTTACATACACAGGGTACTGTATTTTAATTACCTCTGAACAGCAGGAGGGAGCTTCTAAGGCCTCTCCATTTGGTTGGGGTAGACTATTCGACTCTCCTGCCATTGTTGGGCTAATGGTCTTTGACACCTCTCACTTGACACGTAAGTGCTAGTTGGAGCTGTATCAAGCTTGGCAGAATTATCTTAGCATTCAGTCCTTATAAAGTAATGTCATGTGTTTTCCTTCTTGGCTTTTGGAAATAGAATATAGTTTCAGACTAAACATTACTCACTCAGTTCCAGGTTGGGTGGTGTTTTCAGGTTTCTGTTGTTTTCCAGAGAATTTGCTGTATAGAATAAAAATCCTTGGTAGTTGTGAACCATTCAGGTGATTCCGTAATTCCGTCCAAAATCAGGTTGTAGGTTTTGAGTTTTGATTTGAAGTGAGGGTTATGTTGTAGAGGGCAGCATCCTGTATGTGTTCCTGACAAAAAATCCAAGTTTATCTAACTCTAAATCTATATTTTTTAAAGAAAATGCTGAAAAATGCAGGAGCTCATCTGATCGTGACCTCTGCTCTGCTCTCTCTCTCTCTGTCTCTCTGTCTCTCTCTCGCTCCCTCTCTCACTGTCTCTGTCTCTCTGTCTCTCTCTCTCTCTCTCTCTCTCTCTCTCTCTCTCTGTCTGTCTGTCTGTCTCTCTCTCTCTCTCTCTCTCTCTCTGTCTGTCTGTCTGTCTGTCTGTCTGTCTGTCTGTCTGTCTGTCTGTCTGTCTGTCTGTCTGTCTGTCTGTCTGTCTGTCTGTCTGTCTGTCTGTCTGTCTGTCTCCCTCTCACTCTCTCTCTCTCTCTCTCTCACTCTCTCTGTGTATTGCTCTCTCTGTCTGTCTCTCTCTCTCTCTCTCTCTCTCTCTCTCTCTCTCTGTCTGTCTCTTTCTTTCTTCTCTCCCTCGCCTGCTCTGTTTTCCAGAGGGAGGTACAAGTTAATCAGTTTGAGTGAGTCTGTTCAAAACAAAGGGTTTTGTTCAGATTTATGTGACCATTATGTCACTGGTGGCAGAGTCCTGACCTGATTTGTGACTGTAGTGCTTTTACCGCCTACTTATGGGGAAGTAGTGTCACTGCATTTCAGTAATAACTGATATAGCCAGTGGTAGTTATCTGGTGATGACACACATGATATTGGTTTTCAGGAGCTGTTTGCCTTCTTAGGAATGAAGAATCTTCGACAGTACATCTATAAGGTAAAGCCACCTTGAATGTTCGAGATTGAGGTACAAGGGCACCTTACTGTCATTGCATCCAGTAGAATGTCAAATTGGGGAAATGCAATTGTCTTTCATTAAATCTTCTATGTAGCAATTTTTTGGTCTTCTTCCAGTCATTTTATCCATAGTAAATATTCTACTGTCTTGAACCTATGGCTCATGGTTTGTTGTGACCCACAGAACATTATCCATAGTTCTGCCTCCGTGGGGGATGAGATGGCCCACTACCTGTATGTCCTTCAGTCTGTCACTCTGAACCACCTGGAACCTCGCATGAGGATGCCCCTGGACTCCTACAACCAGGTGAGATAGATGACCTCCCTGACTTCTGACCCCTCCCACACCTGGAAACCACTGCCTCTTCGCACCCCAGGAGAGAGTACTGACTAGTGCTTACTAAGTATCCTTGAAATCCACTTAGTCATACAGTACCATACTCCCTTATATTGGACCATTGTGTCTCTCTACTGTTATCTTTCCATCCTTCCCCTTCCTCCCTCTCCTCCCACAGGACCAGAGGGAGATTCTACACGGCCTGCGGCAGGCAGCCTTCGAGACGGAGAGTGAGAACAGCTTGAGTCATGAGCGACGGCGCTCTCTCTGTGCCAAGGAGTTCAAGAAGCTGGGCTTCTCTGTGAGTCTACTCCATGGGATTCTACTTACCACCACCTCAATCAGTCACTCTCATTCGGCCTCTGTGTGTCCTACATATACATATTAATAAACTTCTCTGAGTCTTACTCTTGTCTATCCAAACCATTGTCTCCCTCCATACAGAGTTTGTTTTATTCCTGTTCTGTCTTCTCTCTCTAAAGAACAACAGTAACCCAGGTCAGGACCTGCTGCGGGCCCCTCCTGGCCTGCTGGCTCTGGACACTATGGCCTACTTCGCCTCCCGCTACCCCGATGCCTACAGCAGGGTGAGCAGAGGGAGGGGAAAGGGAAGATAGGGTAGGAACAGAGGGCGGGAGGGAGGGAGTTAAAGGGACAATCATGTGTCTTTGTTAGGGAGAGGGTTAAGTATTTGTCATCCTCTGACTATTTATTTATCTCGTTTTATTTCTCTCTCTGTCTCTCTCTGTCTCTTTCTCTCAGTTTGTTCTAGAAAACAGCAGTAGGGAGGATAAGCACGAGTGTCCATTCGCCCGTAGCAGCATCCAGCTGACTCTCATCTTGTGTGAGATCCTACGCATCGGAGAGCCCCGTAAGTCAACCTGAGCTCGTACATGTAGGCCTACATGTATTTAAGACAGGTTAAGCCAGGTCTTGCTTTTTTCCCACTGATGTCAGGCATGTTTCCTCTACTTATGACTTTCAGCTGTTAGTGTCTACATGCTGGTGTGAGTTCACACAGTATGGATACATCTGTGTATGGGTGCATTGGGTCTGTACTGGAAACATACAGTACCAGTCATGAATTTGGACACACCTACTCATTCAAGGGTTTTTCTTTATTTGTACTATTTTCTACATTGAAGAATACTAGTGACGACATCAAAACTATGAAATAACGCATATGGAATGATGTAGTAACCAAAAAAGTGTTAAACAAATCAAAAAATAATTTGTATTTTATGTTCTTCAAAGTAGCCACCATTTGCCTTGATGACAGCTTTGCACACTCTTGGCATTCTCTCAACCATATTCACCTGGAATGCTTTTCCAACAGTCTTGAAGGAGTTCCCACATATGCTGAGCACTTGTTGGCTGCTTTTCCTTCACTCTGCGGTCCAACTCATCCCAAAACATCTCAATTGAGTTGAGGTCGGGGCATTGTGGAGCCAGGTCATCTGATGCGGCACTCCATCACTCTCCTTCTTGGTCAACTAGCCCTTACACAGTCTGGAGGTGTGTTGGGTCACTGTTTGTTAAGTTTGCCTTGAATTCCAAATAAATCACTGACAGTGTCACCAGCAAAGCAACATCACACCTACTCCTCCAATGCTTCACAGTGGGAACCACCTACTCTGCGACTCACAAAGACACGGCGGTTCGAATCAAAAATCTCAAATTCGGGCTCATCAGACCAAAGGACAGATTTCCAGCGGTCTAATGTGGGCTCCCGAGTGTCGCAGTGGTCTAAGACACTGCATCTCACCTGTAGTACCTGGTTCAAATCCAGGCTGCATCATATCCGGCTGTGATTGGGAGCCCAATTGGGCGGAGTAGGCCCTCATTGTAATTAAGAATTTGTTTTTAACTGACTTGCCTAGTTAAATAAAGGTTAAAAAAAAATCCATTGCTCGTGTTTCTTGGCTGAAGCAAGTCTCTTCTTCTTATTGTTGTCCTTTAGTAGTGTTTTTTCCCCAGCAATTCGACCATGAATGCCTGATTCACACAGTCTCCTTTGAACAGTTGATGTGGAGATGTGTCTGTTACTTGAACTCTGTGAAGCATTTATTTGGGCTGTAATTTCTGAGGCTGGTAACTGTAATGAACTTATCCTCTGCAGCAGAGGTAACTCTGGGTCTTCCTTTCCTGTGGCGGTCCTCATGAGAGCCAGTTTCATCATAGCACTTGATGGTTTTTGCGACTGCACTTTCATTGATTATTTGAGCAGTTCTCGCGATAATATGTACTTGGTCTTTTACCAAATAGGGGTATCTTCTGTATACCACCCCTAGCTTGTCACAACTGACTGGCTCAAATGTATTAAGAAGGAAATAAATTACACTTTTTAACTTTTAACAAGGCACACCTGTTAATTGAAATGCATTCCAGGTGACGACCTCATGAAGCTGGTTGAGAGAATGCCAAGAGTGTGCAAAGCTTTCATCAAGGCAAAGGGTGGCTACTTTGAAAAATATCAAATATTTCTTTATTTGTTTAACACTTTTCTGGTTACTACATGATTCCATATGTGTTATTTCATAGTTTTGATGTCTTCACTATTATTCTACAATGTAGAAAATAGTAAAAATAAAGAAAACCCCTTATGTATATGTATATGTGTACAGTATACAGTATGTCTTATACTACTGTATAAGAATATACTGAAGCTATGTGTAGCCCTATACATGTATGCTGATACAGGGTTGTGTTCAGTAGGGTTTGCAACGGAAAACATTTAAAAACATTTTGCAACAAAAAACTAAAATGGGGCCTCCCGGGTGGCGCAGTGGTCTAGGGCACTGCATCGCAGTGCTAACTGCGCCACCAGAGTCTCTGGGTTCGCGCCCAGGCTCTGTCGCAGCCGGCCGCGACCGGGAGGTCCGTGGGGCGACGCACAATTGGCATAGCGTCGTCCGGGTTAGGGAGGGTTTGGCCGGTAGGGATATCCTTGTCTCATCGCGCTCCAGCGACTCCTGTGGCGGGCCGGGCGCAGTGCGCGCTAACCAAGGGGGCCAGGTACACGGTGTTTCCTCCGACACATTGGTGCGGCTGGCTTCCGGGTTGGAGGCGCGCTGTGTTAAGAAGCACTGCGGCTTGGTTGGGTTGTGCTTCGGAGGACGCATGGCTTTCGACCTTCGTCTCTCCCGAGCCCATACGGGAGTTGTAGCGATGAGACAAGATAGTAATTACTAGCGATTGGATACCACGAAAATTGGGGAGAAAATGGGATAAAAATTTACAAAAAAAAAAAATAAAAAAAAATGAACGTTTCTTAAAGGTCTCATATTGTTCCTCTCGCTCTCTCTCCCCTAGCCTCAGAGACTGGTTCAAACTACCACCCCATCTTCTTCTCTCAGGACCGGCTGCTAGAGGAGCTTTTCTGCGTCTGCATCCAGCTGATCAACAAGACCTGGAAGGAGATGAGAGCCACGCAGGAGGACTTTGACAAGGTAACACAGCCTGTGTTACCCATCATACACCTGTCTGTGTCTCACAGTAACTTTTTTCCCCACTCTTTCCCCATATCTAACTTTCATCTATGAGTACAAGCAACCGCTTCTTGTTATAGGCAAGCAGGCAGTTTTAGGCAAGCAAGCAGCAATCATGTCCTAGCAAGTTACACTGTAACGTCTGACGTCTCACAAACTTAATTTGTGTGGCAAAGCAGTAATCTAATTTAGAAAATCTAACTTCAAAGCAGTCCATGGCATCCGGAGTAAACACAGTCTATTTGACTGCATACGCTACACTGAAAACAATAACAAGCGCTCTGTGTCCTGTGAGCCACCATAAGCCACTACAGTATCCAAGAACAGTATACAGGACAGTGACAGGCAACCCGCTGGGGTATATTAGTCAGACGGAATTGTTAGAACGGGACATTGATTAGTCAAAGTCTAGATGGTAGACACGGATGTAGAGCTATAGCCTTTGAAGCGTTTTTATTTCCCGATATCCATCCCTAGGTGATGGCCATCTCCTTTCTAATACTAACTGCACTGGGCTCCCTCAGACAACAACAAAACAACCTCACAACAGGGCCATGTTTAACAAAGGAGTCATTCCATGTCATTTGAGCAAGCCATGACACCCACCATCTCAGATTGTTCTTAAATTGTTTCTGTTTTTAGAAACAGGTAAGATTGTCATTCCTGAAATATTATTTTGTTGAAATTTTATTTTATATATGAGAAATTAAGCTAATTGATTGCACTCAAATGGGCCATTTTAATTTATAGGATTCAGATCATATTCAATAAATATACTACCCAACATCTGACATTTCCTAGCCAAAGATTAAGTGTAAAAGAAGGCCAAACTGATTTGCTTTCATAGAGGACTAGCTTGAATTAAGAGGATGACCACTAAATGTATTTTCATAATGAGCCAAATCTATTGTTTTTTTACCCAAAGTATAGCATGAACTGTGGCATCTAGTGGTCAAAACCTGATACTTTCACACTACTTTATGGTAAATAATGCAAGTGACTTCAATGACTAATTTCTCTGAAAAGTTCGATTTTTATTTTTTTAATTACCTGGATTTCTGCATAAATTGGTCATGAAATTTGATCTGATCTTCATCTAAGTCACAACAATAGACAAACACAGTCTGCTAAAACTAGTAACACACAAACAATTATGCGTTTTCATGTCTTTATTGAACACACCATGTAAACTTTCACAGTGCAGGGTGGGAAAAGTATGTGTACCCTTGGATTTAATAACTGCTTGACCCTCCTTTGGCAGCAATAACCTCAAACAAATGTTTTCTGTAGTTGCGGATCAGTCCTGCACAACAGTTAGGAGGAGTTTTGGACCATTCCTCTTTACAAAACGGTTTCAGTTCAGCAATATTCTTGGGATGTCTGGTGTGAACCGCTCTCTTGAGGTCATGCCACAGTATCTCAATCGGGCTGAGGTCAGGACTCTGACTGGGCCACTACAGAAGGCATATTTTCTTCTGTTGAAGCCATTCTGTTGTTGATTTACTTCTGTGTTTTGGGTCATTGTCCTGTTGCATCACCCAACTTCTGTTGAGCTTCAATTGGCGGACAGATAGCCTTACATTCTCCCTCAAAATGTCTTGATAAACTTGGGAATTCATTTTTCTATTGATGATAGTAAGCTGTCCAGGCCCTGAGGCAGCAAAACAGCCCCAAACCATGATGCTCCCTCCACCATACATTACAGTTGGGATGAGGTTTTGATGCTGTTGTGCTGTGGATCTTTTTCTCCACACATAGTGTTATGTGTTCCTTCCAAACAACTCAACTTTAGTTTAATCTGTCCACAGATTATTTTGGAACATACAGGTGCTCTTTTGCAAACTTCAGACGTGCAGTGTTTTTTTGGGACAACAGTGGCTTCTTCTGTGGTGTCCTTCCTGAACACCATTCTTGTTTAGTGTTTTATGTATCGTAGACTCGTCAACAGAGATGTTAGCATGTTCTAGAGATTTATGTACGTCTTTAGCTGACACTCTAGGATTCTTCTTAACCTCAGTGAGCATTCTGCTCTGAGCTCTTGCAGTCATCTTTTTTTGTGTTAATTAATATAAACATATATTTTTTAATTATTTTGGATTTTTACATTTGTAAAAAAATATATATATAATTTACCCCTCCACCACTCCCCCTCTTCAGAGGACAAATATTGTCGTTTTTTTTTACTGCTCTTTTGCTACATATACATACATTTTACATTTATATTTTACATACACATTTTACATACATGGTACTTTTATATATAACAACAATACATTACCAAACAAACTCTTTAATCCCAACCCTCAGCCACTCTCAGTCCATCCCACCTATCACCATAGACCACCCTTGTTTGGTTTCCATGTGCCATATATTTTTCAATTGTGCTCTGATGTTTTACAAAATGTTTGAATCTTTCTAATCGTATATTATCCACAGATTGTGAGCTAAAGATGAAAACCTTTCCTACGAGTATTATTATATTATTTATTGATTGGCTATGGCTTTCCAGTTTGCCCAACACTGCTATTTGTAAGGTTAATTTTAAGTGCAAGTGCATTTTTAACCATTCCTGAACCTGTGACCAGAAACAAGCTACATAGGTGCAATACCAGAATAAGTGATCTATTGATTCTGTCTCTTTGCAACAAAATCTACAGAGCTGAGATTGTTGTATGCCCCATACATACAGTCGTGGCCAAAAGTTTTGAGAATGACACAAATATACATTTTTACAAAGTCTGCTGCCTCAGTTTGTATGATGGCAATTTGAATATACTCCAGAATGTTATGAAGAGTGATCAGATGAATTGCAATTAATTGCAAAGTACCTCTTTGCCATGCAAATGAACTGAATCCCCCCAAAAACATTTCCACTGCATTTCTGCAGAAGGCTTCAGGGCGCCCAAGAAAGTTCAGCAAGCGCCAGGACCGTCTCCTAAAGTTGATTCAGCTGCGGGATCGGGGCACCACCAGTACAGAGTTTGCTCAGGAATGGCAGCAGGCAGGTGTGAGTGCATCTGCACGCACAGTGAGGCAAATACTTTTGGAGGATGGCCTGGATGTCAAGAAGGGCAGCAAAGGAGTCACTTCTCCAGGAAAAACATCAGGGACAGACTGTTATCCTGCAAAAGGTACAGGGATTGGACTGCTGAGGACTGGCGTAAAGTCATTTTCTCTGATGAATCCCCTTTCTGATTGTTTGGGGCATCCTTGAAAAAAGCTTGTCCGGAGAAGACCAGGTGAGCGCTAACATCAGTCCTGTGTTATGCCAACAGTAAAGCATCCTGAGACCATTCATGTGTGGGTGGGGTTGCTTCTCAGCCAAGGGAGTGGGCTCACTCACAATTTTGCCTAAGAACACAGCCATGAATAAAGAATGGTACCAACACATCCTCTGAGAGCAACTTCTCCCAACCATCCAAGAACAGTTTGGTGACGAACAATGCCTTTTCCAGCATGATGGAGCACCTTGCCATAAGGCAAAGTGATAACTAAGTGGCTCGGGGAACAAAACATCGATATTTTGGGTCCATGGCCAGGAAACTCCCCAGACCTTAATCCCATTGAGAACTTGTGGTCACTCCTCAAGAGGCGGGTGGACAAACAAAAACTCACAAATTCCGACAAACTCCAAGCATTGATTATGCAAGAATGGGCTGCCATCAGTCAGGATGTGGGCCGGAAGTTAATTTGACAGCATGCCAGGGCAGATTGCAGAGGTCTTGAAAAAGAAGGGTCAACACTGCAAATATTGACTCTTTGCATCAACTTCATGTAATTGTCAATAAAAGCCTTTGACACTTATGAAATGCTTGTAATTATACTTCAGTATTCCATAGTAACATCTGACAAAAATATCTAAAGACACTGACGCAGCAAACTTTGTGGAAATTAATATTTGTGTCATTCTCAAAACTTTTGGCCACGGCTGTATATATAGCATTCTGTTGGTGGCAAGAATTTTAAATAATCATTTAACTTGAAAAACTCTTAAGTGTTGAGTCAAGTGTAGTTTTTTGTATCAGTTCATAAACCATGTGCCATGAAATTGGTACATCGAAAATCTCCCATTGATTTTGCAACCTGTATGGCTCAGCTCTCAACATCTTTGTCCTCAGATGAAACTGGTATATTTTTCTATTTATGCCAGTTCCTTTCAGCCAATTTGTATCTTTAATATATGGCAGACATACAAGTTCCCTACCTTCTCCCTTTTCCACTTGCCTCCTGCATTGGATTGAACAGATATTCCCATATATTTTCGATAACTGCATATGTGACATAACTCCTCCATTTCTATTCATAATATCATTAATAAATATAACACAATTTTTAAACATTTTTTTCATAAAGAATGCTTTTTTATTTATCAATATCTTTGAGTTCAACCATAACATTTGTTGAAGTATTATCTTTTCTGTATGATGAAACTGGAATTGTAACCAGCTTTGTATGGCTTGTTTAAGAAAGGGTGATACTTTAAACAAAATTTCATTTTCAATTCATCAGAAATTAGAGGTAGTAATCTGTATGAAGGCAAAAAAGCAATTTTTGAACAATGGGTGAGCTTTTCTTAATAATCTACTGGAGAACCATTTTGGGTTTAAGTATAACTTATGTATGAGTGAAGCTTTTAGTGAGAGGTTTAAAGCTTTAATATTTAATAATTTTAGCCCCCCAAACTCATATTCATTATATAAATAGGCACGTTTAATTTTGTCTGCTTTAGCATTCCAAATAAAATTGTATCTTTTTTTCCCCCATTTTATTGGTAAACTACAAGGTAGTGTAAACACTGTATTTTTTAACGATCCAATAGGTAATATAATTTGTCATAATTAGGTTTTAATCCAGAGAGGCTAGAAAAGTGATCAAGATCTTCAATGAGACTGTGCAGGGATCCAGTTTGCAGTCTTAAGAAAAAACTAGAGTCATCAGCATACATTGACACTTTTGTTTTTATCCCCTGGATTTCTAACCCCTTGATGTTCTTGTTGGATCTAATTTTAATAGCTAACATTTCAATGGCCATAATAAATAGAAATGGAGACAACGAACAGCCTTGTTTTACTCCTCTTAAAAGCTCAATACTTTCTGAGAAGTAACCATTGTTTACTATTTTACATCTGGGGTTGCTGTACATAACTATAACCCATTGTATAAGAGATTCACCAAAATTAAAGTATTCCAGGCATTTATATATCAATTCTAATCATACTTTATCAAACGCCTTTTCAAAATTTGCTATGAAGACCAGACCTGGTATCTTCAATGTTTCACAATGTTAAATTGCTTCAAGTAATTGTCGTATATTATCTCCAATATATTGTCCAGTTAAAAAACCTGTCTGATCAGGATGAACAATATCTGGTGTTATCTTTTTTATTCTATAAGCTATGCATTTCGCCAGGACTTTCGCATCACAACATTGAAGTTTTAGAGACCTCCAGTTTTTTAAATGGACTGGATCTTTATACTTACCACCTGGGTCCTGTTTTAGTAGTAATGAAATCAGACATTTTTTAACCTTTATTTAAACCAGGCCAGTTGAGAACAAGTTGTCATTTACAACTGCGACCTGGCCAAGATAAAGCAAAGCAGTGTGACAAAAAACAACAACACAGAGTTACACATAAACAAACGTATAGTCAATAACACAATAGAGAAAAAAAATTGAAAAATCTATGTACAGTGTGTGCAAATGTAGAAGAGTAGGGAGGTAGGCAATAATCAATCAAATTTCAATCAAATTAATTTGTAAAGCCCTTCTTACATCAGCTGATGTCAAAAAGTGCTGTACAGAATTAAATAGGCCATAGAGGCGAAATAATTACAATTTAGCATTAACACTGGAGTGATAGATGTGCAGATGATGATAAGCAAGTAGAGATACTGAGGTGCAAAAGAGCAAGAGGGTAAGTAATAATATGGGGATGAGGTAGTTGGGTGTGCTATTTACAGATTGGCTGTGTACAGGTACAACGATCGTTAAGCTGCTCTGACAGCTGATGCTTAAAGTTAGAGAGGGATATATACGACTCCAGCTTCAGTGATTTTTGCAATTCATTCCAGTCATTGGCCGCAAAGAACTGGAAGGAAAGGCAGCCAAAGTAGGAGTTGGCTTTGGGGATGACCAGTGAAATATACCTTCTGGAGCGCTTGCTACGGGTGGGTGTTGCTATGGTGACCAGTGAGCTGAGATAAGGCGGGGCTTTACCTAGCAAAGATGACCTGGAGCCAGTGGGTTTGGCGACGAATATGTAGTGAGGGCTAGCCAACAAGAGCCTACAGGTCGCAGTGGTGGGTAGTATATGGGGCTTTGGTGACAAAACGGATGGCATTGTGATAGACTGCATCCAATTTATTGAGTAGGGTATTGGAGGCTATTTTGTAAATGACATCGCCGAAGTCGAGGATCGGTAGGATGGTCCGTTTTACGAGGATATGTTTGGCAGCATGAGTGAAGGATGCTTTGTTGCGAAATAGGAAGCCAATTCTAGATTTCACTTTGGATTGGAGATGTTTGATGTGAGTCTGGAAGGAGAGTTTACAGTCTAACCAGACACCTAGGTATTTGTAGTTGTCCACATATTCTAAGTCAGAACCGCCCAGAGTAGTGATGTTGGACGGGCGGGCAGGTGCAGGCAGCGATGTGGGGGGTACATTGGTGGCGTTTGACAATTTTGGGGGATTCCTCATGTCTTACTCATTCGTACGAAGAAGTTTGGTACACATTGGATGTTGGGTACTATATTTTGGTCATAAGTCCCTAACCTTGTGTCATTGTGTTGCACAGCTTGTGCCCACAACTCCCTTCCACAGTCCCGTGGGGCAGGGACAATGGGGCATTAGAAGCACAAAGAGAATCCCGCTCCATAGCAGAATCAGAGCAAGGGAGAAAGGCCCCACACAATCGCTTTGTCCATCAGCATTAATTACACAAGAGAAAAACCTCTGGACGCCAACAATGGAGAGATGGACAGTGGTCAGCCATGTTAGAGAGACAGAGAGAGCGGGGATACAAAACTAAGGCATCTTCCTATGTTGCTTGTGTTATTCTTCTCTCCGCTTTAGATTAGTTCACCCTTTAGTCAGATACTTGTTAGGTCTGATGAGAAATATTAAGGGAATGTATGCAGACTACTGGTGCTGAGCGAATGTGTTGTTGTTTACTGCTTGAAGAGTGACTGGTATCTGTCCCGTCCATGCTTGTCTCACAGGAGCAAATTCAACACCTCAGTTAGACTGTCAACAAGCCATACTGGGAGTCTATATTTGGCTTTTCTACCATGTCCCTCAGACTCTCCTCTCATCCTCTACCGCTCTGTTGCAGTCTCGCTGTTTCTCTTCTCATTCAATCACAAACCCTGTCTCACCATCTCTTTCTCTCTCTCCCCCTTCCCTCCAATAAACCCCTAACTGTGCTGTCGATTTCAGGCGTTAATCGCTCCAGGCAACACGCTGCTGCCAGCTGGGGCCCTCCAACTAGCGCTGTGTGTATGTGTATGTGACGACGCCCCCACCACACACACTCACACACACACTTTTCCTGCGCACACACACACACTGCTGGGTTGTAAGGGAACAGAGACAGCTGCTCCTCACTATGGCTGAGGTAACAGTCTCCTGTACTGGGGTTCTCTTTCTATTGGCTAAACCAGAAGAGTGACGGCAGGGGAGAGAGGCAGCGGACGGGAGTGTTTGTGACTATGTGTTTACAAAATAACCTTAGCTCTGGACTATGATGCCATAAAGGTGCTACTCTCTCTTATTCCCCCCTCGGCTGTCCTCTCCTCCATTTCTCTCCTCTCATATCTCCCTTTCTCTCTCTCTTGACTGTGGAACTAACATTGTTGGCCTCTGGGTTGTACTTGAAGGACACACTATGGAGGTGAGATACTGTATTTTTGTTCATTTATCATTTGTAGGTGGTATGTACACAGAATGTGAATAATGTTGTTACACAGGGTGGAGCTTGGGGGAATTTAAGCAAGGTGTCAATTATAGCTTTGTTTTGTTCAAGTATTTATCAGAATATATAATGACTGTCTGAATTTCCGTTACACTTTTAGTGCCAATGTCCTTGGATGTGTTGTTATAAAGATATTTGTATGCCTACATTGATTAATTAAGTAATATGGCCTGAGGAGGTGTGATATATGGCCAATATACCATGGCTAAGGACTGTTCATTCGCACGACCCAATGTGGAGTGCCTGGACACAGCCCTTAGAACCCCCGAGGTGCCTTATTGCTATTATAAACTGGTTTCCAACGTAATTAGAGCAGTAAAAATAAATGTTTTGTCATACCCATGGTATACGGTCTCATATACCACAGCTGTCAGCCAATCAGCATTCAGGGCTCAAACCACCCAGTTTATAATACATATTATATTACATGGCTATTACATATTAGTACAATTTTGGGCTTTTGTTTTAGAATTGTGTGATAACTATACCATAAAGTGCTGTGTATGTAATGTACAGTAGTTGCTGTGTTGTAGTGTAGCCTTGTCCAATTCTGTGTTTAACACAGGATATTTGTTTAACGGTCACTGGTTGTAAAGTTATATTGTTTTTAGTAATATGTATTTTGTTACAGGTGTTGCGTTCTATTTCCTTTCATTTCTGTTATTGAGGCTTGATTATTTTGGATTTAACATCAGCACGACAGGCATTGGGATGAATTGGTCCAATAGACTTGGTGCTGACAAATACAACTATGTGCCTCATGAGTACTGTATGCACAGCAGATAGATGATGAGTGCCCCATTGCTATACACTGTTTGCTCCTTGCTTCTTACTCCATAGATACTGGGGTCTCTATGGATACTCTGTAATTTAGAGCCTGTCATCCTTCATGAGTCATGGTTATTGTGCCCTCCACATATCTGTACACATTATTTCATAAAAGGGCTCCATACTGTTGTGCTGTGGAGCTTTTGAGAGGGCAGGTTACCATGACGCACAGAAAAATGACATTCCCATGGCGACGGCTGCTTGGGGTCAAGAGCAGTGTTGAGACACATTCCAAGTAGGGACGCGCTGAGAGGAAGAGAGATGAATATAAAGGGAGAGAGACAGAGGAGGGGAGGAAAGAGGGAGATTGAATTAAGTTGTGTTGGGTTTGGTGTGTTCTCATAGATTTCTGTAATGAAATTTTAAACTGTGGCCACAATGGTAGAAAGAAACATAGATTTTCCTCTCTCACATACAGACACACCCTTGCACAGACACACACCAGCGGCGGTCGGTGCCATTTAAGATGATGGAGGACGATAATTTTTTTTATGAGCATTGTCTTATTTCTATTAAAGCATATTGGATGAATGTCATTCATATTCCATTCACCCAGATCAATGTGACATTGATAGGTTTAGGCTACTACATGATACTCAACATGTTCCCTATACCCATCATGATGTTGCTACAACCTAGCCTATGAATGAAAGTTTACAACGTAGGTGCACAGGTTGAGAGAAAAATTTGAGTAATCAAGGTGATAGACAGTGACACATTCAATACTGCATTGCACACTCTTGCCTGGATCTAGTTGTTCTAGGCCCTAGAGTGTAATCATTAGTCCAACAGTGGCAAACTACAGTTTCTATTGGACAAATTCAGGTATGTTTATCCCTGTTTCGTTCCGTTTAAGAAACGTTTTTCAACAGAATCGGGGGAAGAATACACCCATGATCACACGCAAACACAGTTCACTTTCATAGCAGCCATGTACAAACAGCATGTACACTTTGCTCATTGTATATTCCTTCTCGCACCTACGTGCTCTCCTCCTCTCACCTTTTCCCTTCACTTGTGGACTTCAGTGTACAACACATCCTATGTCTGTGACCAGGCTAAAAAAGCTTTCCAAGCCAAACCTTCATATCACAACCGCTAACCGCTACACACAGCCTACATCGTTGTCACCAAATGAGCTAATGTCATAGTCAACGTAGCTACTAGAACTAACTCCTTAGTAAACTCGCTACAATCATGCAGTACAGTGTACGGCCGGCAAGCAGTTTAGCAGTTACACCGGCAGGCCCCGGTGGCAATACATTAATACAATCAAAAGCTTACCTTGACTTGGAAAAGTTCCAATGTTGGATAACCATAGCCAGCTAGGTAACATAGCATCCCTCTCTGTTTGTGCTGGGTGTTTGAATAGGCTAAACTAGCTAGCTGCATTCACTAGATAAGTAAGTGAAAGTGAAAAAATATAATACAACGAAATATAGCTAGCTCTCTCTCTCTCTCTCTTTTTTGAATAAAAGTATTTGTTCAAAACTAGGCTAGCTAGCTGTAGCTTATGCTTTAGGGACTAGATTCATTCTCTGATCATTTGATTTGTTGGACAGCATGTCAGTCCTCCAGAAGCTGTCATAATTACTGTGTAAGTCTATGGAAGGTGGTGAGAACCATGAGCCTCCTAGATTTTGTATTGAAGTCAATGTACCCAGAGGAGGACGGAAACTAGCTGTCCTCCGGCTACCCCATGGTGCTACCATACAGAGTGCTGTTAAGGTTACTGTTGACCTTCGCTGCAAAACAGTGTGTTTTAATCAATTATTTGGTGCCGTGAATTGATTTAGCATAGTTTTATCTAAAAGGTGTGTAAAGCCTTGTGTAAGCATCACTGTGTCCAGCTCTCTCTCAACTCATACCCACATTCACTCAAATTGCTAGCTACTGAAATATATTCAAATATGATATACAGTACTGCATACTTTTGAATAGTGTAACCCACCAGAGAAACCATTTCTACAGCCATAACATAGCTGGTATGTTTTCCCATTTAAATAATCAATGTTGACTGTCTCTGTACGTCTTTAGGTAATGCAGGTTGTGCGTGAGCAGATCACTAGGACTCTGTCCAGTAAGCCCACGTCTCTGGAGCTGTTTAAGAACAAGGTGAATGCTCTGAACTACAGTGAGATCCTCAAACTACGCCAGACAGAGCGGCTGCACCAAGAGGAGACCCTCGCCCCGCCTGTATTGTGAGTCCTTTAACTGTTTGGGCAGAATTTTTTTCTCACTCTCTCTCTATCTCTCTCTATCTCTCTCTATCTCTCTCTTTCTATCTCTCTCTCTCTCTCTCACACACCCACACACACACACACACACACACACACACACACACAAACACACACACACACACACACACACACACACACACACACACACACACACACACACACACACACACACACACACACACACACACACAAACCCCTTGTCAGCCTGTACTCCCCCCAAAGGCCTCTAGAGGGCAGTGATCAGCCCCCGTAGTGTGTGTATGTGTGTATACTTCAGCGTGTATCAAAATCAAATCAAATGAAATTGTATTTGTCACATGCACCGAATACAACAGGTGTAGACCTTACAGTGAAAAGCTTACTTACAAGCCTTTAACCAACAATGCTTTAGATCGTTAGAGAAAAATAACTGATAAGTTAAAAATAGATAAGTAAAAAAGTAACAAATAATTAAACAGCAGCAGTAAAATAACAATAGTGAGGATATATACAAGGGGTACCGGTACAGAGTCAATGTGCGGGGGCACCGGTTAGTTGAGATAAATGAGGTAATATGTACATGTAGGTAGAGTTATTAAAGTGACTATGCATAGATAAGAAACAGAGAGTAGCAGCAGCGTAAAGGGGGTGGCAATGATTAGATGTTCAGGAGTCTTATGGCTTGGAGGTAGAAGTTGTTAAGAAGCCTTTCGGACCTAGACTTGTCTATGACTAGGGTTGTCTTTGACAATTTTTAGGGCATTCCTCTGACACCGCCTGGTATAGAGGTCCTGGATGGCAGGAAGCTTGGCCCCAGGGATGTACTGTGCCGTACGCACTACCCTCTGTAGTGCCTTGCGGTCAGAGGCCGAGCAGTTGCCATACCAGGCAGTGATGCAACCAGTGAGGATGCTCTCGATGGTGCAGCTATAGAACCTTTTGAGGATCTGAGGACCCATGCCACATCTTTTCAGTCTCCAGAGGGGAAATAGGCTTTGTTGTGCCCTCTTCACGACTGTCTTAGTGGGTTTGGACCATGATAGTTTGTTGGTGATGTGGACACCAAAGAACTCTCAACCTGCTCCACTACAGCCCTGTCGATAAGAAAGGGGGTGTGCTCAGTCCTCCTTTTCCTGTAGTCCACAATCATCTCCTTTGTCTTGATCACATTGAGGGAGAGGTTGTTGTCCTGGCACCACACGACCAGCTCTCTGACTTCCACCATAAAGGCCAGGGGTGTACAATTAGAATTCAAAGAGGCCCAGTGACTAACATTTTCTCCCCCCAAAGGTCTAAACCATTAAAATGTCTAACGTGCGCTATGATTTGGGGACATATGTAGTTCTTCTATATGCATAGCTAATAAACAAAGTACTACATTTCAATAACATTTCAACAATATTTATTGCACATTTTCAATGCAGACACATTAAATATGAGGTAAAATAAATATGCAGCCTAATCATAAATAAAAGTAGGCCTATCACAAATGTTCTCATTTCAAATTAAACAAGACTGCATCTTCACAATAAAATAACAAAAGTGCCTGTTTCTGAAAAAAGTGCTTTGATTTTTGATCAAATAAGGAACCATAGGTTTAATATGTATCTTTCCTACTCTCTCCCACTTCACTTCTCCATATCTCTTCTTTAGTGAGAGAAATGGGCTTTTGCTTGTCCTGCCAGTAATTTGAACCTTGGCTGGAATGGAGTCAGTGCCATTCTCATGCACATATGTTGGTGCTCATTGGTGAGTCTAGAATGGTACTTATTTTTTATGAGGTTCATAGTGGAGAAAGAAGACTCACAACTGTATGTGGAGCCAAACATGGTCAAGGTGTGTAGTGATACTTTGGTTAGACCAGGGAAAACAGTCTCAGACACAGTCTGCAGCCAGAAAGTGTCATGATCAGTTAGTTGAAAGTGCTCTCTTAGTGCAACATTTGCTTGCAGATCAATCAGTTCCATCTGTAGAGATCCAGCATGTGCCCACTTGAAGGTCTTTGTCACCTCCTTTAAAAATCGCCTGACATCTATGATGAGGAATTGATTCTCAATTAGAAGGAGCTGCTGTCCAAGGCTGAAGCTGTCAAAGCGATTCTGAAGTTTCCAATCAGCTTATCTATGAATTCAACATGAGGAGAAACATCTCTCTCACCCTGAATCTGTTCCTGCACTTTTGAGAAGTGTGCACAGTTTCCTTGAAGATCTTCCTTGAACACTTCCATTTTCCTCTGGAAGGACCAGACAGATGTCATCAAATCACAAACTGAATTGTTCTTGCCCTGTAGTTTCACGTTGAGCTCATTAAGGTGTGATGTGATGTCTACCAAAAAAGCACCAATATCCATTTTGCTCTTGTCTTGCAAAAATAGTGAAAACTATGTTGCCTTCTGACTCTTGAGCTGTACTAGGAAAGCTGTTATTTCCTTTCGAATGGACGTTCCAACACCCTGCCTTTACTGAGCCATCTTACATTGCAGCAGTAGGTCATTTGCATTTGCCTCAACTTCTTTCAGGAATTCTCTCAGCAGGCGATGTTGATGACATGAGGATGCCCTGAGGAAGTTGAGGAGTTTCATCATTGTATTCATCACTTCAGCATACTCTTCTGACAGATTGGCGCACAGGACAGACTGATGAATGGAGTGGTAAGCTGTGAGATCAGGGTTGTCCTCTTTCAGCCGTGCCACAGCTCCTCTCTCTCTTCCTGTCATTGCAGGGGCCCCGTCTGAGGTGATAGAGACCACTTGTTTTAGATCTATCCCCCTCTTTCTCAGCATCTCCTTTATGGCCATGTATATGTCCTTTCCTCTTGTATGTGTGTTGAGTAGTGTTGTACCTAACAGGTCTTCACAGAATTCCTTCTTCTCTGTGTGGTAAAATATAACATACACTAGAAGCTGGGCATTATTACTCACATCAGCAGATTCATCAACAGCTAATGCTCTGCATGGTGCACTCCGAATAGCTTCATCAAGCTGTGTTAATACATCCTCTGTTAGTATTTCACTCTTTCTTGCTGTTGTTGTACGTGGCATTGGGATTTGCTTGATCTTTTCACACAGCTCGTCTTTTTGTTTACCATCAAGTAAAGTTTCAGCAACAGCAACAGCATTCATGCACTCCATCACCACTCCCCCGTCAGTAAAATGGCTTTTGGTGTTGACCCAAAATCCAAGCAATTTTTAGTGAACATTCGTTTGCACGTTGTTGGGCAGTGAATGCATGGAAGAGGACTCTGGTGGACCGATCATACTGGGCTTTGAGTTCATTTATTTTGCGTGCCCTCACCTCAGACTGCTGTGGATATGTTATCTCAAAAGATCTGTGATTTGTCTCGTAGTGGCGCTTCACTTTGACACGTTTTATTAGAGCCACGGTCTCTGAACATATCAGGCAGAGTGATTTGACACTCGCTGTGGGAAGGATAAATGCATATTTGTCTGTCCACTCCTCTTTGAAAGCTACATTTTCTGTATCGACTTTCCTGACTATTGAGCACGCCATTCTATAATTTCTCCATTCGCTTCTGCTTTTGCTTCTCTCGCTGTCTCTCTCTGACAACATCAGTCTCCTAACATGCATTGTAAACGTTCACTTTGATTGGCTGAGTTTCGTGAAGTGATTTAAATAACACACGTGATTGGACAACACACAGTAGTATGAGGCGCTGTCTGGGACCTTCCCAGCTGCGCTGAGCCAGCGCAGTATGTTAACATTGAAAAAAAGGGTTGCTTCATCAGTATTTAATTTAACAATTATTTATGAGAAATGTGTCGAGTTCCAGATATAACCTTCACTCGGTCCGGACCGAGGTCCGCCAATTGTGCACCTCTGCTATAAGCGGTCTCATCGTTGTCGGTGATCAGGCCTACCACTGTTGTGTCATCGGCAAGCTTGATGATGGTGTTGGAGTCGTGCCTGGCCATGTAGTCAATAGTGAACAGGGAGTACAGGAGGGGACTGAGCACGCACCCCTGAGGGGCCACCTGGTTGAGGATCAGCGTGGCAGATGTGTTGTTACCTACCCTTACCACCAGGGGTGCGGCCCGTCAGGAATCCAGGATCCAGTTGCAGAGGGAGGTGTATAGTCTCAGGGCCCTTAGCTTAGTGATGAGCTTTGAGGGCACTATGGTGTTGAACGCTGAGCTGTAGTCAATGAATAGCATTCTCACGTAGGTGTTCCTGTTGTCCAGGTGGGAAAGGGCAGTGTTGAGTGCAATAAAGATTGCATCATTTGTGGATCTGTTGGGGCGGTACGCAAATTGGAGTGGGTCTAGAGTTTCTGGGATAATGGTGTTGATGTGAGCCATGACCAGCCTTTCAAAGCACTTCATGGTTACAGACGTGAGTGCTACGGGTCAGTAGTCATTTAGGCAGGTTACCTTAGTGTTCTTGGGCACAGGGACTATGGTGGTCTACTTGAAACATGTTGGTATTACAGACTCAGTCAGGGACAGGTTGAAAATGTCAGTGAAGACACTTGCCAGTTGGTCCGCGCATGCTCGGAGTACACGTCCTGGTAATCCGTCTGGCCCTGCGGCCTTCTGAATGTTGACCTGTTTAAAGGGCTTACTCACATCGGCTACGAAGAGCGTGATCACACAGTTGTCCGGAACAGCTGATGCTCTCATGCATGTTTCAGTGTTACTTGCCTCGAAGCGGGCATAGAAGTAATTTAGCTCATCTGGTAGGCCTGTGTCACTGGGCAGCTCACAGCTGTGCTTCCCTTTGTAGTCTGTAATAGTTTGCAAGCCCTGCCACATCAGACGAGCATTGGAGTCAGTGTAGTACGGTTCGATCTTAGTCTTGTATTGATGCTTTGCCTGTTTGATGGTTCGTTGGAGGGCATAGCGGGATTTCTTATAAGCGTCCGGGTTAGAGTCCCGCTCCTTGAAAGCGGCAGCTCTTCCCTTTAGCTCAGTGTGGATGTTGCCTGTAATCCATGGTTTCTGGTTGGGGTATGTACGTACGGTCACTGTTGGGATGACATCATCGATGCACTTGTTGATGAAGCCTGTGACTGATGTGGTGTACTTCTCAATGACATCGGAAGAATCCCGGAACATATTCCAGTTTGTGAAGGCAAAATAGTTCTGTAGCTTAGCATTTGCTTCATCTGACCAGTATGCAAGTGTGAATGAATGACCACCATTCTTCTCTGGTCCAGAATGCTTTTGACCCCTATGAAATCAGGGGTGTTGCTATACTCTGTCCTTGCTTTAGCAATGCAAGATACTCACTTATCCGTATTAGGTCAAATAAAGCTCATTGAATTGAATAGAATGATGTTGAGTGTGTTATGGGTATGGGAGAACTGGGACAAAAGTAACACTTTTAGTTTTCTTCCTAAATACTCAGAGATTGATAGAGCTAGAGAGACCATATTTTATGACAAACAACGTATACAGTGGGGAAAAAAAGTATTTAGTCAGCCACCAATTGTGCAAGTTCTCCCACTTAAAAAGATGAGAGAGGCCTGTAATTTTCATCATAGGTACACTTCCACTATGACAGACAAAATGAGAAAAAAAATCCAGAAAATCACATTGTAGGATTTTTTATGAATTTATTTGCAAATGATGGTGGAAAATAAGTATTTGGTCAATAACAAAAGTTTATCTCAATACTTTGTTATATACCATTTGTTGGCAATGACAGAGGTCAAACGTTTTCTGTAAGTCTTCACAAGGTTTTCACACACTGTTGCTGGTATTTTGGCCCATTCCTCCATGCAGATCTCCTCTAGAGCAGTGATGTTTTGGGGCTGTTGCTGGGCAACACAGACTTTCAACTCCCTCCAAAGATTTTCTATGGGGTTGAGATCTGGAGACTGGCTAGGCCACTCCAGGACCTTGAAATGCTTCTTACGAAGCCACTCCTTCGTTGCCCGGGCGGTGTGTTTGGGATCATTGTCATGCTGAAAGACCCAGCCACGTTTCATCTTCAATGCCCTTGCTGATGGAAGGAGGTTTTCACTCAAAATCTCACGATACATGGCCCCATTCATTCTTTCCTTTACACGGATCAGTCATCCTGGTCCCTTTGCAGAAAAACAGCCCCAAAGCATGATGTTTCCACCCCCATGCTTCACAGTAGGTATGGTGTTCTTTGGATGCAACTCAGCATTCTTTGTCCTCCAAACACGACGAGTTGAGTTTTTACCAAAAAGTTATATTTTGGTTTCATCTGACCATATGACATTCTCCCAATCTTCTTCTGGATCATCCAAATGCTCTCTAGCAAACTTCAGACGGGCCTGGACATGTACTGGCTTAAGCAGGGGGACACGTCTGGCACTGCAGGATTTGAGTCCCTGGCGGCGTAGTGTGTTACTGATGGTAGGCTTTGTTACTTTGGTCCCAGCTCTCTGCAGGTCATTCACTAGGTCCCCCCGTGTGGTTCTGGGATTTTTGCTCACCGTTCTTGTGATCATTTTGACCCCACGGGGTGAGATCTTGCGTGGAGCCCCAGATCGAGGGAGATTATCAGTGGTCTTGTATGTCTTCCATTTCCTAATAATTGCTCCCACAGTTGATTTCTTCAAACCAAGCTGCTTACCTATTGCAGATTCAGTCTTCCCAGCCTGGTGCAGGTCTACAATTTTGTTTCTGGTGTCCTTTGACAGCTCTTTGGTCTTGGCCATAGTGGAGTTTGGAGTGTGACTGTTTGAGGTTGTGGACAGGTGTCTTTTATACTGATAACAAGTTCAAACAGGTGCCATTAATACAGGTAACGAGTGGAGGACAGAGGAGCCTCTTAAAGAAGGTCTGTGAGAGCCAGAAATCTTGCTTGTTTGTAGGTGACCAAATACTTATTTTCCACCATAATTTGCAAATAAATTCATTAAAAATCCTACAATGTGATTTTCTGGATTTTTTCCCCTCATTTTGTCTGTCATAGTTGAAGTGTACCTATGATGAACATTACAGGCCTCTCTCATCTTTTTAAGTGGGAGAACTTGCACAATTGGTGGCTGACTAAATACTTTTTTGCCCAACTGTATATCTCCTCTGTCATTAGCAACTGTAATTTAATTTCTAGGGTAAATGAGTTTAAATTAAATAGACAGAGAACAGAACTACTGCAATGTTACTTTTGTACCTGCCGGCGGGGCAGGAGTAACACAGCCTTGGGACGGAAGTAACAGTTTGCGAGAAGTCTGTCTTATCTCCATGTTTCTGGTTTGTAATGCTCGTTACGTTCAACAAATGTACTAGCAGCCATAATTTCATGTTTGTGTCGATTTGAATAATTAATTAACCATGCATCAACATCACAATGTTGTTCAACCACAATATTTTGCCTTACAATATTATTCAGACTAAAATGGATGACATAATAGCTGTATTAACCATAATTTTCTCGTTTCACTTTAATGGGAATGTAGTAGGATATGTTTCTCACCATTTTCATTGACTATTCATGCTTAGCCATAGCTCGGCGAAACATTGTAGGACTTGGCTGTTTTTTTTGCAGGGAGCTCGTCCTATGCATTAGGAACATACTGACTTCACTACATCATTCTAGCTTCTGTCTTATCTGAGAAAATGAGTGCATTACTTTAGACCCGTAGTATTTTCATCCTGGCTCTCCCCTACTTGCAGTGTGTGTGACTCTTTCTTTGTCTCTGCCCCTGCAGAGAGCTGAAGGAGCGTCTGAAGCCTGAGCTGTTGGAGCTGATTCGCCAGCAGAGACTGAACCGCCTGTGTCAGGGAACCCTCTTCCGCAAGATCAGCAGTCGACGAAGACAGGGTGAGACTCCACGCACCTCTGTGAGGGGTGTGTTAACTCGAAATGACACAAAGACAAGATTCCAGTTTAACAAAGTTTACTATACCGTATGAACACACTACAAGGTAGCCATTCCACTCAAGGCTAGGTCCATCAACAACCAGACTCCCTGTGCAGGCGCACTCTTGACTGGGTGGTAGCCCCGTAATAACAGAAATATAGGGATACTTTAAACATGAACTTAACAGGGTGGACAGGCATTTACATTAGAAAGAGAGAGAAAAGTAAAAGGGGAAGCTACCAGGAGAGCCCAACCCCCAGTGAAAAATAGGGAGACGAATGAAGGATGGTAGATGAAGCGAGAAGAGAGATGCCCTTTCTTTAATCATGCTGATGATTTGTTATTATTGGTCATTTCAGATAAGTTGTGGTACTGTCGTTTGTCACCCAATCACAAAGTCCTGCACTTTGGCGATGTGGAGGAGGACACAGAAACACCCCCCATCGAGAGTCTCCAGGAGAAGAGTGAGTTATTAACAACAGCAACACTATGAGTGACTCTGTAACCTTCCATTGTAGCCTTGACACTCCTTTGACATCACCCTTTTGTCATTGGCTCTGTGTTCAAAGCTGAAGTGTGCCTCTAAACATGCTCTTCCTATTTTCCTCTCTCAGTTCCTGTTGCAGATATCAAAGCACTGCTGACAGGGAAAGACTGCCCTCACATGAAGGAGAATAAGGGCAAACAGACCAAGGTTTGATGATAAGATATAAGGAATGGATATGTGTCTTCTGCTTTTATCCAACCCCCTCCCCCGATATATACACCTACACACACATGGTTGGAGAGGCTGGAGCAGACGGCAGCGCCCAATGAGACATTTAGGGGGTTAAATTCCTTGCTCAATTGATCAGCAGGAGGTGGAACCTGAGATATTGATGCCAACAACCCTCCAGTTGCCGGCTCACTGCCCCTACTGACAACGTCCCCTGAACACACCTTTGGCCCTACAGCTAATTTCCTCTTTCACACTATGTACCTGGCCCTCCATAAACTATGTTGTGCTGTGTCCTCCTGCAGGAAGGGTTGGACCTGGCTTTCAGCATCACTTATGACGTGGAGGAGTACAGCCTCAACTTTATCGCCTCATCCAGAACAGATGTGAGTAGTCATGTCACAGGAGCTAGTGTCTGTATTGTCCACATAGATCCTTCTCCCACTGTCTTTTCCCAGAGTTAAATCACACATCTCTCTCTCAATTCAATAACTTAATTGGTGTGGAAATTTAAAGCATGTACAGTACATTGCCAAAGTAAACAAAGTATAACAAGATGATCTCTCTGTCTCCCTCCTTCAGTTCTGCCTGTGGACAGATGGACTGAGCGTGCTCCTGGGGCGGGACATGAGTAGTGAATGCATGAGGAGTGAGCTGGATATCCTGCTTTCCATGGAGATCAAGCTCCGCCTCCTGGACCTGGAGAACGTGCCCATCCCAGACTGCGCCCCCCCGGTGCCCAAACCCCCCAGCAACTTCAACTTCTGCTATGACTTAAGCCAGGCTGAGCAGTAGGCCTGGAGAGAGGTCAAGGCATGGTAGAGGAGGAGACCTGGGGCCTGTTCAGGAGGATGTAACGTTACAGAATGTTCGGATAGAAATACATGAAGTAGAACATACATGATCATCTGTCCTATGGAATAGGGGTGCATGTCAGTTCTATTCATTCTATTTCTATCTGCAACGCTCAGAATGTTTCATGTCACTGAATGTACCCCAATAACGACCAAGCATGTGGACATAGCTAGATACACAGGAGGAACAGTGGCAACATGGAGGCCTGGATGGACATAAAGATGATCTAAAGCAGAGGCAAAGGTGTCTTCTTCTATGGGCGGAGTAATGTGGAAGACGAGAGGCTGAAGAGGATTCCTTAGGTACTATTAGAGTAATCATCTTTTTGGGTGTGGTCCCGGGCACACAAGTGTATTGTAACTGTAGAAATGAAAAACAGAAAGGAAAACGCTGTACACTGCTGTTCCCAGGTGATATTTATTTATAACAACATTTCCACCCTTAGGTCTTCATCAGGCATCCATATCCCAGGTGGGGGTGGAAGGTCCTATATATAGGGGCAGTTCTCAGTGACATCACTTCCTGAAACAGGAGGTAAAAAATATATAACATAGGTTGACAATATTAACATTCAATGTATCAAAATATATGATCATACACAATGTGATCAATATTTACAGTAATATATATATATACATACAATATTCAATTAGGATTAAAAAATAAATAATAATTTGGACATTTTGAAACTATAAAAACTGTTTTCAAGAAATTACCCACAAAATGACAAGTGGCTTCTGAAGGGAGTTATGTTTTCTATAGTTGAATGCTTGATACTTTAGCATTACTTGTCTTCAGCGTTTCTCCCATTCTTACTTCGGTCTTCAACTCTCCATGGCTCCAGTCCTTCACAGTCCTCTGTGTATTGTGTTTGGACAGAGTTAATGTTTCGTTTTGGTCATATCTGTGTTTAAGTTTTTTTAGTTTTTAGTTTTTCAACTTTTTGGGGGTTTTCCATAAACTGATACCTTCGTGAAACAGGCGGCATGACAGCTCTTCTGAACATACTGAACCAAAGGATTGAAACAGAACAAACCAATACATATATATCTTTGTATATATATATGCCTCTGAGACAGAATCACTTGTTTTGACGTTTACATTTTACATTTTTACATTTCAGTAATTTAGCAGACGCTCTTATCCAGAGCAACTTACAGGAGCAATTACAGTTAAGTGCCTTGCTCAAGGGCACATCGACCCTTGAGCACCTAGTTGACATGGTACTGAACAACTTGACCTCCTACACCAACAGAATCCTGTCTAGCAGATTGTAACGGGCTTTAGAAGTCTTTACAGGATAGGTACAGTTTGGCGTAGCACATAGCATTTTCCACCAACCTTAAAGGGATTCTCTGGTACTTTTGTATACTTTTTAGACAGTAGTTCTGATAGTAGCACCCATGAGCCAAAAGTGGTCCCCGAAAATTGCGTAATACATCACATGTGCAGATATGTGTACCACGTCATCACATTAGCCCGTTACAATCTTCTAGCTAGCAGAATTCTTTCTCCCTGTTCTAAAGTGGTACTTTAATAATTTGAAGACAGAAACAAGAAAATAGAGATAATCAGGCACCAAGCCTGGTAGAATCCCTATTTATAATATATTAAATATCCTTTATATGTACAGTGCCTTCGGAAAGTATTCAGACCCAGTGACTTTTTCCACATTTTGTTATGTTACAGACTTATTCTAAAATGAATTAAATATTATTTTTTTTCAGCAATCTACACACAATACCCCATAATGACAATGCGAAAACAGGTTTTTAGACATTTTTGCAAATGTATTAAAAATAAAAAACAGAAATACCTTATATGCATAAGTATTCAGATCCTTTGCTATGAGACTCGAAATTGAGCTCCGGTGCATCCTGTTTCCATTAATCATTGTTTCTATAACTTGATTGGAGTCCACCTGTGGTAAATGCAATTGATTGGACATGATTTGGAAAGGCACACACCTGTCTATATAAGGTCCCACAGTTGACAGTGCATGTCAGAGCAAAAACCAAACCATGCGGTCGAAGGAATTATCCGTAGAGCTCCAAGACAGGATTGTTTCGAGGCACTGATCTGGGGAAGGGTACCAAAAAATGTCTGCAGCATTGAAGGTTCCCAAGTACACAGTGGCCTCCATCATTCTTAAATGGAAGAAGTTTGGAACCACCAAGACTCTTCCTAGAGCTGGCCGCCCAGCCAAACTGAGCAATCAGGGCACAAGGGCCTTGGTCAGGGAGGTGACCAAGAACCCGATGGTCACTCTGTGGAGATGGAAGAACCTTCCAGAAGGACAACCATCTCTGCAGCACTCCATCAGTCAGACCTTTATGGTAGAGTGGCCAGACGGAAGCCACTCCTCAGTAAAAGGAATATGACAGCCTGCTTGGGTGTTTGCCAAAAGGCACCTAAAGACTCTCAGACCATGGGAAACAAGATTCTCTGGTCTGATGAAACCAAGATTGTACTCTTTGGCCTGAATGCCAAGCGTCACATCTGGCGGAAACCTTGCACCATCCCTACGGTGAAGCATGGTGGTGGCAGCATCATGCTGTGGGGATGTTTTTCAGCGGCAGGGACTGGGAGACTAGTCAGGATCGAGGCAAAGATGAACGGAGCAAAGTACAGAGAGATCCTTGATGAAGACCTGCTCCAGACTTCAGACTGGGGACAACGACCCTAAGCATACAGCCAAGACAACGCAGGAGTGGCTTCGGGACAAATCTCTGAATGTGCTTGAGTGGCCCAGCTAGAGCCCGATCTAACATCTCTGGAGACCTGAAAATAGCTGTGCAGCAACACTCACCATCCAACCTGACAGAGCTTGAGAGGATCTGCAGAGAAGAATGGTAGAACCTCCCCAAATACAGGTGTGCCAAGCTTGTAGTGTCCTACCCAAGAAGACTTGATTCTGTAATCGTTGCCAAAGGTGCTTCAACAAAGTACTGAGTAAAGGGTCTGAATACTTATGTAAATGTGATATTTCAATTTTAAATTGTTAAACTGTTTTTTATTTGTCATTATGTGGTATTGTGTGTAGATTGATGAAAAAAATGATTTATTCAATTTTAGAATAAGGCTGTAACGTAACAAAATGTGAAAAAAGTCAAGGGGTCTGAACACTTTCCGAAGGCACAGTATGTGCAGATAGCATTTTAATTAGTTCCATTTGCTTATGAACCCTTTGATGAGAATACCTCAGAGATACTCACATGGGCTGATGATCATGATTGATCTTCTGTACGTTTTACTTAAGGTTGCCATAAGGTTTGATGGCTAACATTCAAACGGTACTGTCTTAGGCAATGGGCTTTTGTGCTTTTATTGGTGTTGAGAGCTTGATCAACGATACAATCACCTTCCATATGCTCTTAGGTACTATTCAAGCTACAGATAAGGTAGCTTAAGATACAGATAATGTAGCTAAGGTACAGATAAGTATTTTGTATCACTGACAAATGATTTAGCTTCAAGCACCATATATTTATCTCTACTATTAATTAATTCTGCCTGGTAACCTTTTTTGCTCTGGAGCTGAGGGCAAAAGCTCTTAAAGGTCCATTATGAATTTCAGTCCATACTAAATGGATATTAGTTCAACATTGATATTGTTGTAGGGTACTTGGGATTTATTTTCATGACAATATGAATGATTCTGATAAATAAATCTGACCATCCAATTTTACTGTAATATATTGTAAAACAGTAAACAAATGTCCTATCAGTATGGTGGACCTTCAACTTTTCATATTCAAAATCTCAATGGCCAGTGAGACCGGTAAAAAGGTAAACTCATAATAATGGGTTTTTGTAGCCAGTTCCTTAGCCAGTGATCTGGGCTTCTCTGAAATGTGGGGTGATTTTGCTGTTCATTGCAGGTGTGTTCATGTTAAACACACAATAATCTCCATGGTAACCCCTACTTTATGCTTTACTAAGATTAGGGTTGACATGAATAAATATGATTTATACAGATTGTCTTTGTCTAGCTTGGTTCATGGTCTGGTGGAATTGTAGAATAAACAAATCTACTCCAACTCATGGATGATTCCAAGCAAGAATAGATAAACAAGAGATAAATGTACATTTATTGATAGAATTAAATATTCAATAAGTACATATATAATTTTACACAAAGAAACATTTGAACTATTTTGCTTCCTTCAGTGGCAGTGTTAAATTAAATTGAATACAAAATTACTTAAACCTGCTCAACTAAAAACGTGATGATTAAGGGCCAGGGTTCTCAGACACAGATTAATTCTGGTCCTAGACTAGATAAAATACTTTATTAGTCCATACAGGATGGAAATTTGTCTTCTGCTTTCCTCCCACCAACCTCTCCCACACATACACATTAGGTTGGAGGGGCTGGAGCAGACTAAGGCCAGGATGTAATCTGATCCTGCTTTATCTGCTAAGCACCTTTTGAAGGCAATGTTCCCGCATTCGCGAGATCGCATTAATGGTAAATGCTCCATATGTCTGCTCAACCGTGAATTACCTGGAAATTGCACATAGCCGACAAAGTGCTATTAGAATGAATCCTGGCCTAAAATGCATTTACATGGGAGATTCTCCAATGAGAGTTTTTCCTGATGAGGCGGGATTAACTATTGGCCCTAGTTTTAGGTTATTATCAATGCCAATAGTTAATCCCGCCTCATCAGGAAAAACTCCTAGCCTTAACCATAGCCTGTATATATATTATCATGGGAACCCCACCTGTGTGATGCTGCTGTCAGTGAGTTTGGAGCAGGCAGACAAGTCGAGGTCCTGGAGGCTCCTGAGGGCCAGTAGTGAGGCCCCCTCCTGTTCCCTGAACACCCCCAGGTCCTCGTCCGTCACCAGCCGAGGCTTCTCCTGGAAGGGCATGCTGGGAGGCCGGAAGAAACCCATGTTCCCAAAGGTACGGGTGAAGCTGGGCCCCTTGTACTCCTGCAAGGAGTCAAGATGAGAGGTTGAAGGTCAGATAACGGTCAGGGGAGCATGGTCGTACTAAGCTACATTGGTGGTAACCTGAATATAAGCACAGAAAAGACCAGGTAGTCTTCTTATATCCTATTCCCAAGACTTCCACACTTTTCCCAACCCAGCCCTCTCTCACCATTTCTTTGCTAGGCTCACTCTCCTTGGTGGGCTCCACAATGCCCAGCAGCCCCCAGTCTGTGATCTCCTTGCACCAGCCCAGTCGCAGAACCACAAGCCCGGGAAGGTAGGTGGCGATAGCACCCACACTCAGGTATGTGAGGTAGATGCAGAAGGTGAGGTCCAGCTCCCTCAAACTGGAGCCCAGCAGCTGAGCCAGAGAGAACACAGCCAGGTCCTGAGAGAGAGGGGAGACAAAGGAGCATGAGGGATAATGTCCTGATAAACATTTAATTCTATAAAAGAGAAATCCTGAAAGAGAGAAAACAGCACACACACTGACCCTGATATAGGTGCAGCTCTTAAGGCTGAGGGTCTCCAGCCGTTCCCTGGGCTCCGGGGCAGAGAGCCCTTTCACTATCTCGGCCCCACTGACGTGCAGGCACTCAGAGAAATCCAGGGTCCTCAGCTCTGGCAGCACCATCAAGTCAGCCAGGCTTTTATCCGTCACCCTCCAGTCCCGGGACAAAGAGAGGAGCCGGAGGTCCTTCAGGGCCACAGCTAGTACAGCCTGGCTAGTGAGCTCTGTGCAGGCGCTGAGGTCCAGGATCTGAAGGCCAGGCTGGTGCTTACAGAGCACCTCCACAGAGTAGTCCGTCAGCTCTTTACAGACCCGCAGACGCAGCTCTTCCAGAGACAGGCCCTCCACCTGGGCCACAGAGCGCAGCGACTCTGGGGTGATGCTGGTTCTGTTCAGGTCCAGCCAGCGCACTGTGGAGGCCTGCTCCTGCAGCAGCCTGCGGTGGTTCCGTAGGGAGAGCAGGGCAGAGGAGTCAGGCCCCAAGGGCAGCCACGGTACGGGTCAAACTCAAAGGCGAGGTGGCAGCCAGCCAGGGCGATACGGCGTAGTCTGGGAGTGCAGCCTGTTAGCCGGTTAAAGGTGAGGTCTGATAGGTAGTGCAGGTCAGAGAGATCCAGTTTCTTAAGACCTGCTAAAGCTACCTGAACCTAGGAAAAGGACAAAATAATTTAAAAACTGGCATGTGTAAAAAAAAATATATATATATACTCCTCCCGGGTCAGATCCAGGGAGGAGATAGAGGCTGGGAACTTGAAGGTGAGATTCCTCTGAAAAGTGGAGTCAGAGTTAGGCTTAGCCTACTTGTGAGATTTATGAAGTTAATCTCACTAAGGGGAATTGTGGAATAGAGTAGTACCTGAAATTGGAGGTCTTGGCTGGCATCATACAAGCTCCTGCAGACCAGAGAGGCTTCCTTTCTGTCTGACGCTTTGAGGAAACTTAGAATGTAGGTGATGATCTAGACAGGAAGTTAATCAGGGTTGGACATCAGGTCTTTTACAACAGTTTTATCATAGGATAAATCCATTTGAATTTAATCAGTTTTTGATAGCACCCCTTTTGATTTGAATGAAACCTTCCATACATATTTACCCATTGCAGGAGTGCAAAATATTCAAGAGATAAAAGTGCTCAAAGTTGACCCATTTTGCATACCATACCATGAGACATCCATGTCTTCATCACTATAAAAGATAAACAGTTGAGATTGATATAATTTAAAAGCTTACAAACAGGATTGTCAAACTATATGTTATAATTTCTGGAAACAAATGTTTAGTAAAATGTAATTTTTTTGAGCATTTAACGTCAAATATCTAAAATGCGTAAACATATGTTGTAGCTTAGACCCTATTTCACTTCATCTGAGGTTTTTGTTTTGTGCCCGCCATCAGTTGAGACACATTCTATAGCTAGAGGACTGCTGATATCTCCAGGAGTGATAAGTATCATTTTTGTCTTTATCTGCTGTTGTCTAATACTGTCTTTTTGCTAGCTAGGGCCATCTACTTTAAAGCTGCAATATGTAACTTTTTGGGCAAGCCAACCAAATTCACATAGAACTGTGAGTAATAGATCTGTCATTTTCATTGAAAGCAAGTCTAAGAAGCGGTAGATCTGTTCTATGTGCGCTATTTCTATGCTTCCCATTCTTACATTTAGTATTTGCATCTTTTACTTTCGGTTTTGTACACCAGCTTCAAAGAGCTGAAAAACAAATATTTTTGCTTATTGAAAATATATTTCACAGTAGTTTAGATTGTACAATGATTCTCTACACTATGCATTGCTTGTTTTGTCACATGAGCTGAAATTAGGCGAACAATTACAATTTTTAAACCAGGAAATAGAGAAGCGATTTCTGCATATTGAACCTTTAAGGGCTGCCTGTCTTCCTAGTAGCCGATTTGGTGTGTGAACTGCTGACTGCTCATGACCTGTAGATGATTGTTGACACATCAACCAGGATAAAGGGGCAGGGCAATTTGTGACTGTTGTTGTTTTGGTAATTAGTGGCTGTTAGAGGGGGAGTGGTTGCTCCTCTCCTACGCAATCAGCAATTAGTACCGGGAGACGTGCTCTTCACCTTTGCAAGGCAATTAATAATTAGTACTTCAGTCTCCCATTTTTTATCAGCAGCCTCGTCGCAAAACTAAGACCGTCACTGAAATAAAGACGGTTTTGCCAAGTTGTTTGAGGAATGCTCCACACCACTCTCTCACTTGAGTATATTACCTAGTTATTTTCAGATGATCTCATTTTGCTCTTTTGTAGCTGTGTTTTCTATACCTGTTCGCTTTACAGACACTCCCCACCCCTTGGCTGCAACCTTTCTCATTTAGTGAACCCTGTATGCACAACCCATGTGGAATTTCTGGTCTCTGCGAGCGTTTGGAACTGACCATCTGCAGTCAAGAACACAGAGTTCATCTCAGCCTATGCTGCCCTTCAGTTCCTTTACTTTTTGGATCACCCCAGAGAACTCTGCTACTCCAGCTGCTCTCTCTTCATTTATGTTTTTCTCTCATAGTCCGAGAGCAGTTGGTCATCGCGGTGGTGGTACAGGGCTACTCATTTCTCCTAAGTAGAGATTCTCTTTTCACCCTCTCTCACCTGTCCACCTCCTCGTTTGAATTCCAAGCTGTCACTGTCACACGTGCTTCTACACCTGCATTGCTTGCTGTTTGGGGTTTTAGGCTGGGTTTCTGTACAGCACTTTGAGATATCAGCTGATGTAAGAAGGGCTATATAAATACATTTGATTTGATTTGACTGTCACTTGTCCACTCAAGATTAACATTGTCATCTATCGCCCACCAGGTACCCTTAGAGAGTTCCTCAATGAGCTTGACACCTTAATAAGCTAATTTCCTGATGATGGCTCACTGCTGTTCGTACATGGCAACTTCAACCTCCCGATGTCTGCCTTCAATTGATTTCTTTCCAAATCTTTCTTTCTTCTCCTTGCCTCCTTTGACCTCACCTTTTCCAAGTCCCCTCCCGCTCACAAGGCAGGCAATACGCTTGTCCTAAACATTACGACAGGCTCTTCGCCTACTAATCTCACTGCAACCCCCCTCCAGGTCTCTGATCACTACTTTGTTTCCTTTTCTGTCGCCCTCTCCTCCAACCCTAGCATGTCAGCCCCTACCCAGATTGTCATGCACCGTCACAATCTTCGCTCTATCCTCTTCTATTCTATCATCTCTCCCTTCTGCTAAATCCTTCCCCATCCGGTCTCCTGATTCTACCTCTTCGACCCTACTCTCCTCCCTTTACGCATCCTATGAATTGCACTGTCCCCTTTCTTCTCAGCCGGCTCTTTCCTCCCCTCCTGCTCTGTGGATGAGTAACTCATTGCAAACTTACAGAACAGGGTTGCAGGCAGCTGAGCAAAAATTTGGGAAAACTAAACTTCCGAAGGACCTATCATCCTTTCACTCCCTCCTCTACGTTCTCTTCCTCTGTATCCGCTGCTAAAGCCACTTTCTATCACTTTAAATGCTCTATCTATCTATCACTTTAGAAGCTTGACAGCTTCTGCCTCCAACCCTAGGAATCTCTTTTCCACCTTCTCCATCCCCTCCTTCTCTGTGGACGACTTTGTCAACCACATTGAAAATAAGGTTGATGAAATCTGCTCCTCATTCACTCAGCCTATTGAGTGCACTGGTCCCACTCACACAGAACTACCCTACGCCTTGACCTCTTTCTCTCCAGATGAAATCCTGCGACTAGTGAGGTCTGGCCGCCCGACAACCCCAACCATCTCTGGAGACCTTCTCCCATTCCTCACTTCCCTCATCCCTGACTGACCACTGGCTGCATCCCCTGACTTAAAAAGGTCCCAAGTTGCTCCCCTACTCAAGAAACCAACACTTGTGTCACAGCTGGCCGTGACTGGGAGCCCCATAGGGCGATGCACAATTGGCCCAGCACTGTCCGGGTTAGGGAGGGTTTGGCCGGGGGGGGCTTTCCTTGGCTCATCACGTTCTTGTAACTCCTTGTGGCGGGCTGGGTGCTTGCAAGTTGACTTTGGTCGTCAGTCAAATGGTATTTCCTCCGACACATTGGTGTGGCTGGATTCTGGGTTAAGCAAACAGTGTGTTAAGAAGCAGCGTGGCTTGGCGGGTCATGTTTCGCAGGATGCATGTCTCGACCTTTGCCTCTCCCAAGCCCGTTGGGGAGTTGCAGCAATGAGACAAGATCGTAACTACCAATTGGGGAGAGAAATGGAAACCAACACTCTACTCCTCTGACGTCAAACTACAGACCGGATTCCCTTTTCTTTTCAAAACACTTGATCATGCGGTCTCTGACCAAGTCTTTTGCTATCTCTCTCAGAACGATCTTCTTGAGCCTAATCAGTCAGGCTTCAAGACTGGTCACTCAACTGAGACTGCTCATCTATGTGCCACCGAGGCTCTCCTCAATGTCAAAGCTGAATATCTCTTTCTCATCCTCATAGAACAATCCACTGCCTTCAACACAGTGAACCCCACCCCCCCAACTGACACCCAGGTACCCAGAAAACACCAGTGTCAACATGTCACGATCGTCGTAAGAACATTTGGACCAAGGCGCAGCGTGATCTGGTTCCACATGTTTATTCAATGAAACGCACAAAAGCAATAAAGAACAAACGAAACGTGACGTTCAGGAGTATTCACAGGCAACAACACAAAAACAAGATCCCACAAAACACAGTGGGGAAATGGCTGACTAAATATGATCCCCAATCAGAGACAACGATAAACAGCTGCCTCTGATTGGGAACCATACCAAGCCAACATAGAAACAAAACAACCTAGATTACCCACCCTAGTCACATCCCGACCTAACCAAAATAGAGAATAAAAAGGTGCGGACTCCGGCCACAACACCTGACTCTATAGGGGAGGGTCCGGGCGGACATCTAGCGTTGGTGGCGGCTCCGGTGCGGGGCGAAGTACCCAGTCCGCTCGCGGATCCGCCAGCATTGGTGGCAGCTCTGGTGCGGGACTTTGCCCCCGCCCAGACCACGGGTTAGGCCATATGCCGGGTAGAACGCCGTGCCCGGACTGGGCCTCGGCGCAGAGGGCCCCGGCCATGGAGCTGGGTTGAACGCCGCACCCAGACTGGGCACCGGCGCAGAGGAAGGCTCCTGCCATGGAGCGGGACTGGACGCCGTGCCTAGACTGGGCCCCGGCACAGAGGAAGGCTCCTGCCATGGATCGGGACTGGACGCCGTGCCTGGACTGGGCACCGGCACAGAAGAAGGCTCCGGCCATGGAGCGGGACTGGACGCTGTGCCTGGACATCGGCGCAGAGGAAGGCTCCGGCCTTGGAGCGGGACTGGATGCCGTGCCTGGACTGGGCACCGGCGCAGAGGAAGGCTCCGGCCTTGGAGCGGGACTGGACGCAGTGCCTGGACTGGGAACCGGCGCAGAGGAAGGCTCCGGCCTTGGAGCTGGACTGGACGCCGTGCCTGGACTGGTCCCCTGTGCAGAAGAAGGCTCCGGTGATGGAGCAGGACTGGACGCCGGGCCTGGACTGGACATCGGCGCAGAGGAAGGCTCCGGCCTTGGAGCGGGACTGGACGCCATGCCTGGACTGGGCACCGGCGCAGAGGAAGGCTCCAGCCTTGGAGCGGGACTGGACGCCGTGCCTGGACTGGACATCGGCGCAGAGGAAGACTCTTGCCATGGAGCGGGACTGGACGCCGTGCCTGGACTGGGCCCCGGTGCAGAGGAAGGCTCCTGCCCTGGAGCTGGAGGTTCCGGACCGTGGACCGTCGCAGGAGGTTCCGGACCGTGAACCGTCGCTGGAAGCTCCGGACCGTGAACCGTCGCCGGAAGCTCCGGACCGTGAACCGTCGCCGGAAGTTCCGGACCGTGAACCTTCGCCGGAAGCTCCGGACCGTGAACCGTCGCCGGAAGCTCCTGGGGACTGTCGCCGGAAGCTCTGGACTGGGGACCGTCGCCGGAAGCCTGGTGCGTGGAGCCGGCACAGGTGGCACCGGACTGGTGACACGCACTTCAGGGCGAGTGCGAGGAGCAGGCACAGGACGTACCGGACTGGGAAGGGGCACTGGAGGCCTAATGCGTGGAGCCGGTACAGGTGGCACCGGACTGGTGACACGCACTTCAGGGTGAGTGCGAAGAGCTGGCACAGGATGTACTGGGCTGTGGAGGCACACTGGAGACCTGGTGCGTATAGCCAGCACAAATTGTACCGGAACAATGACACACTTCGCACGGCAAGTGCGGGGAGCTGGCACAGGACGTACTGGGCTGTGGAGGCGTACTGGAAACCTGGTGCGTGGAGCCGGCACACATGGTACCGGACAGATAACAGGCTCCTCAAGGCGAGTGCGGAGAGCTGGCACAGGATGTACAGGGCTGGGGAGGCGTACTGGAGACCTGGTGCGTGGAGCCGGCACAGATTTTACCAGACTGATAGCACGCTCCTCAGGACGAGTACGGAGAGCTGACTCAGGTGGCATCAGACTGATAACACGCTCCTTAGGGCGATGTCGTGCATCATACACCAACACAACAACTCTCATTTCTCTCTCCTCCAATTTCTCCATCAACTCACTGACGGTCTCTGACTCTCTCCGTTCACTCTCCTCCAATTTCTCCATCTTCTCCCAGACTGGCTCTGGTTCACTCCCCGGCCCCGCTAACCACCCCGTGTGTCTTACCCAACAAAAAAAATTGGGGCTGTCTATGTGGCCGCGAATCCCGGCGTCGTCACTGTCCTCTCTTTTCTCCTTGCGTCTGCTTCCAAGGAAGGCTTTTGTGTCCTCCCATTATTTCCTCTCAAGTCCAGGATATCTTCTCCTCCTTGATCTCCTCCCAAGCCCAGGATACCTTCTCCTCCTGGGCACGCTGCTTGGTCCTGGTGTGGTGGGATCTTCTGTCACGATCGCCGTAAGAACATTTGGACCAAGGCGCAGCGTGATATGGGTTCCATATGTTTATTCAATGAAACGCACAAAAGCAATAAAGAACAAACGAAACGTGATGTTCAGGAGTGCTCACAGGCAACAACACAAAAACAAGATCCCACAAAACACAGTGGGGAAATGGCTGACTAAATATGATCCCCAATCAGAGACAACGATAAACAGCTGCCTCTGACTGGGAACCATACCAGGCCAACATAGAAACAAAATAGCCTAGATTACCCACCCTAGTCACACCCCGACCTAACCAAAATAGAGAATAAAAAGGCTCTCTATGGTCAGCGCGTGACACAACGTCAACAGTGAAGAGGCGACACCGGGATGTTGGCCTTCTAGGCAGAGTTGCAAAGAAAAAGCCATATCTCAGACTGGCCAATAAAAACAAAATATTAAGATGGACAAAAGAACACAGACACTGGACAGAGGAACTCTGCCTAGAAGGCCAGCATCCCGGAGTCGCCTCTTCACTGTTGACGTTGAGACTGGTGTTTTGCGGGTACTATTTAATGAAGCTGCCAGGTGACGACTTGTGAGGTGTCTGTTTCTCAAACTAGACACTCTAATGTACTTGTCCTCTTGCTCAGATGTGCACTGGGGCCTCCCACTTTCTATTCTGGTTAGAGCCAGTTTGCGCTGTTCTGTGAAGGGAGTAGTACACAGTGTTGTACCAGATCTTCAGTTTCTTGGAAATTTCTCACATGGAATAGCCTTCATTTCTCAGAACAATATAGACTGATGAGTTTCAGAAGAAAGTTATTTGTTTCTGGCCATTTTGAGCCTGGAATCGAACTCACAAATGCTGATAAATAAATAAATGAATAAATGACTTTATTCAAAATGTTTTTTAAATAAGTAGTTTAACAACACTAAGCTTTTAAATGATAAACCGTTCATCTTTTCCAGTGATGAAGACATGGATGTCTCATGGTATGGTGGTTTATGCAAAATGGGTCAACTTTGAGCACCTTTATCACTAGTCCAATAATGGACTAAAAGGAGCCTAACCTTACTCCTTATAGTCAAAGGACATGTTTTGTTCAAAGCCAAAACAGCCAAATACTCCATCTAAACGTCAATCGATTCTCAATTGAGGTATGGTTCTAGAAACATACAGTTGTAGTCGGAAGTTTACATACACTTTGGTTGGAGTTATTAAAACTCGTTTTCAACCACTCCACAAATTTCTTGTTAACTTCTTATGGCTGGGGGCAGTATTGAGTAGCTTGGATGAATAAGGTGCCCAGAGGTGCTCAGAGTAAACTGCCTGCTCCTCAGTCCCAGTTGCTAATATATGCATATTATTAGTATATTTGGATAGAAAACACTCTGAAGTTTCTGAAACTGTTTGAATGATGTCTGTGAGTATAACAGAACTCATATGGAAGGCAAAAACCTGAGAAAAAATCCAACCAGGAAGTGGGAAATCTGAGGTTGGTCGATTTTCAACTCAGCCCCTATTGAAGATACAGTGGGATATTGGTCATGTTGCACTTCCACTAGATGTCAACCATCTTTTTTTTCTGTTTGAAGCTTCTACTGTAAAGGGGGGCTGAATGAGAGGGGATTGAGTCAGAGGTCTGGCAGAGTGCCAGGAGCTGGTTACGCGCATTCCCATGAGAGGTAGCTCCCGTTCCATTTGCTTTTTCTGAAGACAAAGGAATTCTCCGGTTGGAACATTATTGAAGATTTATGTTAAAAACAGCCTAAAGATTGATTCTATACATCGTTTGACATGTTTCTACGGACTGTAACAGAACTTTTTGACATTTCGTCTGCAACTAGTGAACGCGCTTCGTGAGTTTTGATTTGTTTACCAAACGCGCTAACAAAAGTAGCTATTTGGACATAAATGATGGACATTATCGAACAAATCAAACATTTATTGTGGAACTGGGATTCCTGGGAGTGCATTCTGATGAAGATCATCAAAGGTAAGTGAATGTTTATAATGTTATTTCTGACTTCTGTTGACTGCACAATATGGCGAATATCTTTTTGTCTTGATTGGGCTCTGAGCGCCGACCTCAGATTATTGCATGGTGTGCTTTTTCCGTAAAGCTTTTTTGGAATCTGACACAGCGGTTGCATTAAGGAGACGTGGATCTAAAATACCATGTATAACACTTGTATCTTTGATCAACGTTTATTATGAGTATTTCTGGAAATTGATGTGGCTCTCTGCAAAATCACCGGATGATTTTGGAACTACTAAACATAACGCGCCAATGTATACTGAGATTTTTTGAGATAAATATGAACTTTACCGAACAAAACATACATGTATTGTGTAACTTGAAGTCCTATGAGTGTCATCTGATGAAGATCATCAAAGGTTAGTGATTCATTTTATCTCTATTTCTGCTTTTTGTGACTCCTGTCTTTGGCTGGAAAAATGGCTGTTTTTCTGTGATTTGGCGGTGACCTAACATAATCATTTGTGGTGCTTTCGCTGTAAAGCCTTTTTGAAATCGAACACTGTGGTGGGATTAACAACAAGATTACCTTTAAAATGGTATAAGATACTTGTATGTTTGAGGAATTTTAATTATGAGATTTCTGTTGTTTGAATTTGGCGCCCTGCACTTTCACTGGCTGTTGTCATATCAAACAAACTATAGTTTTGTCTACTTTGTGCATGACACAAGTAATTTTTCCAACAATTGTTTACAGACAGATTATTTCACTTATAATTCACTGTATCACAATTCCAGTGGGTCAGAAGTTTACATACACTAAATTGACTGTGCCTTTTAACAGTTTGGGAAATTCCAGAAAATGATGTCATGGCTTTAAAAGCTTCTGCTAATAGACATCGTTTGAATCAATTGGAGGTGTACCTGCGGATATATTTCAAGGCCTCTTTGCTTGACATCATGGGAAAATCAAAAGAAATCAGCCAAGACCTCAGAAAAAAAATTGGTTAATCTGGTTCATCCTTGGGGGCAATTTCCAAACGCCTGAAGGTACCACGTTCATCTGTACAAACAATAGTAGGCAAGTATAAACACCATGGGACCACGCAGCCGTCATACCGCTCAGGAAGGAGACGCGTTCTGTCTCCTAGAGATGAATGTACTTTCGTGCGAAAGTGCAAATCAATCCCAGAACAACTGCAAAGGACCTTGTGAAGATGCTGGAGGAAACAGGTACAAAAGTATCTATATCCACAGTAAAAACGAGTCCTATATCGACATAACCTGAAAGGCCGCTCAGCAAGGAAGAAGCCACTGCTCCAAAACCGCCATAAAAAAGCCAGACTACGGTTTGCAACTGCACATGGGGACAAAGATCATACTTTTTGGAGAAATGTCCTCTGGTCTGATGAAACAAAAATAGAACTGTTTGGCCATAATGACCATCGTAATGTTTGGAGGAAAAAGGGGGAGGCTTGCAAGCTGAAGAACACCATCCCAACCTTGAAGCACGGGGGTGGCAGCATCATGTTGTGGTGGTGCTTTGCTGCAGGAGGGACTGGTGCACTTCACAAAATAGATGGCATCATGAGGATGGAAAATTATATGGATATATTGAAGCAACATCTCAAGACATCAGTCAGGAAGTTAAAGCTTGGTCGCAAATGGGTCTTCCAAATAGACATTGACCCCAAGCATGCTTCCAAAGTTGTGGCAAAATGGCTTAAGGACAACAAAGTCAAGGTATTGGAGTGGCCATCACAAAGCCCTGACCTCAATCCTATAGAAAGTTTGTGGGCAGAACTGAACAAGCGTGTGCGAGCAAGGAGGCCAACAAACCTGACTCAGTTACACCAGCTCTGTCATGTGGAATGGGCCAAAATTCACCCAACCTTTTGTGGGAAGCTTGTGGAAGGCTACCTGAAACGTTTGACACAAGTTAAACAATTTAAAGGCAATGCTACCAAATACTAATTGAGTGTATGTAAACTTCTGACCCACTGGGAATATGATGAAAGAAATAAAAGCTGAAATAAATCACTCTCTAATATTATTCTGACATTTCAGTCTTAAAATAAAGTGGTGATCCTAACTGACCTAAGACAGGGAATTTTTACTAGGATTAAATGTCAGGAATTGTGAAAAACTGAGCTTAAATGTATTTGGCTAAGGTGTATGTAAACTTCCGACTTCAACTGTAAATCCATCAACTTCAAAATAAACATGTCAATTTCACAAATGCAAAATACACTGTTATAACCAGTTTTAACAGTTGCAGCCAACAGTATTTTTCAGGGACAACATGTTTGTGGCCTCCATCTTCTGTTAATTACACAGGTGTTCAGCGAAGCAGATAGCTAACTATTTTAGCACAGGTAACTCTGTTTTCCCTAAACAAACTCTGTAACATGGAAATATGGCGGTGTGGTGAATCCTAAACCTAAACTTATAAAAAGGTGTGTATTCATGAAACATTTTAGTTTTTTATTATTATTTCTTGCTGATGTGAAAGATAAGGTTCATATGCTTTCAAAACCATATTGCAAGCTATACATTATAATGTTCAGCCCGAGCGTAGGGTTCTTAACAAAACTCTCCCATACAGAATATGCCTTTGTCCAACGACTCGTGTAATGTAATGGAACAGAGTCATGGTTAAGGGCTACTTTACCTACTGAAAGTTAAAAATGTTTTATCAACATATGCTACATGATAACACATATCGAGTTGTCAAGACACCCAAAGCATTGACAACCACATCATTGAAACTGACTTTTAATTTGACCTTTATTTAACCAGGTAGGCCAGTTGAGAACAAGTTCTCATTTACAACTGCGACCTGGCCAAGATAAAGCAAAGCAGTGCGACACAAACAACACAGAGTTACACATGGAATAAACAAACGTACAGTCAATAACACAATAAAAAAATCTATATACAGTGTGTGCAAATGTAGTAAGATTAGGGAGGTAAGGCAATAAATAGGCCATAGTGGCAAAATAATTACAATTTAGCAATTAAACACTGGAGTGATAGATGTGCAGAAGATTAATGTGCAAGTAGAGATACTGGGGTGCAAAGGAGCAAAAAAATAAACAACAATATGGGGATGAGGTAGTTGGGTGGGCTATTTACAGATGGGTTGTGTACAGGTGCAATGCTCTGACAGCTGATGCTTAAAGTTAGTGAGGGAGATAAAAGACTCCAGGTTCAGGGATTTTTGCAATTCGTTCCAGTCATTGGCAGCAGAGAACTGTAAGGAAAGGCTGCCAAAGTAGGAGTTGGCTTTGGGGATGACCAGTGAATTATACCTGCTGGAGCGCGTGCTATGGGTGGGTGCTGCTATGGTGACCAGTGAGCTGAGATAAGGCGGGGCTTTACCTAGCATAGACTTATAGATGACCTGGAGCCAGTGGGTTTGGCGACGAATATGAAGCGAGGGCCAGCCAACGAGAGCATACAGGTCGCAGTGGTGGGTAGTATATGGGGCTTTGGTGACAAAACGGATGGCACTGTGATAGACTACATCCAATTTGCTGAGTAGTGTTGGAGGCAATTTTTTAAATGACATCGCCGAAGTTAAGGATCGGTAGGATAGTCCATTTTACGAGGGTATGTTTGGCAACATGAGTGAAGGATGCTTTGTTGCGAAATAGGAAGCCGATTCTAGATTTAATTTTGGATTGGAGATGCTTAATGTGAGTCAGGAAGGAGAGTTTACAGTCTAACCAGACACCTAGGTATTTGTAGTTCTCCACATATTCTAAGTTAGTCGGCCAGGCGGGTGCGGGCAGCGATCGGTTAAAGAGCATGTATTTAGTTTTACTTGTATTTAAGAGCAGTTGGAGGCCACGGAAGGAGTGTTGTATGATATTGAAGCTCGTTTGGAGGTTTGTTGTCACAGTGTCCAAATAAGGACCGATATTAACTGAGTTATAAAATAGCAATTTTAGGAATGAAATAGGCTACTAGCCTATTAGTCTTACATCAAGAGGTAACTCAGTCATTTCCATGGTTATTTCACTAATCCCAAATCATATCCTTGGATTACACGATTGAGTTTAGTCCTTTATAGCTACAACATCAAGTTCTGTCAACTACCGTTACCGGTAGCTAACATTAGCTAGATCGCTTCCTCACTGGCTAGTTAATCATTAACGTTAGCTCTTGAGTTTGTCATTCACGTCCCAATCAGACCTGGTTCGACAAGTTGACCTCCGTTGAAGCATTTCAAATATTGTTTACACTTCAACAATAGTAATTTAATTTAGAGCACGAAGAAGATGGCATCACCCTCTTTACTTTGCAATGTACAGATGGTCCATCAGCTGACTGCAGATCAAAACAAACCTTCTGACGTCACACTAAAACCGAGGGGCTCTCTGGGTGACGTAGTTGTTCACTGCTTTATTATTTTATTTTCTCTATCATTTAAAGACTCACATCAAATATTGTCTATTGTATTGACAAGATAATCAAGTGACCGAAATATATGTCCTCCATAGAGATCCTATTAAATTACTAGAGGGGCTATGTCATAAACCCTCAAAGGGTTTATGGGCGGGACAAACTTGTGTACCGGGTGAGGTTGAAAGGGAGTTCAGAAGGACATCCTGCAGTCACGGCGAAGAAGGGGTAAGCAGAGCGCGTACGGGTGGACAATCAGGCAGAAGGTGGTAGAATATGGACTGGGGGAAGAGAGAGAGATAGGGCCGGCTGTTTCTGAAACCAAGTGTAGATGTGGACATGATTGAGGGCAGGAGGCAGAAGAAATTTGGCTTGTCACCGAAAACACTCACAAACTTTTACAGATGCACAATCGAGAGCTGTCGGGCTGTATCACCGCCTGGTACGGCAACTGCTCCACCCACAACCGTAAGGCTCTCCAGAGGGTAGTGAGGTCTGCACAACGCATCACCGGGGGCAAACTACCTGCCCTCCAGGACACCTACAGCACCCGATGTCACAGGAAGGCCAAAAAGATAATCAAGGACAACAACTACCTGAGCCACTGCCTGTTCACCCCTCTATCATCCAGAAGGCGAGGTCAGTACAGGGGCATCAAAGCTGGGACCGAGAGACTGAAAAACAGCTTCTATCTCAAGGCCAACAGACTGTTAAACAGCCATCACTAACATTGAGTGGCTGCTGCCAACATACTGACTCAAATCTCTAGCCACTAATAATAAAAAATTGGATGTAATAAATGTATCACTAGTCACTTTAAACAATGCCACTTTATATAATGTTTACATACCCTACAGTACTCATCTCATATGTATATACTGTATTCTATACCATCTACTGCATCTTGCCTATGCCGGCCATCGCTCATCCATATATTTATATGTACATATTCATTCCTTTACACTTGTGTGTATAAGGTAGTTGTTGTGAAATTGTTAGATTACTTGTTAGATATTACTGCACGGTCAAAACTAGAAGCACAAGCATTTCGCTATTTGTATAAACCTTGCCATCTGTCTCTCCGACATTTGTAACATTGTTTCAATATTGAATTTCGATCTCCAGCTGAGATCTCCTGCTGTCCCATAGTAATGTCTTCGGGACGAGACAGACAGGCAGCGTTTCTCATCCAGTCAAAACATTTTCTATGCCAGGCAAAATCATGCCTCATTAGCTTAGCTCATTGTTATGGATGTATCCCAAAAAAAATTCACTAGAAAACAGCTTTAACAAATGTAAACGGGAAAAAACAGCTGCTTCGCTGTTATTTTTGCTGCACTTTTTGACGTGACTAAGTTAGCCATAGTTGGCTAGCTAGCAAGCAAGGGATAAGAATGTTGCCAGCCAATATGGCAATGGAACATTTAGAATGAACAGCTTTGCACACTCTTGTCATTCTTTCAACCAGCTTCATGAGGTAGTCACCTGGAATTCATTTCAATTAACAGGTGTGTCTCCTTAAAAGTTAATTTGTGGAATTTCTTTCCTTCTTAATGCGTTTGAGCCAATCAGTTGTGTTGTGACAAGGTAGGGGTGGTATACAGAAGATAGCCCTATTATGGCAAGAATAGCTCAAATAAGCAAAGAGAAATGACAGTCCATTATTACTTTAAGACATGAAGGTCAGTCAATAAGGAACATTTCAATAAGTTTGAAAGTTTCTTCAAGTGTAGTCGCAAAAACCATCAAGCGCTATAATGAAACTGGCTCTCATGAGGACCGCCACAGGAATGGAAGACTCAGTTACCTCTGCTGCAGAGGATAGGTTCATTAGAGTTACCAGCCTCAGAAATTGCAGCCCAAATAAATGCTTCACAGAGCAAAGAAGCCACTACTAAAGGACACCAATAATAAGAAGAGACTTGCTTGGGCCAAGAAACACAAGCAATGGACATTAGACTGGTGGAAATTTGTCCTTTGGTCTGGAGTCCAAATTTGAGATTTTTGGTTCCAACAGCCGTGTCTTTGTGAGACGCGGTGTAGGTGAATGGATGAGCTCCGCATTTGTATTTCCCACCGTAAAGCATGGAGGAGGAGGTGTTATGGTGTGGGGGTGCTTTGCTGGGGACACTATGATTTATTTAGAATTCAAGGCACACTTAACCAGCATGGCTACCACAGTATTCTGCAGCGATACGCCATCCCATCTGGTTTGCGCTTAGTGGGACTATCATTTGTTTTTCAACAGGACAATGACCCTACACACCTCCAGGCTGTGTAAGGGCTATTTTACCAAGAAGGAGAGTGATGGAGTGCTGCATCAGATGACCTGGCATCCACAATCCCCCGATCTCAACCAAATTGAGATGGTTTGAGGATGAGTCGGACCGCAGAGTGAAGGAAAACCAGCCAACAAGTGCTCAGCATGTGGGAACTCCGTCAAGACTGTTGGAAAAACATTCCAGATGAAGCTGGTTGAGAGAATGCCAAGAGTGTGCAAAGCTGTTAAGGCAAAGGGTGGCTATTTGAAGAATCTCAAATATAAAATATATTAGGTTACTATATGATTCCACGTGTTATTTCATAGGTTTGATGTCTTCACTATTATTCTACAATGTAGAAAATAGTAAAGAATCCAAAGTGTTAATCCCCTCGAAACCGGTGTTCTGAGGATATATTGGCACGGTTTGTCAGCCCTCGACTTTATCTCGGGCCTAACAACACCGTGCCAATATATCCTCCAAACACCGGCTTCTCGGGCATTATCACTTAACTAAACAAAATCAACTCCTGCGCAACTATGAGGCAAAACAGACGCGGTTGGCTTAAATTGTTGACAATGTAAACTATATTGTCTCCAATGTTTATTGAAAACATAAATATATTTGCACAATGAGCATTTGTTAACTGTTGTTGGTTAGCTAGGAAGCGAATTTGAGCCATATTAGCATTGACATGAAATCAGCCAAAACAAGACATGGCATCAAGAACAAGTTGAAACAAGTCACTCGCGATACCCCACATGGCAGTTTCTTGTCATTGTTGGTAGCTACCTGGCGATCCAGAATCACAACAACTCATGGACTTCTGCCCCATTGAAGCGTGAACATCGTTAGCTAACCCATCTATTAAAAGCAGGTGTATCACAAAAGTTTTTTTCTCAGCATCTGTTGCATGACAGCTTTTGTCACCTACACCATATACACAAAGAAAGGTAGTCAACAACCAACATAACAATATTCACATACAAGCTACACATTGTCTGGCAGTTTCAGTAGCTGGTTTATAGACCCTATGTATTTCATTGGTGAATTTAGGATCTATACAATTATGTTACACCTTGCATTGCTTCCTGAAAAACTTAATTCAAGGGTTTAAGTATTTTCCTGTAAAAACTCATGTAAAATACACACAATTCCCCCCCCCATGTACAATGTATTTACAAACTTTTGAAAACAGCATTTGGTTAACAGTATGATTAAAAAGTATATCCAACAGATAACAAAACCTCTAACTTAAAAACATGTACTGTTCATGTATAAATTGTGGACATGAGTCGTCTTCTGATCTGTCAAGTTAGTAAAAAAATTATAAACAGTCATTTTAAACATACCCATCAGTGTCAAAAGCTGTTGTAAGTGTCATTTGTTCAGCTAAATTCAAAATGATTTTGTAAGGTATAGCTGCCGACTAAAAGTAAATCTTTGATTGTCTGGCATGGTGAACTCATGATTGACAGTTTACCAGTCTTGATTAAATTATTAGCTGCACTTCTACCTTTCTGCATATAAAACAATATGTACATTGACAAGCTGACCATTATAAAAATTGTACACTCAAGGAGTGTACACATTTCAACATTTTCAGATTAAAAATATATACATCATTGACCCATTCACCCCAGAAACACTATCAAGGGCCATGAAAAATAAGGCAATAACATTCCATTGAACAAAACTATAAATAACTGGTCATCTTTACAAAACGTAAACATTTCAAAATCTTTCCTCAGATTCCAACATTTTTATAGTATTTCCCATTTCACCCCCCCCCCCCCCCCCTCACTGAATGCATTTAAAAAAAGGAATAAAATGAACAAAAACTAGGTTTTAGGAGAAGGCATTTGTTTTTCGGAAAACAGACAGAACAGAAGACTTGGAGAGGACCTCCCCCACACACACAGCTGTACCCTGTGTGACCACCTTGTCATACCCCTGATGAGATGATGTCTGTGTCAATTATTGCTGATTGGTACATTTACCTCTGGGATTGTAAACACAAACATATACTGCAATATCAAAGACATCAGTTTAGCACCCGTTTCTCCATCCCTGTGGAATTAGGTAGCCTAGGCCCTATACACTGAGTATACAAAACAACATTAAGAACACCTGCTCTTTGCATTACATAAACTGACCAGGTGAATCCAGTTGAAAGCTATGATCCCTTATTAAATCCACTTCAATCAGTGTAGATGAAGGAGGCAACAGGTTAAAGAAGGATTTTAAAATGTTTAATCCTTGAGACAATTGAGACATGGATTGTGTATGTGTGCCTTTCAGATTGTGAATCGGCAAGACAAAATATTTAAGTGCCTTTGAACGGGATATTAGGTAGAAGGTGCCGGGCGTACCGGTTTGTGTCAAGAACTGCAACACTGGGTTTCACGCTCAACAGTTTCCCGTGTGTATCAAGAATCGTCCACCACCCAAAAGACATTCAGCCAACTTGACACAACTGTGGGAAGCATTGTGGCCAGCATCCCTGTGGAATGCTTTCGACACCTTGTAGAGTCCATGCCATGAGAAATTGAGTCTGTTCTGAGGGCAAAGGGGGGGGGGGGGGGGGGTTTGAACTCAATATTAGGAAGGTGTTCCAAATTTGGTATACTCAGTGTACTTCACAAGTATCAAAGGGTTAGCTAAAAGAAGAGTATATGGGTATAAAGGAACAGAAACTGTGAGTCTGTGACTCCTGAGACATAATTGGATGATCTTTAGGAACCATGGCTCTTCTCTCTCTGGTCTCCCTCTCTGCAGTAGAGTACAGAGGGACAAAAAAGTGCATCCCTTTCTCCACATGAAGACAGCTTTAAAAGCTTTTGGAGACAACTCATGCCTTTCTCTTTTCTTTCTTCTTCCCACTCTCTCCTGCAACTTCTCCCGCCACTTGGCCCTGCTCCTTGGAGAGTGTCTCATCTCCGTGACAATGGGAGACGGGGCAGAGCAGCGTGGAGCTGTCTATGGTTGGTGACATGGCGTTAGCCTCGCGCTCTGGGTCCAGACTGGAGACTGGAGAGACTGGGGACAAGGGAGGCAGGGAGGAGGACATGGAGGGCTGTGGGGAAACTGGGAGGTTAGCTCATTCAGAGCATACAAGTGTGTGTGTGTGTGTAGATAATGTGGGTGTTTTTTTTTTTTTACAGCAAATGCCATACCTGTAGAGAAACGCTGGATTTGTTGATATTTTCCTTAATCTTGGCGAGGGTCCCTTTGAGGCCTGTTTTCTGATGCGCCACATCCAGAGCAGCTTTGAATAGCTTGGGCGTGACCATTCGAGGAGGGATCACCTGGGCCGGCTCCTTCGGAGGCTTCTTATCTTTCGTGAGCATCTTCCTGATTCCGGAAACAATCACAAATTCTTATACACTAAAAATTGTGAACTTCGAAACACCCAGAAATTAATAGTAGTCTTTATTCCCCTGTCTAACCTGGCCTTCTTGCGGAGCAGCTTCTGGGACTCGGGGTAATGCACTAGAATCTCATTGAGGTCCTTCTTGTCCAGGATGAACAGGTTGGCGAAGCCATGAGCCACCACGTTTGCTGTTCTCCTGTTCCCTCCACCCACTGCCAGCAAGCTTTCAACCCAAAGAGAAGAAATCCAACTAGAAAAAGTACATTTCCTGAAGAAAATGTGTGTGCTTCCTTCAGTGAAACAAAGAGCATACGTCAGACCTGACATCATGCTCACCTGATTTCCCCAAACACAGACCCCGCCCTCAGCGTGACAAACACAGTCTTCCCGTCTGGCCCGCCCACCACCTGCACCTCTCCGGCTTTGATGATGTACATTTCCCGTCCAACTTCACCCTGAAACACAGAGCGACAGTCAGACATCTCCTGCTCTTAACAGTTTACCTTACACAAAGAAGGCGCAGAGTGTATACAAACTGCACATTAAATACATTCAAACAGAAGCACACTCGCACACACACGGACACAAACAAGCTAGAGAGGCGGCACAGCTACCGGATATTGCTTTAACCTTTACCTTTTTGCAGACATAGTCCCCTGGAAGGTAAACAACAGACCTCAGTCTCTTCAGCATGTCAAAGATCATCTGTCTATCACAACCCTGAGAGGGAGAAGTAGGGCTGAGTGAGAATTACAGAGAGATAGAGCTCGTCAAATCTTCTGTGGGCTGAGACAGCCTGAAGACTTACGCACCTGGAAGAGAGACACTTTACTGACAATGTCATAGTTGACATCTACAGCGATGTCCAGCCTCATCTTGTCTGGGAGTTGGACCAGAAGCTCCTGTTCATCTGTATAGAGACAGACACAAATAGAGAGTAAACACAACGCAACACAAGGCAATGCAGCACAATGCAACAGAACAACACTACACAGCACAAAGTGACATGTGCCTACCCAGCATGCCCTGGGACTGCCAGGTGTAGTTGTACCAGGTTTTAACCCGGTTCTGCACGTCTTTAGGGATACGGTAGGAGGCCATGTATTTGACAGTGTTGTCCATGCATGCTCTGTAGTACGTCTGTCCTGCTGTGGCTGCACCAACCACGTCTCTCATCTGAAAGAAACGGTCATTGGCCAATCAGGAGTCGACACTAATCACAACAGCCAACACTATAATTAGCTTATAATAGAACAGATGTTCAGATAATGATTCAGAGCTAGATAACAATCTAGATATTTCATCCTTAAACACATGATCATATTTTACATTATACACAGCTATTGGTAATGTGGTAACCAACCTGTCCAATCATGATGGAAAAGGCAAACACTCCTACAAAGTAGTTGATGAGCTGAAAGATGATTTCAAAGAGCGTTGTGGGGTCCGGCAGTCCACCAATGGTGATTAGGGTCTTCACAGCAAAGTAGTAGCAGCGGATGTAACTGAAAAACATGATTACAGGGACAATTCAATGATAGTGTGAAGGTATGATTATGATGATTCTAAGTTTATTGAAGGTGAATCCTCACACCTGTTGCCCTGTCCGTCATAGACCCACTGCGTGGAGCCCAGACCTTCATACGCAGAGCCCCAGTAGTACAGACAGGCATTACAGTGCAGGCAGTACAGCAGGTAGGTGGTGGTCCGGATCACTCTGATCAAACCAGACAGAAGGAGAGAGTGGCTTTTACATACTGAGCTGCCCCTCATGTCCCTAAGAAAGACCAGGGCCTGAGTCTCAGAATAGGAGTGCTTATCTAGGATCAGGTCCCCCTGCCCATATAATCCTATTCATTGTGACCTGAGCATGGTGATGCAGATAAAATACTGTGCTAAAAATTTAACAACAATTTGATTGTGCTCACCTGTAAACGTAGGCTTTGGTCAGGATGCCCTCAAGACGGTCGTTGAACTCAAAGAAAGACATTATCTGGAGAATGGAGGAAAGATTACATTTTAATTGCTGTCTGAATAACATGATGGTATGTTTCACAGTAGCCATCAATTGTCCGATTAACAAATCACCCATATGAGTGAACTTATTTCATTTCAAACTTTCTAGTATAGGCTACTTATTGTAATGAACGATATCGGCAAAATGCCTGCGATAAGTGATCAGTGCCGATCATTTTTGGTTAATCTCAGCTCTATATCACAGTCAACCCAGGTAGACCACACAGGTGGCAGGTAAGCCTTACCTTTAGTAGTCGTGGGAAGCGGAGGAGTGGGTTGATCCCAGTTTTAAAATAGAACAACTCCAGTGGAACAAGACTGATGACATCCATCTGTAACCCAGAGAAACACAGTCAGAGACATGGTCTGTAAATAAGCTGACATCATCACATGGCTAAAAAACATTATCTTTCTCAAAGCTATTCAGTAGTAAGTATATAGCCTTGCACAAGCCTTAGCTTGTGCGAGCCGGAAAGGTAGGCCCTGTTTCTGTAGCGTGAGGCAGCTTAATGTACAAGTACACACCCTGGGCAGGACGCTAGTCTATCACAGGGCCTTACCCCAAAACTATCTCCTTAATGCTGAGTGCCAAGCAGAGACTCATCAGGTCCCATATTTACAGTCTTTGGTATGACTCAGCCAGGGATTGAACTCACAACCTTCCAATCTCAGGGCATACATTCTAACTAGAAGGCCACGGAGTAGTCATTCAGTAGTGAACACTGCAAAATCATTTTCAAGTGAAACCTTACCTTGAACCGGAAGGTTTTCATGTAATTCACTCTCATGTCCTTTTTGTCAAACTGCAATGAGAACAAACAAAAAACACATACATCAATGATTTTGACACGTGTATTTCTGTGTGTGTATCTGCAAAATCGATTTGAGATGTAACCCCTCTTCTGGCAACATGGACTCATTAGAATGCCAAAATTGAGACTACAATTGTGAAATGTCCCTATCTCACCACTATGTCTCCACTGCGGACAAACTGCAGGCGGGGCTGGAAGACCAGTATGTCCAGGATGTAGATGAGGTCACACAGATAGTCAGTGAGTAGCCACAGGTAGATGTTACTGGGGTTCTGGTAGGGGAAGGCCCAGCGCACCGGGATAAGCCACATGTTCCAGTTCCACGCCAAGGTGACGAAAAACAGCCACAGCACATAGACCAGATCTAGAGAGAGAGATGCATCATCCCCATAAAGCAAAAGAAAGAGCAGGTATGATAAAGATCAACAAATTAGGTCACTGAAAGCCAAACTAACGTTCAGATCAAAGCAGGAGGTTGTCACTAGTTACCACAGCCACGTCATAATTATGGCTAAACCCCGCCTATTTCTACAATTTCCCTTCTTAAAATCTGATTTTAAACCTAACCTTAACCACACTGCTAACCTTATGTCTATTCCTAACCTTAAATTAAGACCAAAAAGCAAATGTCTGTTTTCAGGAATTTTTACAATGTAGCCAATTTTGACTGTGGGTGTGGTAACTAGTGACAACCATCAGGAGATGACAAAATTGGAGTGGAAAAAGTAATAGAGGAGGAGGGATTAATACAAGAATAGGAGGAGGAAAGCAGGAGGAAGAGAGGAGGGTTAAAGGACGAGGAGATAGTGAATGCTAGGCGGAGGGGGAGCTCACTGGTGAAGGGGTCGATGCTAGCGGGGAAGCGGTAGTGCAGCAGAGCTCTGATCCAGCGAGGAGGCGTCACCTTGCAGCATAATCTAGGCTTGGGTTGCTGCTCCTCTATCTCCTCCTCCTTCGGCTCCTCTGGAGGTGCAGGAGGTGGTGTTGGAGCTCTCGCAGGGGCTGCAGGTGAAAGAGCAGAGGAGAGTCACGGGTCAGAGGTGAAAAGTCGGGTTAAAGAGGTCGTTGGCCACAGCTGTGCTGATGCAGCTCACCTGTATGTGAGCGGACGGTCCGAGTTTTGATATGTTTGGCTGTGCGTTTGCACCTGGAAATAAAAGGTACTGTAACCCTTCACTTGAAAAAGAAAAAGGCGAGCCTCACACTCTAGGAGCTCAGATGCAATCATTTTATAACCAAAATTTCGACAGCCAAGTTGTTTTCATCAGGGTACAATGACAAACACTGCGGGTCACTAGTTTATATATACTGAACAAAAATATAAACGCAACATGTAAAGTGTTGGTCCCATGTTTCATGAGCTGAAATAAAATATGTTCCATACGCACAAAAAGCTTATTTCTCTCAAATTTTGGGCACAAATTTGTTTACATTCCTGTTAGTAAGCATTTCTCCTTTGCCAAGATAATCCATCCATCTGACAGGTGTGGCATATCAAGAAGCTGATTAAACAGCATGATCATTACACAGGTACACCTTGTGGTGGGGACAATAAAAGGCAGTTTTGTCACACAACACAATGCCACAGATGTCTCAAGTTAAGGGAACGTGCAATTGGCATGCTGACTGCAGGAATGTCCACTAGAATTGTTGTCAGAGAATTTAATGTTAATTTATCTACTATAAGCCGCCTCCAATGTCGTTTTAGAGAGTTTGGCAGTACGTCCAACCAGTCTCACAACCGCAGATCACGCGCAACCACGCCAGCCCAGGACCTTCACTTCCGGCTTCTTCACCTGCAGGATCGTCTGTGACCAGCCACACGGATAGCTGATGAAACTGATGAGTATTTCAGTCTGTAATAAAGCCCTTTTGTGGAGAAAAACTAATTCTGATTGGCTGGGCCTGGCTCCCCAGTGGGTGGGCCTATGCCCTCCCGGGCCCACCCATGGCAGCCCCTTCTCAGTCATGTGAAATCCATAGATTAGGGCCTAAAGAATTTATTTGACGTATGTCCTTATGTGAACTGTAACTCATTCAAATTGTTGTATGTTGTGTTTATATTTTTGTTCAGTATAGTTTGAAAGGAACACACACAGGTGTCTGTAATCATGGCTGGCTGTTGCTTGATTTCATTGGTTGATTTAGAAATATAAATAGAACATATAAAAAAGCATGAATGGTTAATATAAGGTTATAGATAACATTTGGCTACATAGGCCTACAAACATTATTTACAATGGATAGCAAAAACACAATCACAAGAATGGCTTCAGATCAAAGTCTACGCCGAGACCGGAGGGAGCAAGGGTCTTTAAATTAAAGATCCAGGCGGCCTCTCGTTTTAATAATAAATTGTCAAGGTCACCCCCTCTCCTAGGAAGGGTGACGTATTAGATGCCGAAATAGCGAAGGGACAAAATATAGAGTGGTTAGCTTCCAAAAAGTGGTCCGCAACTGGGTACGTCAAGTTTTTGCACCTAACTGTAACCCTTCAGAACAGGTGTCTTTCTTAGTCATGGAGCGAATGAGGTTGCTTCGTAATTCAAGACAACTGATACACAAGGGACTGAATTGTATCTGCTGTGTTGCATTCTAACAGTGTGCAGATTACTGCTGTCTGTCAGGTTTTTAAGAAAATTGAACTACAAGTATTGGGAGTATTAGTATTTCTTCTTTTTTTTGCTCCCTTGTTGCTAGCATTGTCAAAATCAGGCCCATTGTCTGTAAGCCATGTGTGTTTGTAACTGCATTTGTGGCATGTGTACATTGGACATTGAGCACATGACCAGACCTGAGTGTAACTGTTATGTGTTACCCACAGGCAGTTTGACTGTCATCATCAGAGTGATCTGGGTCTATGAGTTTCTCTTTGGCCCTTTCTGTCCTCTCCTTAAACATCTTGACCAGCTCCTGTAGGCGCTCGTTCACCACGTAGCTGGCCTGGCTAGCGGACGACGCAGGGCGCTCCTTTAGCCTTCAAACACAAAACATCCATAGGTAATTAACACACACACACCAAACACTTTCCCTGAAACCACACATCAATGTTCTTTTGAAGTGAATATTACAACACTTGTGTTGGTGTGAATAAAAGCACAGTGAAAATGGAAAATGTCTCCCGTACACACATTTTTATCTCTGCACCTTTATTGTGCCTGAATTTCAGTCAATATGAACTTTCTCAAGACATTCACTGATGGTATGAGAAAGGCTATTCTGACCACATTGTCGATACCCACCGACTAACACATTTTGTGCAGTAGACATATGTAGCTAGCTAACAGTGGTGATGTGGAGGTATCCGTATTCACCCATCGTCTCCACTGAGGATGCTGGACTGGCTAGGCCATGCCCTCACTGCGATCTCCATCTCCTCTTCTTCCTCCTCACTCTGAGAGTACAACTTCTTTCTGTGGAGGGGAGGCAGGGAATAACACTGTAGCACAGTGCCTGATACACAGACAGATGGAAAAACTAAGACTGCTATCATTTGGAACCTGCTCTGTTATTAGAGTGCTCCCTGCAGTCTTGGCCTTACCATGGGGCATTACAGTTTACACAGGAAGGGAATGGCAGTATAGGGAATACAGTATCTGGAACATGGTGAAATGATGTTGTCTGAACATTCAACACAAATCTCATGTATACTGAATGAGGCCCTGAACTATCTTGAGCATCAGCTTTTTCAAGTAGTATACATTTGTACAGAGAACCACACAGGTTAGGATGGGGTGAAGGAGTGAGGATGCAGTAAGGGTGATGTAACGATGTACGCTGAGAGTCGGGAAGCAAGTTCAGGGAGTGAATACATTTAATAAATAAATGAACAAAACAAGAAACACAAACAGCGCACGGACATGAAACAGCAACAATGACGACTGGGGAAGAAACCAAAGGGAGTGACATATAAAGGACAGGTAATCAAGGAGGTGATGGAGTCCAGGTGAGTGTCATTATTCGCATAAACGCTGGTGACAGGTGTGCGCCGTGACGAGCAGCCTGGTGACCTAGAGGCCAGAGAGGGAGCACACGTGACAGGTGAATTTCTGATGATGGGATGAATGTTGATGGTTGGATGGATCCTTGATGTGACAATGACTACACATCTTACATATTGGTCCAGATATTCTTGGGTTTCTTCTCACTAGGTCAGTCCATGGTTCCATCAACAGGGGCAGAGAAGTGTGTGTGTGTGTGTAGAGAATCACAATGACAACAACAACAATCACTAACAGCATTCATACAATTAGTCACAGACGGAACACACAACCAGATGACAGGTTGAAGATAGTGCAAGATACTCTTATTGTACTTACTTATCCATTTATTGCACTTACTATTGACATGACTCGCAGCGGTAGCAGACAACAGGACACATAACAACAGAAAACAGTACAAGATAGAACAGCACAGCAACACAACACAATAAAACAGAGCAGAACTGCAGAACAAAAGACTACAAACATAGATGAACATGCTATTGAGAGACAGACAGTAGATGGACAAGTAAAGGGACACTAAACACCATGTCTAAAGAGGTTGGGAGTGGGGGGGCTTTCAATCAACAAAATAAAATAGAAATACAGTCTATAAACTAAGATGCACTGTATTTTATAGGCATTCTCCATTCTTACTCTTTTTCAGCAACTTTACTGTCGACCAAAGCAATATAGAAGGAAAAAAGAAAACACTAATTTAGAGGATATCAGAGGTTGGGAAATAAATTGCAGTAGTAATAGTAGTATTAGAGACAGCAGTCATGTGCTTTATATATATATTTGGACAATATCTTTATGTGGAGGCAATTTCATTTGGGAGTATGCGCTCACCTCTGACGGCTGGTTTTGGACACTCCGGGTACGGTCAGGGTCTTAAAGTTGGGGTCCTGTAGGGTAAGGATTTGGGGAATGTGGTGGCGGTGGTGCTCCCCTCCATCCCCTCCTCCCTCTCCGCCTGAATCCACATCCTCCACATTGACAGCTGGGTGCACACTGAGCCTGGAGCTCACTGGGGAAACAACAGTAACACACTGAGCGACTCAACTGTTCTCCAGTGGAACACAGCTAGTAATAAGGCTTATGTACTGTGGTACTCTACACACATATGCTAGACCAGTGGTATTCAAAGTTGGGGACTTGACCCCTAGTGAACTGCAGTGGGGTTGACAAAACCTTTAAAAATATATATTTTTTTAGGGGGGTAGACAACAAAAATACAGATTATTGTATGGGTTATTGGTTTCCTTTCATTTTGATAAGAGATGAAAATGCAATGAATTTAAGGTTATTTGTTGACGTAAAAATCAAAATTTACAGATTTTAAGGCTGTGACATTAGATTTGCTATGGGGTGGGGTCACGAGAAATTCTTGGGGAAAAGAATGGGGTCCCCATAAATTCTGTCTGAAAAAATGGGGTCGCCATTGAAAAAGTTTGAATACCACTGTACTAGACGCTTAGACGCTCTAAGTGTCAACACAAAATAGGACACTACAAGTGTCAAATACTCTGGGCGGCAGGTAGCCAAACGGTTAAGAGCGTTGGGCCAGTAACCGCTGGTTCGAATCCCCAAGCTGACTAGGTGACAAATCTGTTGATGTGCCCTTGAGCAAGCCACTTAACCCTAATTGCTCTGGATAAGAGTGTCTGCAAAATGACAAATGTACTCTCTCCAACTTTTGTCAGCGCTTCAAGTGCCACTTGAAGGCTTGCCTATCACAAAACAGACAGCTGAAACTATTATATAACAAACAAACATACAGAGAACAAACAGACCATTTAAAGCAAGAGCTTCCTGGAACCACAGGATCCTAAGCTTCTAGGTTTTTCTGAGAAACATGCTACAGTACATACAAAACAGACATGTCACAGACAGAAACAACAACAAATAACAACTGACTGCAACACAAGCCCAGCAAAACACAACACAGCATCATAGCACAGTATCACAGCACAGCTTCACAGCACAGCACTGAACAGGGCAGGATGTCTGTGTGGGCTGCTGCTGAATCACCTGAGGGTAGAGCGGACGTGGGGTCGTCCTCGATGTGGAAGGTGGGGTTGAAAAGCCCTGACAGCTGCCTGGACAGGCTGATGGGTGGTAGGCGGGGGTAGAAGGGCACGTTGGGCAGCTCTAGGGTACTGTTGGGGGAGGACGGTGAGGGGGTGCGAGTCGGAGGACGGTGGTGGAGAGGGACCTGGCGGACCAGGCGGTCCAACTCCAGGTCCCGGTTTTGCTGCTGCTGCTTAGGCATCCTGGGGCTTAAGGCTGTTCAGGCGGTTCTGCACGTTGGTGTAGGACTGTCCCACTCGCTGAGGTAAGTTGTATATCTGGCTGGGAAGATTGGCCAGGGTTTGGGGGTAAGCTGGATAACTGCTGGAGTAGGTTGGTGGGTAGACCAGGTAAATGCTGAGGTATTTGAACTTGGAGCTGGTGGGGCAGTTGGGACATCTGTTGGGGCAGTTGAGAGGTCTGTTGTGGCAGTTGGGAGACACGCTGGGACATTTGGGTGAATGGCCGAGTGTACTGGAAGAACTCTTGGGAGAGTTCTGGGGGAGAGAGGGCATTAGCTGGGTGACCTGGGAGGGGAACTGGGAGAGGTTGGTGGGGAGCTGGGGCATGGGGGAAAGTTTAGGAGCGGTGATGTTGTGCTCTTTCAGCAGGTTATTGAAGCTGTTGAGGCATGCAGGCGCGTGGGGAATACGCATGAGACAGCTCTTTACTGCATCGCAGCTGTCAGGGACTGGGAGGAGAGCACAGCACCGTCAGTCAGGCAGCACAAGACAACACTCATCCAAATGAACACTCTGACGTGAGCTTCTTCAGTCACATTGTCTGTCATCAGATAGCACTGTGAGAGAGCATGAATGCACGCACCCAAGCAAAATGCAGGCACACACATGTTGTGGTCACTGCATTCTCCGAAGAGAAAGGATTGGCCAGGTCCATCATGGGACTACAAACCAAGATAGAAGATATGCTTTCAAATGTGATTACAATATTCTCCTTACAAACATAAAAACAGTTGTATTATAATGAGCAAATACTTACTACCACAGTCGCCCTCCTCTACAGTCTTCCCCTCCTCCTGCAGAGCCATAGAAGCAGCAGAGGAACAGGAACAGCCATGAGTGACAGAACAACAGCAGGGAATAGCATTTAGTGACAAGTAGTTACCACAGCTGCACAAGCCTCAAGAGAGACAGCTATATGTTGAGTCTTCCCATATGGAAAAGTTCTACCTGGAACTTGTAAGTAATGCATTTGGCAGCAAATACAAAATTCATAGAATATTCTTGTAATATCTGACTTATAGTTGAAGTCGGACGTTTACATACACCTTAGCCAAATACATTTAAGCTCAGTTTTTCACAATTCCTGACATTTAATCCTAGTAAAAATTCCCTGTCTTAGGTCAGTTAGGATCACCACTTTATTTTAAGAATGTGAAATGTCAGAATAGTAGAGAGAATTATTTATTTCAGCTTTTATTTATTTCATCACATTCCCAGTGGGTCAGAAGTTTACATACACTCAATTAGTATTTGGTAGCATTGCCTTTAAATTGTTTAACTTGGGTCAAACATTTTGGGTAGCATTCCACAAGCTTCGCCCAATAATTACCCCTGACAGAGCTGGTGTAACTGGGTCGGGTTTGTAGGCCTCCTTGCTCGCACACGCCTTTTCAGTTCTGCCCACACATTTTATATAGGATTAAGGTCAGGGCTTTGTGATGGCCACTCCAATACCTTGACTTTGTTGTCTGTAAGCCATTTTGCCACGACTTTGGAAGTATGCTTGGGGTCATTGTCCATTTGGAAAACCCATTTGCGACCAAGCTTTAACTTCCTCACTGATGTCTTTAGATGTTGCTTCAATATATACACAGAATTTTCCATTCTTATGATGCCATCTATTTTGTGAAGTGCACCAGTCCCTCCTGCCGCAAAGCACTCCCACAACATGATGGTGCCACCCCCGTGCTTCACGGTTGGGATGGTGTTTTTCAGCTTGCAAGCGTTTCCCATATTTTTCTCCAAACATAACGATGGTCATTCTGGCCAAACAGTTCTATTTTTGTTTCATCAGACCAGAGAACATTTCTCCAAAAAGTAGGATCTTTGTCCCCATGTGCAGTTGCAAACCGTAGTCTGGCTTTTTTATGGCGGTTTTGGAGCAGTGGCTTCTTCCTTGCTGAGCGGCCTTTCAGGTTATGTCGATATAGGACTCATTTTACTGTGGATATAGATACTTTTGTACCTGTTTCCTCCAGCATCTTCACAAGGTCCTTTGCTGTTGTTCTGGGATTAATTTGCACTTTACGTACCAAAGTACGTTCATCTTTAGGAGACAGAACGCCTCTCCTTCCTGAGTGGTATGACGGCTGTGTGGTCCCATGGTGTTTATACTTGTGTACTATTGTTTGTACATATGAACATGGTACCTTGGATATTGCTCCCAAGGATGAACCAGACTTGTGGAGGTCTACAATTGTTTTTCTGAGGTCTTGGCTGATTTCCTTTGATTTTCCCATGATGTCAAGCAAAGAGGCACTGAGTTTGAAGGTAGGCCTTGAAATACATCCACAGGTACACCTCCAATTGACTCAAATGATGTCAATTAGCCTATCAGAAGTTTCTAAAGCCATTACATAATTTTCTGGAATTTCCCAAACTGTTAACAAGGCACAGTCAATTTAGTGTATGTAAACTTCTGACCCAATGGAATTGTGATACAGTGAATTATAAGTGAAATAATCTGTCTGTAAACAATTGTTGGAAAAATGACTTGTCATGCACAAAGTAGATGTCCTAACCGTCTTGCCAAAACAAGACATTTGTGGAGTGGTTGAAAAACGAGTTAATGATTCCAAACTAAGTGTATGTAAACTTCTGACTTCAACTGTATGTGGGTGGGTAACATTTAGAAATAACAGAAATGTTACATGCATTATATAAAAACTGGGAAGGGGGATAGTAGTCAGTTGCACAACTGAATTTATTCACCGGAAATGTGTTTTCTGCATTTAATCAAACCCCGCTGAATCAGAGAGATGCGGCGGTCTGCCTTAATCAAGGTCATCGGCGCACTGGGAGCAGTTGTTGTTGTTGGGGGTCAACTGCCTTGCTCAAGAACAGCAGACTTTCCCACCTTGGGGATTCGAACCAGCGACCTTTCAGTTACTGGCCCAATGCTCTTAACCACTAGGCTACCTGCCACCACTAAAACATACAAGAGACATGTAAGCTAAGCCTTCTAAGGTCTCATATACATGGGACATACACATTTCAAAGCACTTGCATACAACTGTCTGACGCCATTAACGCACGCAAAGTCACACTTATTGAAGAAGCAAAGTCTGCCGCGAGGAGGAGCAGGAGGAGGAAGGGGGAAAGCAGAAAGACGAGAAGAGGTGGAAGTGAGGACAGAAGGAGGAGAGGGAGGACTGGAGAAGGAAAAATAATATATTTTTGATATCAGCAGTGACTCTATTTAGTTATTAAGTTGAGATCGCTCAACAATCATTCTCACGATAGCACATTGGTAGTAATCAGTGACAAATATCAAAGATAAGCAGGGCTGGAGCCCAGCATTAATATTGTATTTTTCTTACAGTAATTGTCATGTTTTTGTTTCATAAGAAAAGCATTTATTTTGTAGTGGTTACATGTCAAAACATACACTTTTCTTATAATAGTCATAGATGACTCATATTCATGTATTTTGTCACATATATGTCATACAATGTCCATGTAGGAAAGTGGCCACTTTCATGTATTCGATTGTGTTTGTCATACAAAGTCAAACATACACCATTTCAATGTTGATATAGAAGATACATGCACAAATCATTATTTGTATCTTACCTGATTCTTACTAGATTTTTGTACAAATAATCTACTTCTGCCATACAAGATTATTATTTTAATTTCATGATTCTTTTCCATATGCGTTATGACGAAAACCATGGCTTTGACATTACCTTGGTAGTGGTGTCAGGTTTGTTGCAGTCCTCTGCCTCCTTGCTTTCTGTGGTTGTTGGGTCACCGGTTCAGGTGCTACTTTGGCGTTCTGGGCCTTTGGTTTAGGTTCAGGCTCTACTGTCTGAATCGCTCTGGCTCTGGGCTTGAACGAGGGGATGGAGAGGCCCTCTGGGGCTCTGGCTCCTCCTGGGGTTCTGGTTCAATGTCGGGTGATGCAGCCTCTCTGGGCTCTGACTGAGGGGCACTCTCTGCTGACTCCACTGGGTCCTCCTCAGCAGGACACACCTGGCACCTACTGTATAGTACAGGTGCAGTTAGGTGCCACATCAAAGAAATGTGCATACAGTGATATGAACAAATAAAAATGAACACAGCATGGGAAAAAAGTGATTCGATAGCGTCATGGTTGCCCCATTACTACAGTGAAAACGGATTTCTTCTAGCCCAACCAGGTCAAAAGATCTGACCTATATATTTCCCGGCATAACATTTTTATCTTCCTATAGCGGATCGCCGGTTTGTCATTAGTTACCACTGCCAAAAAATAAAAATGGTCTATATCATAAAAATTCATGAAAACAAAAATGTGCTTTTTGGTCTTCATTTAAACATGCCCTTTGCAGAAATCACTCCGGTATTTCCTGGTTGCTGAAATTGTAATAGTTTGCCTAATTTCAGTTTATATGACAAAACAAGCAAGTATGTGTAGAGAATCATTGTACCATCTAAACCATTGTAAAATATATAGTCCATAATCAAAAATATTGTACTTTCAGCTGTTTGAAGCTGGTATACAAAATCGAAAGTGAAGGACCCAAAAACGGAACTTAAGCATGGAAAGCATTATGTGGCGTACAGCAGGTCAGCCACCAGGGGGAGACTCGTCGAGGCCTGATGGCAGACGGAGTATACATCACGAGGCGATGGCTCCATCTGCTGGACGTGCCAGGTCTCGACGGGATCTCCGGCCAGGACTAATTGGGGCTGATTGGGGATTTGTGAGTAATCAAGGCTGATTCCTCACCAGCTGTACAAGTCCCATAAAGCTGCCAGAAGGGCAGCACACAGGGAAGAGACTAGGGGAGGAAAGGACTGACGTATAGTTGGGGACGGTACCAGAGGTAACAGGAGTTCAGTTTTGATCCCCACAGGACACAGCAAGACCCGGAGGACGGGATACCGGAGACTATTTATTTTGGATTATTATTTTAATAAACACCTTTGAAATGAGCTAATCCTACTCTGTCCGTGTCTGATCTGTGTAAACGTTTTGACCCAACCCCCTGGTCTGCCACAATAGAAATAACTTAGATTTTCTTTCAATGACATATCTGTGAATTTGGTCGAGTCACCCAAAAAGTTACATATTGCAGCTTTAATGTTAGGCCTAAGGTTAACAGTGTGGTTAAGGTTACGGTTAAAATACGATTTTTAAGAAAATAAATGGGCAAGGTTTAGTCATTTGAGACTGTGGTAACTAGTGACGACCGGATCACCATGTTGTGGGCTGTTCTAAAACTACTCAGTCATGTTACCTCATTGGCTAGCTATCTAACAGCCTGTTAACTTTACCAGTATTTCCAAACATTTGGGGGCATAGAAAGGAGATCAATACTCATAGCAATGAATGATGCTGCGTTCACATCCTAGTCGGAACTAAGAAACTCAGACATTTCAGACTTGCTAACTGGTTGTAGTTATAGAGTACCACATTATGAGTCATAATACCCATATAACCTAGCGGTCAAACAGGGAAATGGTTCCAATCGTTTTCCACCATTTTTCCCATAGGGGATTTTAGAAACACTTAAAATAAGAGCTGTGTACAGTAGGCTTACCCTGGCATGACGTTGTGATAACCGTGTAAATCTCTCTAGGACAACATGACTTTTATCAATATATTCGCCTGTATTTACCCCCAAAGAATGAATCTAGGCGTAAATGGAGCCGAATATATTGATAAAAGTCACCTTATCAAAGAGAGATTTACATGGTTATCAAAACGTCACACCAGGTTAAGCCTACACGAAACACAGCCCTTATTTAATCCCCTATGACAAAAATGAATGGTGGAAAAACTATTGGAACAATTTCCCTGTTTGACTGCTGGGTTTTATGGATATTATGACGCCTCCACTGTGGGGCTCTATACACATGCTGATTTCAACCAGTTAGCAAGTCAGACATTTCCGAATTCCTAGTTCTGACTAGGATGTGAACACGGCATGAATGACAGGTCTCTTGCATGTTGTCTTCAAAATACTTTTTAAAGAGACAGTGTACAATGTAATGCGGTGTAGTATGATTCAATTTTAGTCCTGTATTGATGCTTTGCCTGTTTGATGATTCGTCAGAGGGCATAGTGGGATTTCTTATAAGCTTCCGGGTTAGAGTCCCGCTCCTTCAAAGCGGCAGCTCTACCCTTCAGCTCAGTGCGGATGTTGCCTGTAATCCATGGCTTCTAGTTGGGATATGTACGTACAGTCACTGTGGGGACGACGTCACCGATGCACTTATTGATGAAGCCAGTGACTGATGTGGTGTATTCCTCAATGTCATTGGAAGAATCCCAGAACATATTCCAGTCTGTGCTAGCAAAACAGTCCTGTAGCTTAGCATCTGCTTCATCTGACCACTTTTTTATTGACCGAGTCACTGGTGCTTCCTGCTTTAGTTTTTGCTTGTAAGCAGGAATCAGGAGGATAGAATTATGGTTAGATTTGCCAAATGAAGGGCGAGGGAGAGCTTTGTACGTGTCTCTGTGTGTGGAGTAAAGGTGGTCTAGAGGTTTTTCCCTTTGGTTGCACATTTAACATGCTGGTAGAAACGAGGTAAAACGGATTTAAGTTTCCCTGCATTAAAGTCCCCGGCCACTAGGAGCGCTGCCTCTGGATGAGCATCTTCCTGTTTGCTTATGGCCGTATACAGCTCATTGAGTGCAGTCTTAGTGCCAGCATCGGTTTGTGGTGGTATATAGACAGCTACAAAGAATATAGATGAAAACTCTCTTGGTCAATAGTGTGGTCTACAGCTTATCATGAGATACTCTACCACAGTAGAGCAAAACCTCGAGACTTCTGTAGATTTCGTGCACCAGCTGTTGTTTACAAATATACATAGACCACCACCCCTTGTCTTACCAGAGGCTGCTGTTCTATCCTGCCAAAAAAGTGTAAAACCCACCAGCTGTATGTTATTCATGTTGTCGTTCAGTCACGACTCGGTGAAACATAAGATATTACAGTTTTTAATGTCCCGTTGGTAGGATATACGTGCTCGTAGTTCTTCTATTTTATTATCCAGTGATTGTACATTGGCTAATAGGATTGATGGTAAAGGCAGATTACCCACTCGCAGTCGGATCCTTACAAGGCACCCAGACCTACGTCCCCGATATCTCCGTGTCTTTCTCCTACTAATGACGGGGATGAGGGCCTTGCCGGGTATCTGGAGTAAATACTTAATGTCCGACTCGTTAAAGAAAAAAAAGTATTCTTCCAGTACGGGGTGAGTAATCGCTGTCCTGATATCTAGAAGTTCTTTTCGGTCATAAGAGACGGTGGCATAAGCATTATGTACAAAATAAGTAACAAATAACTTGAAAAAACACAAACAATAGCACAATTGGTTAGGGGACCGTAAAACGGCAGCCATCTCCTCCGGCACCAATTTGTCCTGTCTCACTAAGAAAATTGTGCATTTACACAATGTAGAAACCTAATATTCCACAAATTACTTTGTAATTTCAATGACAGGTATTCATGTCAACATTTTAGCATGTATAATAAACTAACGTCTTTAGTGTTACATATTAGTTTCTAGGGCACAACATGTGCTTCAAAAGTAGCTAGAATTCATATAGGCTCAATATAGGCTGTATATCAATCAACAACAAAAAATGAAATCTTATTTTTCCTCGTACATTTCATGTGGTGCTCCTAACTTTTTAAAGTTGGGAACACCAGTGCTTCCAATGAAAAATTTTCATTTAGAACCCTGGTCACAGCAAAATGTTGCTCCCAATCCCTCCCCCCTATAACCGCCTGACACTATTGCATAGGTAGAACAACAACATGTCACTTGCCAATCCTACTAATACCGTGCATTATCTAATCAACCTAGCTACCAGTTCAGTAGCCAATCAAGAAAATTCAATAGAAGAAATAAGTGTAAAGTTAAACATAAACAAAATATATTTTCAGACATTTAGTTTGTTGCCAGTAAACAGTTAGCAGCAGGTGTATTCAAAGTGTTACATCTGATAGACTAGGCATGGTCAAAAACAATTTGCATGCAATATGGACAAGGCAGGCTTGAGGCTACTCACTTGAACACTCAAGAGATTTCGAGTGCATTCGGTAATAGTTTACCTCCCAAGACTCATCTTTGCGACATTAACGAATCTGTTGTCAAGTCAACAAACGTTTTGCTGTGTTTTAAAGTTTTGAAATAGAGAGAATCGTCTACCTCTCAATGGATTCGCTCGAGCCCAAACCTTAGCCACCCTTCACCCACGTCGAAGCGAAAAACAGGAAGCCTGCTCAGTTACTAGGCAACCGTCGAGAGGGGACCAGTGGTTGCCAGGGGAAGTGATGTCGTGTTATGATTACATCAAATGTTTTGATTAGATGTGTATTTTGTCACATGCACAGGTTCGTTGATGTCGTTGCAGTGTACAGTGGAATACTTAAGCTCTGAGCTCCAACAGTGTAGGTGTGAATGAAACAATAAAACAACTATGATAATATATACATATTTACAACTGTGACAATGATACATATAAATGTCCATTAGGGTGTAGGCAGGGTAATTGTACGTTGAGGGGGGAGAAACATTTAAATGTCCATGGGGGAGCAGCAGGAAGAGGTGGGTGCATGGGGGGTTAGGTGTAGTGGTGGCTATTCAGAATGATGTCTGTTGGGGGAGGGGGCAAAGGGGGCAGGCCACATTTCTTCAGCCTCCTATGGTTAAAGAGTCGCTGTCGTGCCTTCTTCACAACTGTGTCCGTGTGATTTGACCATTTCAGCTCCTCGGAAATGTGTACGCCAAGGAACTTGAAGTTTTTGACCGTCTCCACATCGGCCATGTTGATGAGGATGGGGGCGTGCCCAGCCTGAATCCTCCTGAAGTCCACAATCAGCTCCTTTATTTTGCTGACGTTGAGGGAGAGGTTGTTTACCTGACACCACAGCGTCAGCATTCCTACCTCATCCCTGTAGGCTGTCTCATCGTTTTTGGTAATCAAATGAAATGTTATTTGTCACATGCTCCAAATACAACAGGTGTAGACCTTACCGTGAAATGCTTACTTACAAGCCCTTAACCAACAATGCTGTTCAAGAAATCAAGTTAAGAAAATATTTACCTAATAAACTCAAGTAAAAAAAAAATAATAAAAAAAATATCACAATAAAATAACAATACTGAGGCTATATACAGGAGGTACCGGTACCGAGTCAATGTGCAGGGGGTACAGGTTAGTCAAGGTAATTTGTACATGTAGGTAGGGGGAAAGGGACTATGCATTGATAATAAACAGCGACAGCAGTTTAAAAACAAAGGGGGGGTTGTCAATGTAAATAGTCCGGGTGACCTGCAATCAGGCCTACCATTGTTGTGTCGTCAGCAAACTTAATGATGGTGTTGGAGTCGTGCTTGGCCACGCAGTGAACAGGAGTACAGGTGGTCTGCTTAAAACATGTAGGTATTACAGACTTGGTAATCCGTCTGGCCCCGCAGCCTTGTGAATGTTGACCTGTTTAAAGGTCTTGCTCATATCGGCTATGGAGAGCGTGTGTCACATATACTCCCTCTCCGGCGTTTAGCTCATCTGGTAGGCCTGTGTTACGGGGCAGCTCGCGGCTGGGTTTCCCTTTGTAGTCCGCAATAGTTTGCAAGCCCTGCCACATCCGGCGAGCGTCAGAGCCGGTGGAGTAGGATTCAATCTTAGTCCTCTATTGACGCTTTGCCTGTTTGATGGTTCGTCTGAAGGCATAGCGGGATTGCTTATAAGAGTCCAGATTAGTATCCCGCTCCTTGAAAGCGGCACCTCTAGCCTTTTGCTCGGTGCAGATGTTGCCTGTAATCCATGGCTTCTGGATGGGATATGTACGTACGGTCACTGTGGGGACGATGTCGTCAATGCACTTATTAATGAAGCCGGTGACTGAGGTGGTATACTCCTCAATGCAATTGGATGAATACCTGAACATATTCCAGTCTGTGCTAACAAAACAGTCCTGTACCGTAGCATCCGCGTCATATGACCACTTCCGTATTGAGCAAGTCACTGGTACTTCCTGCTTAAGTTTTTGCTTGTAAGCAGGAATCAGGAGGATATAATTATGGTCAGATTTGCCAAATGGATGGTGAGGGAGAGCTTTGTATGCATCTCTGTGTGTGGAGTAAAGGTGGCCTCCTTTTTTCCTCTGGTTGCACATGTGACATGCTGGTAGAAATGAGGTAAAACGGATTGTAGTTCGCCTGCATTAAAGTCCTCGGCCACTAGGAGCACTGCTTCTGGGTGAGCATTTTCTTGTTTGCTTATGGCCTTATACAGCTCGTTGAGTGCAGTGTTAGTGCCGGCATCGGTTTGTGGTGTTAAATGGACGGCTACAAAAAATATAGATGAAAACTCTTTGGTAAAAAGTGTGGTCAACAGTTTATCATGAGGTACTCTACATCAGGAAAGCAATACCTTAATACCTCGCGCACCAGCTGTTATTGACAAATAGACACACAGCCCCACCCCTCGTGTTACCAGACGTAGCTGTACTGTACTGCCGATGTACAGAAAACCCAGCCAGCTGAATATTATCAGAGTCGTCGAAACATAAGATATTACAGTTAATGTCCCATTGGTAGGATAGTCTTGAGCGGAAATCATCTAATTTATTTTCCAGTAGAACGGATGGTAGAGGCAGGTTGCCCACTCGCCAACAAATTCTCACAAGGCACCCCGATCTCTGCCCCCTGTATTTCTGTCTTTTCTTCACGCGAATGACGGAGATTTGGGCATGGTCTCGGAGAAGCACTATATCCTTCGTTTCGGACTCATTAAAGAAAAATTCTTTGTCCAGTTCGATGTGTGTAATCACTGTTCTGATATCCAGAAGCTCTTTTTGGTCATAAGAGACGGTAGCAGCAACATTATGTACAACATGAGTTACAAACAATGCAAAAAAACACACAAAATAGCACAGTTGGTTAGCAGCCCGTAAAACGGCAGCGATCCCCTCCGACGCCATTTTATCAGGCCTACTACTGTCGTGTCGTCAGGGAACTTGATGATGTAGTTGGAACTATGTGAGGCCGCACAGTCATGGGTATACATGAGGCGACTAAGGACGCACCCTTGTGGAGCCCCCGTGTTGAGGATCAGTGTGGAGGAAGTAATGTTGCCTATCTTCACCCCCTGGGGGCAGCCCATCAGGAAGTCCAGGACCCAGTTGCATAGTGAGGAGTTCAGTCCCAGGGCTGTAAGCTTTGTGGTGAGCTTAGAGAGCAGTAGGCGAATTGGAGGGTTGGGTGTGTAGGGAAGGGAGGAAGTGATGTCTTGAATAACATTTCGAAGCACTTCATGATGACGAAGTGAGTGCTATGGGTCAGTAGTCATTCAACTCAGTTACTTCCCTTTTCTTTGGCAGGGGATGATAGTGGACATCTTGACGCAGCCTGAGCTGCTGACAAGCATTTTTCTCTGCTCATACAGGAGTAATAAAGGCCCAGTGCACTAATATGGCAAAAAACATACACCCCCAAAAAATACATTTTTATATTATTATAATTTTTGGGGTGATTTATCAGGGGGTGCTGCAGCACCCTTACTTCCCGTAGCTATGCTCATGAGGATAAAATCAAAGACAGTACAGTAAAGATATGCAGAAACTGCTTATCCAATAGAAATCCCCAATCACACTTCTAGACGATGTCATGGCGACGCTAGCTAGCTAAGATCATGCACAGGAACATGTCACCGGGTCGTGAAGAGGGCACGACAAAGCCCAGGAAACTAAAAAGATTTGATATGGGTCCTCAGATCCTCAAAAGGTTCTACAGCTGCAACATCGAGAGCATCCTGACCGGTTGCATCACTGCCTGGTACGGCAATTGCTCGGCCTCCGACCGCAAGGCACTTCAGAGGGTAGTGCGTACGGCCCAGTACATCACTGGGGCAAAGCTGCCTGCCATCCAGGACCTCTACACCAGGCAGTGTCAGAGGAAGGCCCTAAAAATTGTCAAAGACCCCAGCCACCCCAGTCTTAGACTGTTCTCTCTACTACCGCATGGCAAGCGGTACCGGAGTGCCAAGTCTAGGACAAAAAGGCTTCTCAACAGTTTTTACCCCCAAGCCATAAGACTCCTGAACAGGTAATCAAATGGCTACCCAGACTATTTGCATTGTGTGCCCCCCCCAACCTCTATTTTTTTACGCTGCCGCTACTCTCTGTTTATCTTATATGCATAGTAACTTTAACTATACATTCATGTACATACTACATCAATTTGCCCGACCAACCAGTGCTCCAGCATATTGGCTAACCGGGCTATCTGCATTGTGTCCCGCCACCCGCCAACCCCTCTTTTTACGCTACTGCTACTCTCTGTTCATCATATATGCATGGTCACTTTAACCATACCTACATGTACATACTACCTCAATAAGCCTGACTAACCGGTGTCTGTATATAGCCTTGCTACTCTTATTTTCAAATGTCTTTTTACTGTTTTATTTCTTTACTTACCCCCCCACACACACACATACCTTTTTCACACTATTGGTTAGAGCCTGTAAGTAAGCATTTCACTGTAAGGTCTACTACACCTGTTGTATTCGGCCCACGTGATAAATGAACTTTGATTTGATTTGATGTGTAACCTGTTCAGGGCATGACAGGGATGAGACAGCCTTACCTCCCCTCCCACACATGCACAGGCATGTGTGGGAGGGGAGGGACTTCACACATTTATGGCCAGTTGTCTCTTAAACCATGACCCCAATAAATGCTACATTTAAAATGCTATACAAGTGGTCCCATGTAGCTCAGTTGGTAGAGCATGGCGCTTGCAACGCCAGGGTTGTGGGTTCGATTCCCACGGGGGGCCAGTACAAAAAAGTATGAATGTATGTACTTGTAAGTCGCTCTGGATAAGAGCGTCTGCTAAATGACTTAAATGTAATGTAAATGTAAGTGTAGGGCAGGTGGTTGGAGATAGCCTATGCATTTGTTCTGGAGTAGGCAGGGGACTGAGGATGTTAAGGCTGAGTGAAAACTTACTCTGGGTCTTCGTCTTACTCCAGAATGGCTTCCTGGCTTTGAATGGACAGTTTGATAAATTGGGCATCTTGCATCTGCCTGATGGCCGTCTCAGCTGTGTGTCTGGCCACCTCCTCCGCCATTTGCACCAAATCCACGCAGCCCTGGGTCATCCTGCAGAGATGTGCACATTGCTGGGATATTACTAGTATGTCATATTAAGCTAACTTTATATAGACAACTTTATTTCTCATTTAATTTACTCCTTTAGACTGAAGGGAAACAATTCTGGTTAACCCAATGAGAAGATATGCAACTTCTGTTGGATCACCATAACCAGACAATGTGTAAAATAGTGACTGTGTGTAGGCTCCTGTAATATTCTACATAAATTACTTAGAGATATTTGATCTGGTCTGACTCCTTGCTTACCGTTCCTCCATGGTAGCCATAGCTATGCCCTCAGCCTCTCTCTTGATGCTCTCTGTGAAGGGTGTCCACCTGCCTGTCGGAGTCTCAGCATCCTCCAGCGATGGAGTTGTTGACTCTGGGACATTTGGAAGATTCGGTTCAGGCTCATCTGGTTTCAATGGCTGTTTTTGCTGTGCCGGCTGTGCCAGAGCCAACTTTGTTGGCTGTGTCATCTGTGTTGGCACCTCCAGATCCTTCATGTCTGCTTCTACTACTTCCTCCAGAACCAGGTCCACTGCTTTGGGTCTTTTAGAGACTTTGGGACAAGCAGTCTTACAGTACGTAATTGTCTGTGTCTGGACTGTTACAACTGATAAGACACCAAGAGTCAACATGGTAATGTGAACAATCAATTGTGTTTGATGTGTAGCATTTGATTTGAGAGGAAAATCTTTGAAATCAACAATTAAAATATGACATTCTCTTATTTTATTTTTCAATTATAAGCAATATGCTTAAATAAATACAATATACAAAATGTTTTGTAAGAATTTAATATCATCTCTTAACACGACAAAATATTTCAGATGATATCTTTATTATTTTTATAATATTTTACAACACGTTATTATAATGTCAGGCATACTTTTTAGGCATGATGTCATAATTTATCAACTTATTTGTAATAACTTGACTGCCTTGACTCTGTTTGACTCTATCAGATCAAAATAAACATAATTACAACCTTAGGCCACATTCATAGTTCAAGGCGATGAGAATAGGTCACAAGGGAAAACATGTACAATAGGATTAAGTCGTTTTTGTGTTAGCTTTTTAGTGCAGCAATAATCTTTACCTTCAAAAAAGTAGTTTAATGTGGTATATTTAATGTACAAAAACTATGAGACACAATGTTGCCTGATAGCTCTATGTGTCTGTATGTATTTTCTAATATACTTAATCTCTTAATGAATCCAAATGACTTCAAAGATTACTACAATGAAGACAAGACCCATTTCTTGCTACATATCGACAAGATTTGAACAACTGACATTAACTGACAAACAGTTCATTTTAATGAACTGATATACATTGACTATACACAATTAAAATCAAACAAAAATATCTGCATTCCATAAAGAGTAAGGTAAGTTAAAAAAAAATTGGGCGATGTCTCAGCTGCCAGGTTGCTCAGTGGAGCTGTATAAATGCCACAATCATCTATGTCGGTAAGTCTGTCTTTCTGCCTCTATCTCTTTGTTCTCAGTCTCTCTCACGGTTCCTCAGTCTTCTTTCTCCTTTTGTTTAAGGGTCTCTCAGCGCTCCCACCCCCCCTGAAACAGAAGGAGAAGATGGACTGAGTTAGGGTCTCTCTAAACCGGACCAACAGAAGGAGAGGGTTACAATCTCTTCTGTGACTTCAACACTTTATGGAATATAGAAGAAATAGTACAAAATAAAAGAGAAATAGTAGGTCCCAAGCCTACACTTACTGCATGGCATATCATCTTAATTAACCTGAATTTGTAAAAATTGCTGACGGGTCTAACTGTGTCTAACTGACTCTGTAGTGAGTCCTTTGTGTGATTTTAGATTTACTTGTATTTTGAACTGAGAATGAGGCCTCGGTTTGAAGGTAAGAGGAAGATAAAATGTGAAAAACATACAAAAATAAATATCACGTACCATTCGGCACAACTTCAACATCATCTCTGGATCTCGCGACAGGCTGTGGCATCTTGAGGCCGAGGCCCGTCACGAACCAGCCTATGACACTGTGGGACACAGAGAAACACCTTACTAACGGGCCAAAGGGAACACAGAAACATAAAGACATACAGCTGAGCCTACATTCTAACGGCTGTAGCATAGTGCCGTCTGTGGGTTAAATTTACTTAGAGTTCTGTGAGTCCTCATCTCCTTTGAGGGACTCTGGAGGTGGTGAGAGAACTGAGAGAAAATGAGAAGACAGATGTACAACATTAGCATACACGCGTAGCTAGTAGATTTGTATTATTAGGTGCAGGTTTCTTGGACACAGATTAAGACTAGTCCGGGACAGGGCCTGCAAACCATTACAGACTACAAAAGGAAGCACAGCCAAGAGCTGCCCAGGGACACGAGCCTACCGAACAAGCTAAACTACTTCTATGCTAGCTTCGAGGCAAATAACACTGAAACATGCATGAGAGCACTAACTGTACCGGAATACTGTGTGATCACGCTCTCCGCAGCCGATGTGAGTAAAACCTTTAGACAGGTTAACATTCACAAGGCCACAGGGCCAGACGGATTACCAGGATGTGTACTGCGAGCATGCGCTGACCAATTAGCAAGTGTCTTCACTGACATTTTCAACCTCTCCCTGTCCGAGTCTGTAATACCAACATTTTAAGCAGACCACCATAGTGCCTGTGCCCAAGAACACTAAGGTGACCTGCCTAAATGACTACCGACCCGTAGCACTCACGTCTGTAGCCATGAAGTGCTTTGAAAGGCTGGTCATGGCTCACATCAACACCATCATCCCAGAAACCCTAGACCCACTCCAACTTGCATACCGCCCCAACAGATCCACAGATGATGCAGTCTCTATTGCACTCCACATTTCCCTTTCCCACCTGGACAAAAGGAACACCTATGTGAGAATGATATTCATTGACTACAGCTCAGTGTTCAAGTGCCCTCAAAGCTCATCAATAAGCTAAGGACCATGGGACTAAACACCTCCCTCTGCAACTGGATCCTGGACTTCCTGACGGGCCGCCCCCAGGTGGTAAGGGTAGGTAACAACACATCCGCCACGCTGAGCCTCAACACAGGGGCCCCTCAGGGGTGCGTGCTCAGCCCCCTCCTGTACTCCCTCTTCACTCATGACTGCACGGCCAGGCACGACTCCAACACCATCATTAATTTTGCCGATGACACAACAGTGGTAGGCCTGATCACCAACAACGATGAGACAGCCTATAGGGAGGAGGTCAAAGACCTGACTGTGTGGTGCCAGGACAACAACCTCTTCCTCAATGTGATCAAGACAAAGGAGATGATTGTGGACTACAGGAAAAAGAGGACCGAGCACGCCCCCATTCTCATCGACGGGGCTGCAGTGGAGCAGGTTGAGAGCTTCAAGTTCCTTGGTGTCCACATCACCAACAAACTAACATGGTCCAAGCACACCATGACAGTCGTGAAGCGGGTATGACAAAACCTATTTGGCATGGGTCCTCAGATCCTCAAAAGGTTCTACAGCTGCACCATCGAGAGCATCCTGACTGGTTGCATCACTGCCTGGTATGGCAACTGTTTGGCCTCCGACCGCAAGACACTAGAGGTTAGTGCGAACGGCCCAGTACATCACTGGGGCCAAGCTTTCTGCCATCCAGGACCTCTATACCAGGCGGTGTCAGCGGAACGCCCTAAAAATTGTCAAAGACTCCAGCCACCCTCGTCATAGACTGTTCTCTCTGCTACCACACGGCAAGCAGTACCGGAGCGCGGAGTCTAGGTCCAAGAGGCTTCTAAACAGCTTCTACCCCCAAGCCATAAGACTCCTGAACATCTACCGTACTTTCCGGACTATAAGCCGCTACTTTTTCCCACGCTTTGAACCTCGCGGCTTATACAATGACGCGGCTAATTTATGGATTTTTCCCGCTTTCACAAATTCATGCCGCCAAAAAACTGAGCACCGTCACAATGTGACGTAAATCGAGCGCGCTCAAACTTCCCATCATTCTGATTACGGTAGTCATTTTGTCACCCTCATCATGGCAAAGACACGGAGAAATGCATATGATGCAGCTTTCAAGTTGAAGGCGATCGATCTGGCTGTTGGAAAAGGAAATAGAGCTGCTGCACGGGAGCTTGGCCTTAATGAGTCGATGATAAGACGTTGGAAACAGCAGCGTGAGGAACTGACTCAGTGCAGAAAGACAACAAAAGCTTTCAGAGGGAAGAAAAGCAGATGGCCCGAACTAGAAAATGAGCTTGAAGACTGGGTCAACACACAGAGAGCAGACGGCCGAGGTGTTTCAACTGTGCAGATCCGACTGAAAGCCAAAACAATCGCCACCGCAATGAAGTTTGAGGATTTTAGAGGTGGACCATCGTGGTGTCTAAGATTTATGAGACGTAAAGGCCTGTCCATCAGGGTACGGACGAGTCTGTGTCAGCAGCTCCCTCCCGACTACGAGGAAAAAGTTTCAAACTTCCGCAAATTCACTGATGCAAAGATAGCGGAGCATTCCATCGGCCCGCACGACATCATAAATATGGATGAGGTTCCTCTGACGTTTGACCTGCCTCTCACTCGGACTGTCAACAGGAAAGGCGAATCATCCATCACGCTGAAAACAACTGGGCATGAAAAAACGCACTTCACCTGTGTTCTGAGCTGCACGGCATCGGGAGAAAAGCTTCCACCGATGTTGATTTTCAAACGCATGACGATGCCAAAAGAAAAATTCCCGAGAGGAATTGTTGTGAAAGTCAACAAGAAAGGATGGATGACGGAAAGCCTAATGCATGAATGGCATACGGAGTGTTACGCCAAGCGACCGGGAGGATTCTTTCATAAGAACAAGGCATTGCTCGTGTTGGACAGCATGAGGGCCCACATAACAGATTCTGTGAAAGAAGCCATCAAGAGGACAAACTCAATTCCAGCTGTGATTCCTGGGGGCACAACAAAGTATGTGCAGCCACTCGACATCAGTGTAAATCGTGCATTTAAGGTGGCGCTCCGTGTTCAGTGGGAGGCTTGGATGACAAGTGGGCAGAAATCCTTCACTAAAACGGGCCGCATGCGAAGAGCAACTTATGGTCAAGTCTGCCAGTGGGTCCTGACAGCGTGGAGCATTGTCAAAAGATCCACTATCATCAACGGGTTTCGAAAGGCTGGACTGCTGCGTGTTGAAGAGGGCAGCATGAGCTCAGCGGGGAATTTGCCTCCGGATGAAAGTGAAGAGAGCAACAATGAAAACGATCCAACATCGGATGAAGCAATTCTGAGGCTATTCAACTCCGACACCGAAGGAGATGACTTCAGTGGTTTCAGTGCACAGGAGGAGGAAGATAGTGACCAATGACTTTCTTGGTAGGCTACTGTTTACTGCTATTTAAAAAAAAAAATTGTTACAAGCCGTGTTTCGTTAAAGCCTATTTATTTTTGTTACAAGCCGTGTTTCGTTTAAAAGCCTATTTATTTTTGTTACAAGCCGTGTTTTGTTTAAAGGCTGTGTAAAGTTCATTTGTTTCAATGTACCGGTAGGCACCTGCGGCTTATAGACATGTGCGGCTTATTTATGTACAAAATACATATTTTTTTTTAATTCAGTGGGTGCGGCTTATATTCAGGTGCGCTTAATAGTCCAGAAATTACGGTAGTCAAATGGCTACCCAGACTATTCACATTGCCGCCACCCCCCCCCCCCCCCTCTCCACACCACTGCCACTCTCTTTTGTCATCTATGCATAGTCACTTTAATTAACTCTACCTACATGCTACCTCAACTAACCGGTGCCCCCGTACATTGACACTGTACCGGCACCCCCCTGTATACAGTGGGGCAAAAAAGTATTTAGTCAGCCACCAATTGTGCAAGTTCTCCCACTTAAAAAGATGAGGCCTGTAATTTTCATCATAGGTACATTTCAACTATGACAGACAAAATGAGAAAAAAAATCCAGAAAATCACATTGTAGGATTTTTAATGAATTTATTTGCAAATTATGGTGGAAAATAAGTATTTGGTCACCTACAAACAAGCAAGATTTCTGGCTCTCACAGATCTGTAACTTCTTCTTTAATAAGAGGCTCCTCTGTCCTCCACTCGTTACCTGTATTAATGGCACCTGTTTGAACTTGTTATCAGTATAAAAGACACCTGTCCACAACCTCTGGATTTTTTTTTCTCATTTTGTCTGTCATAGTTGAAGTGTAGCTATGATGAAAATTACAGGCCTCTCTCATCTTTTTAAGTGGGAGAACTTGCACAATTGGTGGCTGACTAAATACTTTTTTGCCCCACTGTATATTGCTATTTTTTACTGCTGGTCTGTAATTACTTGTTACTATTATCTCTTATTCGTATTTTTTTTAACTGCACTGTCGGTTAGGGGCTCGTAAGTAAGCATTTCACTGTAAGGTTGCATGTGACTAATACAATTGGATTTGATTTTGCTTTGACTAGAAAGTTATTTCAATTGAAATCCTCCATTGAGTAGGTTTCATACTCCAGGACAAGGCTTTTAATCTATGTTGAGGTAACTGGCCTCAAACATTTAAACTCTGCTTCTACCTTTGTCAAGAGATGACCTCTTACCCTGGGCCTGTTGGGCCTTACTTAGTGCCTCTATGTAGCCTGCAGGGAGCATCACAGGCTGAGGAATAGCATTCTTAATCCAGTTAACCACACTGCAATGCAAGACAGACGGGAAGAAAACAGATAGAGGAATAAAGAGATGGTGGTAGAAGCCAAGTGGCAGAGAGAGACAGGGGGGGGATTAGGATTAAGATACATTTTGTCAGCGTGATGGGGTGAAAGTGAAGTTACTGAAGTTGAATTTGGCTGTGTATATGTGTCTGTCCAGGTGGCAGAGGAGTGGGGGGGGGGGGCTGTACAGTGGGGGGAGGCGTGTCTCTGTGTGACTCACTTGGGGGGGAACTGTGGTATCTGATCCTCTTCCTCATTTTCTGAAAACATCTCCACCACAGGTATATGTGGGAGGGGCTCTGCGTCTAGAAAGAAAATAGACCAATCAGTGACCACATCAATAGTGAGTCAAAGCAGTTATAACATTTGTGACATACCGGTACACACAAATGGGATTGCTGTGTGACAAATTTAAACACATACCAGGCACATCTTTCATGTTATAAACCTGAAAAAGAGAAGTCAGCATTTGATTGACAGCAACATAATGTGAATAACTCAGCATCACAAACTTTCATTTTTTACAATGGGTATATTAAATATTTACCATATAGTTGTTTTGATCATTTTATGTTATTACATTACAATAGTTTAAAATGCTCCTCTGCTGTCCAATTATAAATGTATTTTTAAATGGGCTATTTGGTTATGAAAGGGTGCTGTTTTAAAGGAATTATGATTCTATTTATATAAATTGTAAAACAATTTACAATTTGAACCGTATCTATATCTATCAAAGCAATGCTGTTAAAGTTTTCAAACCCAAATCATCAAATGTACACTGAGTATTCAAAACATTGAGAACACCTGTTCTTTCCATGATATGACTGACCAGGTGAATCCAGGTGAAAAATATGATCCCTTATTGATGTCACTTGTTAAGCTTAAAGCCACTTCACTCAGTGTAGGCGACAGGTTAAAGAAGGATTTTAAGGCTTGAGACAATTGAGACGGATTGTGTATGTGTGCCATTCAGAGGGTGAAGGGGCAAGACAAAAGATTTAAGTGCCTTTGAACAGGGTATGGTAGTGGGTGCCAGGCGCACCGGTTTGTGTCAAGAACTGCAACGCTGCTGGGTTTTCACGCTCAACAGTTTCCCGTGTGTATCAAAAATGGTCCACCGCCGAAAGGACATCCAGCCAACTTGACAACTGGGGGAAGCATTGGAGTCAACATGGGCCTGCATCCCTGTGAAATGCTTTCGACACCTTGTAGAGTCCATGCCCCATCGAATTGAGGCTGTTCTGAGGGCAAAAGCATGGGGTGCAACTAGGGCTGTGGCGGTCATGAAATTTTGTCAGCCGGTGATTGTCAAGCAAATAACTGCCGGTCTCACAGTAATTGACCGTTAATTAGCATAAAGACGTTTGGCATCTCCTGGCTTCCACGCATAGCCTACAAGCCACCAATGCAGACTTTTGGAACATCTACATTTTAAAAAGTGTAATAAATCCATTTAGTATAGCCTACACCATGACAATAAATCCATTATTTATTGTAGACGGGTCTAAAGAAACACGATATGAAGAAAATGTAGTCTATTTCAGAAGAACAGAATAGCATACTCTGAGTTGTCCTTATGTTAGGCCCTGATATGGCTGTGCCATATGGCTGTGGGCTACACTAGTTCATTTAGCAGACAAGATTTGTTTAGAATTCCGTGACATTCTTTTTTATTATTTTATAGTATGAAGAATACAATTGAACATATAAAATAGAAAGGATATTTTCTCCAAACGATTTCAAAAGGAAGTGCGCCGTTGTGCCCTTTAGCTGAATGTAATAGGCTAATCTTAATTCCCTCTTCTCAGCTGCGGTGCCCTGAAGCACTTCTTACTCACATGGCTCTCTCAGATGTAGCCAATGCCCGTCATGTGATCGGGTCCTACTCACAGACATTTCAGCTAAGAAGAAGGCTACAAGTGAATGAAGACAGACACGTCGGGGACGCACTGTTAGAACTGTCCACATTTAGCTACTTTTAGTCAGCCAACAAGATGAGTAGGCCTAACGATCAGCAAAAGCCTATGTCAATCTACTATCCCTCATAATACAAAAGTTGACCTATTCTATTGGTCAACTTGTCCTTCTGTGCAATAAATAAATATTCCAAACATACTCCCGAACAGCTTAAAATGTAGATAAACTATTAGGCTATTTTTTCACATTATAAGTGCAGAAATGCATACATGGCAGTGGGATATAAGCGCAAATGTTCCAAAATGCAATCAAACACTGTTCTCGAAAGTGACGGCAAATGTGATTATGCATGTAATGCTTTATTATAAAGGTGCATTTTTAATGGTGAAAATGCTCTTCCACAAACTTAAAACTCACCCGCAGCCTATGTATACCAATTAGGCTCTACAGTACACTGGTTATAAAGCGTATTAATGTGCTTAATTTTAAGAAGTTATTTGGCCACTTTAGTTGTGATACAAACCTTATCAAAACATATAGAACTATGGGCTAGGCTACATGAGGTGTGCGACTATGATTTGAAAAAGTCGCAAAAAAAGGTATGCACTGTTTCTTGCCTTATGCTGGGCATCATTCACAAGTGATAGGCTAATATTGTCACCCATCAGACTATTCTTAATTTACTGTTGTCTTTACATATTCTAAATAATATATGTGTGAAATGAGTTTTGATTTAGAAAGGACCATTATCGTGCACCTGTCTCGGAAAAGGGGCATGGGAGGAGAAGAAAAATGTAATCTATGCACTTAAATAGCGAATGGAGGATGCTTTTCCTGTGGTTCATTTTCATGCAAGACAGGAGGAAGGCTGTACTCCTGTTGTAAAGAGAAGCAATGTGCTTAATATTATTAGTAGGTCTAGCCAAAAGAACCGGCACCAAGTCAATGTGCGGGTGTCAGGTTAGTCCTCCTCTTTTTAATAGAGGCCATCAAAACTATGTTTTCTCACGCGATTGCATAGCCTATAGAAATGTTGCACAATTTGAGCTCATGGGCTCTCATGAAGTGTTTGATGAGATTTTCAATTACATTTGCATTGATGTCAGAGAGATTAGGGGCGGCAGGGTAGCCTAGTGGTTAGAGCATCGGGCTAGTAACTAACTACTAATGAGCATCAGAGCTTGGAGAAGCGTAATTACCGTGACTAAACGGTGATGTGGAATTTTACTGCTATCATGATTCATGATCACCGGTGTGGCGGTAATACGGTCACCGTAACAGCCCAAGGTGCAACTCAATATTAGAAAGGTGTTTCTAATGTTTGGTATACTCTGTGTATTGCACATCTTACAGATGTGCAATACCTCAATCATTGATATCATTTGTCCTTGATTTCAACATTTTATTCTATCCTTTCATTAAAATAAGTGGTTGATGAAATGTGAAGCTTTAGAGCAAATACTATTCTGGATTGATTGAAGGTGTTGATTGAAGGTGTACGACTACTCAGACCACTAAGGGGGTGGGTGGGTGTCCGGCCCAGATACAGCCCATTACATAGCTGTACTTACACATGGCTCTGCGATATACTCCTCATGCGTTTTAAGCAAATAGAGGAACATAAAGGAGAAAAGATGAATTGCCGGTATTAGAAAATGAAACTCCAGCACAATGGAATTCTTGTTAGACAACTGGACTTTCTTTAACTGGACTTTTTTTCTCTAATCAGCACCACCCTGCTGATTTCTGAAAGCTGAACTAGAATACAATTCAAAATACAGTAGGCGGATCTGGGGAGAGACTGGTAAGCCATAACCGCTCAATGCTTTTAAAAGGGTTCAACGAACAGTTGGCATACTATTAAATAAATAATTAAATCTAACCGTTACTGATCAGATGATGATGAGATGAAGTCTATAGTGTCTTAACACCCTTGATATTATCACAGACTATTTGTTTATTAACCTCTCTCATTTGTAGATCTCTGAAAGCCCTGTGAACAATTTTCTTTGATTAAGCTAGTTATTCAAAAGCCTGTTCTAACATTATAGACCATCTCCGGTTATTCATCAAGCCGGGAGCAGAATTATTTTACAAAGGGATTTTAAGTGAGAATATTGAGTTATCATGTGGAGGTAAGGGTTTAATGTAGCATTAATGTAGTAATCATGTTTTAATGAAAGTGGAGCACTTTTAAAGTTATTATACTGTTTAAAAGCCTTGAGGCAACCTGACAAACATGATTTTTATAAGCTATGTTTGAAGAACAAAGTCTTTTAAATCATTGAGCACCATGTGCTCTCCTGAAAACAAAGCTACCATGACTTGGTGTCACCTCACCTCTGTTTCATCCTCCTCCTCTCGAATATCCTCTCTGTACTTTTCATCTGGCTGGGGTACCACTTTACTCAGTCCATCTGCAATCCACTTAATCACCCCATTGCTGTTGGAAAGAGGACTCTTCAGTCAATTTATAGAACTATCAAACTTTTTTCTTTTTTTTAATATATTTCCACATTTCAACATACCTTGTATATTACTTCAAGAAAAAAATTCTACAGAATAAACCAATTCAACACTTTGATAAAGTCCTCCCTTCATACCTTTCATCCTCCTGCAGTGACTGGTGGATTGAAGCAGAAAGTGGAGGGAGAGAATGAAAGAGTCACACATTAACCCTTTATACAGCAACAAAAAACATTCCACTGATGAAATCACAGGCTGACTGATACAGGTAGTGTTGTCTGCCTCTAACCCTGGATACAGAGTTGGATCTGCTAAGGTTAGGTGTGCCTGCTGGTTGAGGAAGAGCACTTGTGAATCCATTGGAGAGCCAGGTCATCACTCCACTCTGAATACTGAGAGAGAGAGGAATTACATCAATAAAATCATCACTTTCATCATCATCATTGGTTGAATACTGTATGCAAGCAGACCAACCAGCTCACAGGTCCAATTTAACACACATACCTGTTGTCCTCAGAAATATCATCTTCCTTCTGTTTTGCCTTGACTGTTGAGAAGCATTTACATAAAACAGAAGTGAAGACGAGGATCAAAACATTTCATACGCAATTGTAAAACACACTTATTCACAGTTATTTCATTGTGTTACAAAGCTACGATACAATGTTTGTAGAACAGAAGCATTACCTTTTTTCACTTCATCTTTAGACACGTTTCTCTTTGGGAGAGAAAGATTAAGAGAGACAATCAGGTAATGTGAAAAGGACAAAAGTCATAAAGAAAACAACATATCTTTGGTAATATCATGTGAGTTTTTCAGATATACATGTGTGTTGATCTGTGAACAGGCATGATTAGTGTGGTCTTACTGGTGCGGGATTGGCCGTCTCCTCTCCCAAAGAACCAGGGACGTTAGGGGGCTGAGGAACCACCTTCACCACCCAGTGAAACATCCTGAGACAAAGGCAAAGACCCGGACAACAGCTCAGTAACACCTGCCGAGGTGAGCATTCCATAATATGAATAAACCAGATTTGTTACTATGGTACCTTGAGGTCAGACAAAGTCAGAATGTCAGATATGCTATAATGGAACATAAAACTATTGAAGGTTCATCTAGTCAAGCTAGAGACCATACTGATTATAATAGTCACAATCACATACAGTTGAAGTCGGAAGTTTACACACACCGTAGCCAAATACATTTAAACTCAGTTTTTCACAATTCCTGACACTTAATCCTAGTAAAAATTCCCTGTCTTAGGTCAGTTAGGATCACCACTTTATTTTAAGAATGTGAAATGTCAGAATAATAGAGAGAATTATTTCTTTCAGCTTTTATTTCTTTCATCACATTCCCAGTGGATCAGAAGTTTAAATACACTCAATTAGTATTTGGTAGCATTGCCTATAAATTGTTTCACTTGGGTCAAACGTTTTGGGTAGCATTACACAAGCTTCCCACAATAAGTTGGGTGAATTTTGTCCCATTCCTCCTGACAGAGCTGAATCAGGTTTGTAGGCCTCCTTGCTCGCACACACTTTTTCAGTTCCTCCAGCATCTTCACAATGTCCTTTGCTGTTGTTCTGGGATTGATTTGCACTTTTCGCACCAAAGTACGTTCATCTCTAGGAGACAGAACGCGTCTCCTTCCTGAGTGGTATGACAGCTGCGTGGTCCCATGGTGTTTATACTTGCCTACTATTGTTTGTACGGATGAATGTGGTACCTTCAGGCGTTTGGAAATTGCTCCCAAGGATGAACCAGACTTGTGGACGTCCACCATTTTTTTTCTGAGGTCTTGGCTGATTTCGTTTGATGTTTCCATGATGTCAAGCAAAGAGGTACTGAGTTTGAAGGTAAGCCTTGAAATACATCCACATGTACACCTCCAATTGACTCAAACAATGTCAATTAGCCTATCAGAAACTTCTAAAGCATGACATAATTTTCTGGAATTTTCCAAGCTGTTTAAAGGCACAGTCAACTTAGTGTATGTAAACTTCTGACCCACTGGAATTGTGATACAGTGAATTATAAGTGAAATAATCTGTCTGTAAACAATTGTTGGAAAAATTACTTCTACAAAGTAGAAGTCAAGACATTTGTGGAGTGAAAAACGAGTTTTAATGACTCCAACCTGAGTGCATGTAAACTTCCAACTTCAACTGTATCTCTTAAAATGTTTTAAATAAAATAAAATGTTATTTATCACATGCGCAGAACACAACAGGTGTAGACCTTACTGTGAAATGCTTACTTACGAGCCCCTAACCGACAGTGCAGTTTCAAAAAATAAGAGATAAAAGTAACAAGTAATTAAATAATAACAATATATACAGGGGGGGGGGGTGGGGGGGGTGCCGGTACAGAGTCAATGTGCGGGTGCACCGGTTAGTTGAGGTATTATATACATGTAGGTAGAGTTAATTAAAGTGACTATGCATAGATAACAACAGAGAGTGGCAATGGTGTGGAGAGGGGGGGGGGGGGGCAATGGAAATAGCCTGGGCAGCCATTTGACTAGAGCTGTTTAGAAGCCTCTTGGACCTAGACTTCACACTCCGGTACCGCTTGTTGTGTGGTAGCAGAGAGAACAGTCTATGACTAGGGTGGCTGGAGTGTTTGACAATTTTTAGGGCCTTCCTCTGACACCGCCTGGTATAGAGGTCCTGGATGGCAGGAAGCTTGGCCCCAGTGATGTACTCTCTGTAGTGCCTTGCGGTCGGACATGAGCAGTTGCCATACCAGGCAGTGATGCAACCAGTCAGGATGCTCTCAATGGTGCAGCTGTAGAACCTTTTGAGGATCTCAGGACCCATGCCAAATTTTTTCAGTCTCCTGAGGGGGAATAGGTTTTGTTGTGCCCGCTTCACGACTGTCATAGTGTGCTTGGACCATGTTAGTGTGTTGGTGATGTGGACACCAAGGAACTTGAAGCTCTCAATCTGCTCCACTGCAGCCCCGTTGATGTGTATACTGTATATTACTAAACACTTGCCTGTTGCCGACCCCTGATTTACAATGTCATGTAGGATCTTGTGGGGAGCTTTGACTTTGGCTCTTGCTGGCAGCAATTATGTTGTTGTGTTTTGGCCAGGTCAATAAACACTCTCCACATGCTGCTTCAAGATAACAGTTGCCAGTGCTTGAGCCTGTGATCAAAACAGCACAGCTACTTGAATCTTTTAACGGAAATCAAGATCAATGAAGCGTCAGTCACATTGTTCGGCAAAACCTGACTTTGACTGTTAAAGAGATGTTTAAATAGAATAGCATGTTGCAGGGCATAACGTTCAACACCACACCACTAATAAGCTGCTTTAGAGGACAAGCAAGTTAACGCAGAACAGAAGATGGGAACAAGAGCAAGAAAACGTATTTAATCAACAGTGAGAGAACATGCAGAAAACATCATTATCCCGGTGTGTTTCTTCTGCCTTTTGTTTTTCTCTAAAACAACCATATGTTATAATGAATATAATTCAATTCAACAACAATTTATTCTGTAACATGTCATCCCATGTACAGGTCAAGTGAATTAATGTTGCACCCATTCTGTTGCACCTACAAAACCTACACTCTACCACACTAGAGAACCTGTAGAGAACCTGTGCATGCTGGCCATTTAATCCCAGACTAATTTCTAACTAACTTTCTCAATCCTGATAGATTATCCCTTGCCACCTGATGTTTGGCCTAATCTGAGGATCATAGCTCAAACTGTGCACCTTTGATTTCTTTGCATTGAAGCAGGCACCAGTAAATTACTATACTATAAAGTCACAAAAACGCACTCCACTGGTGCAGCCTAAACATGCTATGCAAAAGCAGAGGATTTTACCCTGCAGACAATAGTGCTAGCAGTGGTCTGTACAAACTTCTCTGTAACCAACAACCTCGCATACATCATCATAATGAACTATTCCAAACCTGCATTTTCTTAACTATTGCAAGTATTATAAATTTGCACAACACCACTATAACTACTCTTAAATATTAACATATACCTGTAAAATATATACACATAAGCATCACAATCTCAGTTTACAAGATCAGCACATCACAACACTGACATCTCAGCAGAAAATTTGAAAATAAACCCATTAGTAAATCCATTCAGAAATATCAGTTGAAGAGTTAGTATGAATATATCTTACTGTATGTTCAGCGGTGGTGCAGCTGCATACCTGAGGGAGCCCAGGATGGACAGCAGTGTTCTGTCTGGATTAGGATGAAGAGAGGCTCTGCTAACGGGATTATGGACCTGAAGGACGGCACTACTTTGCTGAGATTAGCAATAAAAACCTCAGGCCATACATGAACCCCAAAGCCTCAGGCCCAAACTGACAAGATTCTCTGTAGAAATTTAAGCTGTTTAAATAAATGTAGTTGTTTGAGTTGCATGAATAAAATCAGGGCTCACTGAGGAATGAAGGGTCACTGTGAGTGGAGTGTCATTTGGCGGGTACTTATGACAAAATACTGTACGTAAATCATAGATAGCAAGATATAGTACAAATTACACACTATACAAAAAAACAAAATCACAATCAAACATATTCTATACTTTCTCACCCTCTCTTAAAATTCCAGTGCTCCAACCTTTTACCCCGTAATTTCTCTCTTTGTATGTTTTTGTGTGCCCCCGTCATGGAGCGGCACATTTCCTGAAAGATTATCTTGGCAGTTAGCTAACACTGTTACTATTACAGTATGTAAAGTATAATTGTCTATAACTGTCTTTCAGATTGTTGCTAGTATATCTGTCTATTCTCATTATTGTTAAATGTGCATAGCAACAGACAGCAGCACTTTTTGACATATCTGTTGTTGTGGTGTGTGGTCACCGAAAGGCCAAAAAAAGGTGTCCTTGCAGTACCCAGTGGTATGCAGTCCTTAAGCTAATTACTGAATCTGAGAATCAGCGATCCCTGTACTTATCCCTGTATCACAGGCCAGGGGATCATTACTTGTGATGCATGTCTGTCAGGGACAGTCATGGACGGGACCACTGCCAGGAACGGGACTTGCACTCAACACGACATTACACTAGGTTTGCCTTAGGCAAATGAAAGGCTATTGGTCCCTGAGTTTAATACTGTGTTTCCAGGACGATTACCATGGAATGAGTCTGTCACGACGTGGCCCTTCAGGGGTGTATATCGTGGCTCCCCCCCCTCTCTCACCACCACAAGTTTTATGACTTTATGACAGGTCATAAATACCCAGTGCCGGAACTAGAGTTTTATACATGGGGTGGCCAGGGGGTGGCCAAGGCTACTTCAGGTGGTCCATAGAGCATGACAGAAAATGAGTGTGTAACCCTAACCTGGCATCTAAGGAGCATGAATGAATCCTATGATTGCTGATTAGAGGTAGAAGTGATAATTCACTTAAACCTCTAACGAGTCACCCTCCCGGATCCGGGATCCTCCTCATCAAAAAAGCTGACTAGCATAGCCTAGCCTAACGCGACAGGGATATCATATAATATAATTTCATGAAATCACAAGTCCAATACAGCAAATGAAAGATAAACATCTTGTGAATCCAGCCATCATTTCCGATTTTTAAAATGTTTTACAGCAAAAACACAATATATATTTATATTAGCTCACCGCAATAGCCAAACACACAACGCCATGTTTTCACCATGTTTCCACCGCAAAGGTAGCTTTCACAAAACCCACAAATAGAGATAAAATGAATCACTAACCTTGAACAACTTCATCAGATGACAGTCTTATAACATCATGTTATACAATACATTTATGTTTTGTTCAAAAATGTGCATATTTGAGGTATAAATCGTAGTTTTACATTGCAGCCACCATCACAAATAGCACCAAAACAGCCAGAATAATTACAGAGAGCAACGTGAAATACATAAATACTCATCATAAAACATTTATGAAAAATACATGGTGTACAGCAAATGAAAGATAAACATCTTGTGAATCCAGCCAATATTTCCGATTTTTTAAGTGTTTTACAGCAAAAACACAATATATATTTATATTAGCTCACCACAATAGCCAAACACACAACGCCATTTATTCACCGCCAACATAGCTTTCACAAAACCCAGAAATAGAGATAAAATTAATCACTAACCTTTGGACAACTTCATCAGATGACAGTCTTATAACATCATGTTATACAATACATTTATGTTTTGTTCGAAAATGTGCATATTTAGAGGTACAAATCCTGGTTTTACATTGTGAATAAGTAGCCATGATGCACCAAATTGTCCGGAGATATTTTGGACAGTCACGTAATCTAACCAAAGAACTCATCATAAACTTTACTAAAAAATACATGTTGTGCAGCAAATGAAAGATACACTGGTTCTTAATGCAACCGCTGTGTTAGATTTAAAAAAATTACTTTAGTACAACATACAGCATGCAATATTGTGAGACAGCGCTCACCTATTCTCCACCTTGTTGGAGCCAACATATTCCACAAAAATACGAAATAACATCATAAATATTCTCTTACTTTTGATGATCTTCCATCAGAATGTTGTGCAAAGAGTCCTAGTTCCAGAATAAATCATTGTTTTGTTTTAGAATATCCATTTCTTCTGTCGAATTAGCAACTTTGGCTAGCCATGTGGAGGGCACATGTCCAAGAAATCTTTGCGCACTGAACGAAAAATTCCAAAATTCCCAATAAACGTCGAATAAACTGGTCAAACTCGGTTGAAAATCCTACTTTAGGATGTTTTTCTCATATGTATCCAATAAAATCAGAGCCGGAGCATTTCGTCGTGTATACGTAGCGCATTTCAGAAGACAATGTTAGGTTCCCTGGTGCGCAGTTCAATACTGACAAAAGAGCGGACCTGTCACTCCAAAAGCTCTCATTCGGTCTCAGATCAAGCTAGACACCCCATTCAACATTCTACTGCCTGTTGACATCTAGTGGAAGGCGTATGAAGTGCATACAGATCCATAAATATAAGCCAGTTGAATAGGCAGGCCCTGACACAGAGCCCCATTTTCAGAATTTTCACTTCCTGTTTGGAAGTTTGCTGCCAAATGAGTTCTGTTTTACTCACAGATATAATTCAAACAGTTTTAGAAACTTCAGAGTGTTTTCTATCCAATAGTAATACTAATATGCATATTGTATGATCTAGAACAGAGTACGAGGCCGTTTAATTTGGGCACGATTTTTTCCCAAAGTGAAAACAGCGCCCCCTATTAAGAAGAAGTTATTAACCCGGAGTTCTTCAATGAGGCAGATAGTGTGGTCCAAAAGGGTTACTTCACTAGAATTCTTTAACATACTATGAAGTCAGTGTATCTACCTCGGAACTGCAGCTCAAATTCTTTCTCTCACACACACACAGGAGAGACTTGGGTCACTCTGTTTTCATTAATATATAATCTGGGTCTATAAGTGTTGAACATCCAAAATATTTTCAGAAAATAAAGGTCAAGCACCAAGGAGATAAGATAGCATGTGTGTTACATAAATTGCATAGTTTATTTACAAAAAATGTAATTTACAAAAAAAAAAAATGCTATTTGACATACCAGGTATCAAGCAGAAATGGACTTGAAAAATAAAAATTATTTTGGTACCCATCAATATTATCATATAATTAATATTATATATTAATATTATCACATTATCATATAGTATCATATTTATGCTAACTAATAGCAAAAAGAGTTTTGGAATTGGCCTAATCAAGACCAAATTAAATCTGTGTGACATGATACCCTTTGGATTTATCATTTTATAATGTCAGTGTACTAGCTAGTACACAGTGCAGGTTTAAATCATGACCAGAGGGACCGCCTACGTGCCAAATTATCCTAGGTAGATTTAAAACAGCATAATTCTGCAGTTCTGGTGAGGACTGGCTAAATGTTTCAAACTCATCCATGTTGAGGGAGCGTGCCCTCGACTCAACACTGAGAATTCCAAGGCAACTTAACCTGTCATCAACCATTGTTGTCCTAAGGTGGGTTTTAATCAGTTTTAAAGCTGAGAAGCTTCTCTCGCAAGAAGCATTGCTGATTGGTGTAACAACAGAAATCTTACGAAGTCGAAATAGCTCATGGTCCTCTAAATCGGACTCAAAGGTCTGAGCAAAAGAAAACAGAGGCTCCTCATTCAAGAATGTTGTGCTCTTTGGGTTGAGAGACTGGACCCCATGCATTATCTCGCAATTCTTCTTTGAAAAACGCCTCTGCAACTCAGCTGTGAGACTGTCAAGCACCTGATAAAAGATAGCTCTTTGGAAGCTCTCACCATCATTTTGGTGACTATTTTTCTGTTCTACAGTGCTCATCATCAATGAGTCGTGAAATCTTTTTGTACACTTATTTTTCAGTGCTCTGCAATCTCTTCAACCTCTTTCCATAGTCCTTCAAAGTAGCCCTCACTTCTGTAGTCCTGTAATGTGTCTGTAAGGGCACCTACTAGATCCACAGCCCTTGCTAGGTTAAGAGAGCTTGATTGGAGCATGTCAGAAAGACATTTGGCATCACCAAGCACTTTACAAAAGGTAACCAAAAGCCCTATGACATGTAAATCTGAGAAAGAAGGCCCCATGCATTCATCCTTTTCTCTATGAGAGGAAGATTGTCAAAAAATGACCCTTGTTGTGAGAGTCATCAGAGAGTCATCAGACTCAATGACCTCTCTATGCTATATGTTGAGTGGCAGTTAATAGGAGCACATCTGCAATTGTTTTAATGTAAGTACAGTTTACCTCCACTTTCTTTTTCTGGTCCTCATTTATGACATCTAACATTGATGAGTTGCTGTCAATATCCCTTTTATGCTGATTCCAAGCATACATAGCATGATGCTCTGCCTTCAAATGGAGCTTATACCCAGAATCTTTAAACAATGCCTTTTTCAAGATACAAAAACCTGACTGTGATGTGAAGTTAGATTCAGGTGTATTGGGCAGAGAAAAATGCCTACAGACGAAACATTAAGTCGAATCTTGACTTACAGAATATTCAAGCCATGAATTGTCCTTACACCAGGAGCTGTTGAAAGCCCTTTTCCTATTACCATGCTGAGTTCTGGGAAATGTTTTCAAACATGACTGTACAGAACCTTCTTCTCTGGATCTTGAAATGTCTGAAATACACGTTCAATAATGTGTCATATCTCTATGGAAATGTATAATTAAGGGATCCACAAGATTAGATACTAAGAGCTGCTAACTAAAATGTGTAGTTTAAAGTATAGGCCTGGCCTACCATTGCGTCCTTTTGGAACAGCATATCTGGTGCTTGATGCAGTTGGGAGGGGCTCGATGACATCTCCTGGCAGCTCTGGCTCACTGTCTTGCTCAGAGCCAGAGGTCTCTGTGTCATCCCTTGATCCAGCTACTACATTAAAATAACACAAGAACCATTCGTGTATAATCAAAATGAAAATGCCACAGCCATCAAAAGAAGAACACACATGAATCAACAACGAACATTTTAAAGTGAGGCTTAATCTGACAAAATCCTCTATTACAAGCTGAAGCTGAACTTCAATTCTTATCTGGGCATGTGACTGACTTCCTGGTAGATGTTCTGACTTGGTGGTGGTAGACTGGGTCCTTGTGAAGTCTGACCACACTGACTCTGACTAGCCTCAGGTAGGGAGATGCTCTGGGGTCCGGTGGTGATGCAAGGGCTGGGGTCTGTTTTCACCTGATCTGCCTGTTTGTGCTTCTTTAAAAAGAAGTCTGATAGCTCTCCCTTTCAATTAAACATAAGACAGTCTATGGTTACATCTAAGCATGCACTTACCCACAATTTAGTCCAATCTCAATCACAAATCTCCATTATCATAACTGTACCTTAAAATCAACTACCAGCTTATGTTACTAGTTAGATCATGGCTAACCCTACTCTGCAGTAAGTAACTTAGCTAGCTATAATTTCTTACACCTTTACGATAGCAAACAGGCTATCTGCAACTTGTAGTAATCTTTGGAATAACGTTAACAGATTGATAATAACAATTGTTCGTTTTGAGTTCAAGTACGAAAATCTAACTGAATTAATGGATTTCAAATTGCTGAATGTTAATTTGCCGAACACTGACAGCTGTAGCCTACTAGTTACCCCACATAAGCTAAACATTCGTATATTGTTACTTGCGACACTGCACTGTATATGCGTGTATTACTACCACAGATGTAAACATAATGTTAGGATAAATTGGGAACTCTCATCTGATTAACTGTCTGTTAATGGAGCCAAAGGTTTAACGTTAACTTACACAGCGACTCAACTTTCGTAAAAGTTTTTCAGGAAACCCAAAACCAATGCTAAACCTTAAAACTTACTTTAAATATGATGCTTTCGCCAATCGCGAAAAGAGCTTGTGGAACTGTGGAAATATGATATTTTCTTCTTCTGTATCTTGCAACCAACGTTAATATTCTATCTTCCTCGTTCTCGATTTGAAAACGTTGAAGTAAATGCGTCTTTCAACAAGAGCTGAAATGTGATGTCAATCAGCATTAAACTGCCAATAACGAATGAAATTTTGGGGTGGCTCCTGGTATAAACTATTATCTGCATGGCAGTTTATACCAGGTATTTACAGGGGCGGAGCCAGAGGGGTGTCCGGGGTGGCACTAGACAACCCTGACATCTGATTAGCCATCCCGGACACCCCTCTGGCTCCGCCCCTGTAAATACCTGGTATAAACTGCCATGGAGTAGAGGGAGAGAGTCTACCAGAACAAAGAGCTTCTCTTAGTTCAAAACTCCTGATTCCCAAAATGGGAGAACTAAACAATATTTCAACTTGAGAATGTGGGAATGGGCCGTAGACACTTATGGGACATTCATGGCGAGTGTGTTTCATTTGGTGATCTCATGAAGGACAGGAAACACACATAACTGTATCTCTTAAAGTGTACATTTCCCAGCTGTCAGGTTTACATCTAAATATTGTGAAACTTATGTGATTAAACATGAAACTATTTGTGAAAAGATGTAATGTGATCCTATCCTTCTAAATGAGAGTATGTATTTTCATATAAAGATTAACTAGTCAGTGGCCACACCCCCATGAGCCCAGACATCACATTAGGCCTCGTAGAACCGCCCCTTCTTCCACGAGTTTAAAACACAATCCTACAAAATATACATTAAGTCAGAGAATGCCGGGACAGAGTCCCCACGTTAGAATGGCTACAATTCTATAGGCCACAGAGACCATAAAGCTGTAGTTTTGGCTACACGGCTGGAAATGGTTCCTCTCTCAGACTATCGATCACTACAGTATAAAAGCAAATCTTAGACGTATAATTACTAGTCTGCAGCTAGAAATTACGTAAGTCTAGAACGAGAATACCGACAACCGCTGAAGCATCTATTCTATGACAACATTTTCGAATGGTACTCTGAAGTATCCATTCTAACCACCTACAACCACAAAAGACATTGTGACTTCTGGGAAAGTTAACCAGAGACCCTGATGAACTCTACAGGACAATTGAGGATTCCAACAGAGAAGACAACGACATACGGGCGGAAATACAGTTGAAGTCGGAAGTTTACATACACTTAGGTTGGAGTCATTAAAACTTGTTTTTCAATCACTCCACAAATTTCTTGTTAACAAACTATAGTTTTGGCAAGTCAGTTAGGACATCTACTTTGTGCATGACACAAGTAATTTTTCCAACAATTGTTTACAGACAGATTATTTCACTTATAATTCACTGTATCACAATTCCAGTGGGTCAGAAGTTTACATACACTAACATGCTGACCAGACTGGACACGTTACGTGCGCTAGCGCCACAAAATAAATGTAGAAATCCATGTTATTCAATTATTGCACCCACACTGCTTGCGAGCGTCTGCGTTGCCAAGGGCTAGAATAGAAGTCCTTTCTATTTCTGAAGCAGATCGCGCTGCAAGTCCTGCCTCTCCCATCTCGTCATTGGTTTACAGAAGCAGGTACCCACGTGCCATCTCCTCATTGGTTATACCCACGTGGGTGATTGAAAGACGAAATGTTTTGCCAGTCATCGTGGTAATAATATGAAAGTGTAGATGCTAATCACCATATAAGTTGAAATATGAAAAAGCCTGGAAGGAGGAGAGATGACTAGAAACGATTCGGTTGACCATTTTATGTGTGGATTAATTGTCGGAGTAGAGGGCCTTGTGCATTTCAGGTAAAATAACAACTCAATGTTTATATCCCAGGACAAATTAGCTAGCAACAGCAAGCTAGCTAAATAGGACAAATTAGCTAGCAAGTGCAAGCTAACTAGCTAAATTGCCATACATGTTTAATGCTTTTCGACCTGTCCCCAAATTAATGTCATTGGTTCAAAGTTTGTTTTGATATTTTAACCTGCGTGTCGTGATCGCGTTTGGTGTAGGGGGACAAAATACACGTATGCACGATAGTGCACGCGCGCAACCGGTTTGGGTTCCGTGTAAGTTGACTGCCTTTAAACAGCTTGGAAAATTCCAGAAAAAGATGTCATGGCTTTAGAAGTTTCTGATAGGCTAATTGACATAGTTTGAGTCAATTGGAGGTGTACCTGTGGATGTATTTCAAGGCCTACCTTCAAACTCAGTGCCTCTTTGCTAGACAAAATGGGAAAATCAAAAGAAATCAGCCAAGACCTCAGAAATAAAATTGTAGACCTCCACAAGTCTGGTTCATCCTTGGGAGCAATTTCCAAATGCCTGAAGGTACCACGTTCATCTGTACAAACAATAGTACGCAAGTTTAAACACCATGGGACCACACAGCCGTCATACCGCTCAGGAAGGAGACACCTTCTGTCTCCTAGAGATGAACGTACTTTGGTACGTAAAGTGCAAATCAATCCCAGAACAACAGCAAAGGACCTTGTCAAGATGCTGGAGGAAACAGGTACAAAGTATCTATATCCATAGTAAAATGAGTCCTATTTCGACATAACCTGAAAGGCCGCTCAGCAAGGAAGAAGCCACTGCTCCAAAACCGCCATAAAAAAGCCAGACTACAGTTTGCAACTGCACATGGGGACAAAGATTGTACTTTTTTGAGAAATGTCCTCTGGTCTGATGAAACAAAAATAGAACTGTTTGGCCATAATGACCATCGTTATGTTTGGAGGAAAAAGGGGGAGGCTTGCAAGCCGAAGAACACCACCCAACCGTGAAGCACGGGGGTGGCAGCATCATGTTGTGGGGGTGCTTTGCTGCAGGAGGGACTGGTGCACATCACAAAATAGATGGCATCATGATGAGGCAGGAAAATTATGTGGAAGCAACATCTCAAGACAGGAAGTTAAAGCTTGGTCGCAAATGGGTCTTCCAAATGGACTTTGACCCCAAGCATACTTCCAAAGTTGTGGCAAAATGGCTTAAGGACAACAAAGTCAAGGTAGGACAACACAGCAATCTTGGAGTAGCCATCACAAAGCCCTGACCTCAATCCTATAGAGAATTTGTGTGCAGAACTGAAAAAGCGTGTGCGAGCAAGGAGGCCTACAAATCTGACTCAGTTCCACCAGCTCTGTCAGGAGAAATGGGCCAAAATTCACCCAACTTATTGTGGGAAGCTTGTGGAAGACTACCCGAAACGTTTGACCCAAGTTAAACAATTTAAAGGCAATGCTACCAAATAATAATTGAGTGTAAATGTATTTGGTTAAGGTTTATGTAAACTTCCGACTTCAACTGTATATACATTGTAGTTATTCTCGAATGAGCGGCCGTTCATGTGCAAAGGATTAGCATTTCAATGAATATAATTATAGACTGTGTGTAGTGAATCCATTTTGGCTTTCCCGCTCTCTGTCCCCACTCCTTTCCCTTTTCTACCATGCCGTCATATCGGCTTAGCCCACTAGGGACTTTTCTATCATTGTTAGTAACTGTATCGACTTTCTTCCTGGGGTGAAGTAGAGGACCAAAATGCAGCGCGGTTAGTGTTCAACATGTTTAATTTGAACATAAATGGTGAACACTTACAACAATACAAAAACAACAAATGTGAAAGTCGAGACAGTCCTATCTGGTGCAGAACACAAACACAGAGACAGGAAACAAACACCCACAAAATCCCAACACAAAACAAGCCTCCTATATATGAGTCTCAATCAGAGACAACGACTACCATCTGTCTCTGATTGAGAACCCACACTAGGCTGACATAGAAACAGACAAACATAGAATTCCCACCCAGCTCACGTCCTGACCAACTAAACACATACAAAACAACAGAAAACAGGTCAGGAACGTGACAGTAACCAATATCTGTTTGTTATGTATTTCTGTGATTAGCTAGTAAACAAATAATTAAGCCCATTTGTATATTGCTGATTCATTATGGAAACTAGGGTTCGTGCAGATAACCAAGAATTTTACAATGTTTGGAATGAGACTAACGAAGGTAACAATTAATAATCATTAATGGAAGACTGTAATTCAAAAAAATATTAAAATATCTGAAGAGTTATAGTCGGGAAATTAATACTCTGTAACTCTAAACATTTGCCCGTGGTGCTCTGACTTCCTAGTTACTTAATGTTTACATGATTTGTTTAATCACATAATAATTAAACCTAGAGAACTGATTTGATATAAATAAGTCTTCACATTTAATGATAAACCAGACACGACAAGTCACAGGTGCATCACGAGGGAACCTTCAGCATCAGCAGACCAGGGGATTGAGCAGCCAGGTTAAACCCAGAATATTCTAGAACATCTAAGACAGGGGTTTCAAACTCATTTTTTAAGATGTATTTTATTTCACCTTTATTTAACCAGGTAGGCTAGTTGAGAACATGTTCTCATTTGCAACTGCAACCTGACCAAGATAAAGCAAAGCAGTTCGACACATACAACAACAGAGTTACACATTGAATAAACAAACATAAAGTCAATAATACAGTAGAAAAAGTCTATATACAGTACGTGCAAATGAGGTAGGATAAGGTAGGTAAGGCAATAAATAGGCCATGGTGGCGAAGTAATTACAATTTAGCAATTAAACACTGGAAAGGTAGATGTGCAGAAGATGAATGTGCACGTAGAGATACTGGGGTGCAAAGGAGCAAGATAAATAAATAAATACAGTATGGGATGAGGTAGTTGGATGGGCTTTTTACAGATGGGCTATGTACAGGTGCAGTGATCTGTGAGATGCACTGACAGCTGGTGCTTAAAGCTAGTGAGGGAGATATGGGTCTCCAGCTTCAGAGATTTTTGCAGTTCGTTCTAGTCATTGGCAGCAGAGAACTGGAAGGAAAGGCAGCCAAAGGAAGAATTGGCTTTGGGGGTGACCAGTGAAAGATACCTGCTGGAGCGCGTGCTACAGGTGGGTGTTGTTATGGTGACCAGTGAGCTGAGATAAGGTGGGGATTTACCTAGCAGAGACTTGTAGATGACCTGGAGCCAGTGGGTTTGGCGATGAGTATGAAGCGAGGGCCAGCCAACGAGAGCATACAGGTCGCAGTGGTGGGTAGTATATGGGGCTTTGGTGACAAAACGGATGGCACTGTGATAGACTGCATCCAGTTTGCTGAGTAGAGTGTTGGAGGCTATTTTGTAAATCACATCATCGAGGATCGGTAGGATGGTCTGTTTTACGAGGGTATGTTTGGCAGCATGAGTGAGGGATGCTTTGTTGCGAAATAGGAAGCCGATTCTAGATTTAATTTTGGATTGGAGATGCTTAATGTGAGTGTGGAAGGAGAGTTTACAGTCTAACCAGACACCTAGGTATTTGTAGTTGTCCACATATTCTATGTCAGAACCGTCCCGAGTAGTGATGCTGGACCGGCGGGCAGGTGCGGGTAGCAATCGGTTGAAGAGCATACATTTAGTTTTACTTGCATTTAAGAGCAGTTGGAGGCATTGAAGCTCGTCTGGAGGTTAGTTAACACAATGTCCAAAGAATGGCCAGAGGTATACAGAATGGTATTGTCTGCGTAGAGGTGGATCAGAGAATCACCAGCAGCAAGAGCGACATCATTGATGTATACAGAGAAGAGAGTCGGCACGAGAATTGAACCCTGTGGCACCCCCATAGAGACTGCCAGCGGTCCAGACAACAGGCCCTCCGATTTGACACACTGAACTCTATCAGAGAAGTAGTTAGTGAACCAGGGGAGGCAATAATTTGAGAAACCAAGGCTGTTGAGTCTGCCGATAAGAATGTGGTGATTGACAAGAGTCGAAAGCCTTGGCCAGGTCGATGAATACGGCAGCACAGTAATGTCTCTTATCAATGGCGGTTATGATATCGTTTAGGACCTTGAGCGTAGCTGAGGTGCACCCATGACCAACTCTGAAACCAGATTGTATAGCGGAGAAGGTACGGTGTGATTCGAAATGGTCGGTAATCTGTTAACTTGGCTTTCGAAAACCTTAGAAAGGCCGGGTAGGATAGATATAGATCTGTAGCAGTTTGGGTCTAGAGTGTCTCCCCCTTTGAAGAGGGGGATGACCGCAGCCGCTTTCCAATCTTTGGGGATCTCAGGGGATATGAAAGAGAGGTTGAACAGGCTAGTAATAGGGGTTGCAACAATTTCGGAAGATCATTTTAGAAAGAGAGGTTCCAGATTGTCTAGCCCGGCTGATTTGTAGGGGTCCAGATTTTGCAGCTCTTTCAGAACATCAGCTATCTGGATTTAGTTGAAGGAGAAATGGGGGAGGCTTGGGCGAGTTGCTGTGGGGGGTGGAGGGCTGTTGATCGGGGTAGGGGTAGCCAGGTGGAAAGCATGTCCAGCTTTCGGAAAATGCTTATTGAAATTCTCAATTATAGTGGATTTATTGGTGGTGACAGTGTTTCCTAGCCTCAGTGCAGTGGGCAGCTGGGAGGAGGTGCTCTTATTCTCCATGGACTTTACAGTGTCCCAGAATTTTTTTGAGTTTGTGCTACAGGATGCAAATTTCTGCTTGAAAAGCTAGCCTTAGCTTTCCTAACTGCCTGTGTATATTAGTTCCTAACTTCCCTGAAAAGTGGCATATCACGGGGGCTATTCGATGCTAATGCAGAACGCCACAGGTTGTTTTTGTGCTGGTCAAGGGCAGTCAGATCTGGAGAGAAACAAGGGCTGTATCTGTTCCTGGTTCTAAATTTCTTGAATGGGGCATGCTTATTTAAGATGGTGTGGAAGGCACTTTTAAAGAATAACCAGGCATCCTCTACTGACGGGATGAGGTCAATATCCTTCCAGGATACCCAGGCCAGGTCGATTAGAAAGGCCTGCTTGCTGAAGTGTTTTAGGGAGCGTTTGACAGTGATGAGGGGTGGTCGTTTGACCGCAGACCCATTACGGATGCAGGCAATGAGGCAGTGATCGCTGAGATCTTGGTTGAAAACAGCAGATATGTATTTGGAGGGCAAGTTGGTTAGGATGATATCTATGAGGGTGCCCCTGTTTACGGATTTGGGGTTGTACCTGGTGGGTTCATTGATAATTTGTGTGAGATTGAGGGCATCAAGCTTAGATTGTAGGATGGCTGGGGTGTTAAGCATGTCCCAGTTTAGGTCACGTAGCAGCACAAGCTCTGAAGATAGATGGCGGGCAATCAATTCACATATGGTGTCCAGTGCACAGCTGGGGGCAGAGGGTGGTCTATAGCAAGCGGCAACGGTGAGAGACTTGTTTCTGGAAAGGTGGATTTTTAAAAGTAGAAGCTTGAATTGTTTGGGTACAGACCTGGATAGTAAGACAGAACTCTGCAGGCTATCTCTGCAGTAGATTGCAACACCGCTCCCTTTGGCAGTTCTATCTTGTTGGAAAATGTTATAGTTCGGGATGGAAATTTCAGGGGTTTTGGTGGTCTTCCTAAGCTAGGATTCAGACACGGCTAGGACATCCGGGATGGCAGAGTGTGCTAAAGCAGTGAATAAAACAAACTTAGGGAGGAGGCTTCTAATGTTAACATGCATGAAACCAAGACTTTTACGGTTACAGAAGTCAACAAATGAGAGCACCTGGGGAGTAGGAGTGGAGCTAGGCACTGCAGGTCCTGGATTAACCTCTACATTACCATAGAAATAGAGGGGTAGGATAAAGGTACGGCTAAAGGCTATCAGAACTGGTCGTCTAGTACGTTCGGAACAGAGAGTAAAAGGAGCAGGTTTCTGGGCGCAATAGAATAGATTCAAGGCATAATGTACAGACAAAGGTATGGTAGGATGTGAGTACATTGGAGGTAAACCTAGGCATTGAGTAATGATGAGAGAGATATTGTCTCTAGAGACGTTTAAACCAGGTGATGTCACCGCATATGTGGGAGGTGGAACTAAATGGTTGGTTAGGGCATATTGAGCAGGGCTAGAGGCTCTACAGTGAAGTAAGACAATAATCACTAACCAGGACACTAATGGACAAGGCATATTGATATTAGGGAGAGGCATACGTAGCCGGGTGATCAGAGGGGTCCAGTGAGTGGTTGGGCTGGCTGGAGACTCGGCATTTCAGACAGCTAGCAGGCCGGGGCTAGCAAGCTAGCAGAAGGGCCTTAGAGGGATGTCTCGATGGAGGAAAGTCTGTTTTAGCCTCCACGTGCGGTGACGTCGATAGACCAGTCGTGATGGATTAGTAGGGTTCCGAGTAGGAGAGGGGTCCAAGTCTAATTGGCAAAATAGGTATAGTGGCCCAAGAAATTGGCCGATGGATCTATTCAGCTAACAATGTAGGTATTGTAGCCCAGGAGTGGCTGATGGGCCTCTTCAGCTAGCCGGGAGAATGGGCCTAGCATGGGCTAGCTCCAGGCTAATTGGTGCTTGCTTCGGGACAGATGATTAGCCAGGAGTAGTCACTCGGATAGCAGCTAGCTAGCTGCGATGATCCAGGTGAAAAGGCCCAGCTCTTGCGGTAGGAATCCGGGGATATGGAGAGAAAATAGGTCCGGTATGCTCTGGTTTGAGTTGCGTTGTACAAACTGGTGAGAGCTTTCCAAGCTAAAGGTTAGCTGATGACCGCTAGCAGTGGTTAGCTGACTACTAGCTAGTAGCTAGTGAGCTGGCTAGCTTCTGTTGGGGGATTTCGGTTCCGAGGTGAATAAAAATACTTTAGAAAAAACAGATTCACACCACATTGGGTGAGGAGAGTATTTTGAAGTTGAGGTTCTACGGAGGGCCGAGTGTCTGCAGGTTTTTGTTTTTTCCTTTCAATTAAGACCTAGACAATCAGATGAGGGGAGTTTCTTACTAGTTAGTGACCTTAATTCATCAATCAAGTACAAAAGGTGGAGCGAAAACCCACAGACACTCGGCCCTCCGTGGAATGAGTTTGACACAGCAATCTCAAATGGCTGCATCTTTTCCAGGAATCTGTGGATGGTTTATATCATTAATTAATTGTCCCTGTCTGCAGGGGTCTTTTGTAGGGTCTGTTAGATCCTCTATAACTCCGGTCCTCGAGTACCCCCAAGTTTGCACATTTGTTTTTCTATCCCCACATAGGCAAATCTGATTCAACTATGATTCAACTACTCAACTAATCATGAAGCCCTTGGTTAGTGGAATCAGCTGTGCATGTGTGGTGCTAGAAAAACAATGTGCAAACTTGCGGAGTGTCCACAAGTGGAGAAGATGAGAAACTGGCTCTGGCTCTGTCCCTAGGTGGAGTTGTATAGGACTGAGCAGCTAAAAGGCAGGAGATCCCATAAAGAGATAAAGAAAGGATAAGCCAGGAGGAATAAGGCTATGACACAACCTCTGGGTCATGACCAGAATGGAAGAACGAACATGGTGGTGCAATACTGTCCTTGAATCTGATTGGATAACATGTAGTGGAGACAGGATACCGTTAGCCAGTTCCATTAGATATGTGAAAAATAAGCATGCCAGAAAGGGACTCCTGAGAGAGAGAGAGAGAGAGAGAGAGGGTAGAAGGACAGCAGAGAGTAAGAGCGAGAGAGAGAGCGAGAGAAAGCGGATATGTGATCTGTAAATACGGAAAGAGAAAGGGGCTGGCGCCTGAGCTTGGTGATTTGTGAGATCGAAGCAAATCCTGATTCACTGTGGCATTAAAGAGATTATCCGCTACTTTTGTATACTTTTTAGCGAGTAGTTCTGAAAGTAGCCCTCACAAGCCAAAAGTGGTCCTGGAAAATTGCATACTATGTCACATATGTGCAGATACACTACATTTCCAAAAGTATGTGAACATCTGCCCGTCTAACATCTCATTCCAAAATCATGGGCATTAATATGGAGTTGGTCCCCCCCTTTGCTGCTATAACAGCCTCCACTCTTCTGGGAAGGCTTTCCACTAGACGTGGAACATTGCTGCAGGGATTTGCTTCCATTCAGCCACAAGAGCATTAGTGAGGTCGGGCACTGATGTTGGGCGATTAGGCCTGGTTCTAGTAAGGCAGAAATTTGACGTACTGACTTGTTGGAAAGGTGGCATCCTATGACAGTGCCACGTTGAAAGACACTGAGCTCTTCAGGAAGGCCATTCTACTGCAAATGTTTGTCTAAGGAGATTGCATGGCTGTGTGCTCGATTTTATACATGTGACTGAAATAGCCGACTCCACTAATTTGAAGGGATGTCCACATACTTTTGTATATATAGTGTATAACACCACGTCATTGCTCTCTCTCACTCGTTCTGCTGTGTATGCCCCTTTCTAGCTGTCACTCAAATGGCGAGGGGCTGAACCGCATTGGTTGGAACTAGGGCTGTTACGGTGACCATATTACCGCCACACCGGCAGTCGCTAATGTCCCTCTAATCACTCTGACATCAATGCAAATGCAATTGAAAATCAAATATTTCATGAGAAACCTGGCATTTAGAGTTTGAGCGGAATAGGATCCCCTGTTGCGCAGTGAGAGCCAGCTCCTCATAGCTGGTTGATGCATGGAATAAAATAAGTGTTCCTGTTGAGCAATATTTCTATAGGCTATGGAATTGCATGAGAAAACCGAGTTTTGATGGCCTCTATTAAAAAGAGGAGGATCCAGTCAGATTTCTATAGGCTAGGCCTATAATATTTATTTCCCAATTTTACATATATTAAGTGCATTGCTTCGTTTACAACCGGAGTAGCCTACCTGGCTGGCATGAAAATTAACTGTGGGAAAGTGCCCTCCATTTGCTATTCATGTCTTTTTTTTACCGTGCCCCTGTTCCGACAGGTGCAGGATAATGGCCCATTCTAAATTAAAACTAATTTAACACATATTATTTAGTATATGTAAAGACCAGTGCTTAATTTGTAAATCAGGAGGTGCCGGAACAAAAAGTGAGCTTCAGAGGGGGGTAACCTGGGAAGTTGTGAGGTACCGAGAAAAAAAACGGGGAAAAAACACCTTTATAATTAAGCCTTGCATGCATATCATTGCATTTGCTTAGTGGCATATGGAAGTAGAGTTGAGGTACTTACAGAAGTTGCAGACATTGGGAACATTTTTAGTAGCCTAGGATCCCGGGAAAAATGTGTCCTTTTATAAACCCACTTCATGCAATTCCTAATTTTTTGGGGTGGGGGGTAATAAAAAAAAGAATGTTACCTCCTTTTTCTCCCCAATTTCGTGATATCCAATTGGCAGTTACAGTCTTGTCCCATCGCTGCAACTCCCATACGGACTCGGGAGAGGCGAAGTTCGAGAGCCGTGTGACCTCTGAAACATGACCCCACCCTGCTTCTTGACACAATCCTCGCTTAACCCGGAAGCCAGCCTCACCAATGTGTCGGAGGAAACACTGTACACCTGGCGACCGTGTCAGCGTGCATTGAGCCCAACAGGAGTCGCTAGAGCGCGATGGACAAGGATAACCCGGCCGGCCAAACCCTTCCCTCACCCGGACGATGCTGGGCCAATTGTGTGCCGCCTCATGGGTCTCCCGCTCGCGGCCGGCAGCGACACAGCCTGTGATTGAACCAGGATCTGTAGTGACATAGACCGCTGTGCCACTCAAGAGGCCACTTCATGCAATTTTAAGTTATTTTACATGACTGGAGACTGGCAGAATCATTTTTAATACCGCACAAATGATTGAAATGACAGGCTACTTTGACACTGGCAATCTGAGATCAATAAAAACGACCTTGTCTTGAATCCAACAATAACCTAGACCTAGGTGTGTGGAGATGCACATATTGTACAACATGAGGAAATTATAGTCCTAAAAATGTTTCCAGTGTCACTGACTCACCCAATGATGCACAGCTCACTCGCCGGTGATGACCGATGCGCTTGTGCCAAAAGCCTCTTTGAGGCAATATTATATTTGGAAGTTAATCAAATATATGTATTAGACTCTTCTCTTTTCATCAGGAGCCATTTGCTTTAAACCTGTGTTTTCCCGCGATTGTATTTTAAATATTGCGAAAGGCCTGATTTGTCTGTGCGTTCCCGACTGTAGGTTATGGTTTGTTATTGGGCTACACACAATCCACAGGTAGGCAATTTTTTAAAAGAAGCTATTGATCCTCTGTGGCTAAATTATAGGCCTTCTCATGGTGTAGTAGGATATTCAGAATTATTTAATTTATTTCTGAACAGACAGCAGTAATTCTATAACTGTCACGCCTTGACCATAGAGAGCTTTTTATTCTCGATGGTGGTTGGGGCATGACAATGACTAGGGTGGGTTATCTCGGTGTTTAATGATCTATGTTGGCCTGGTATGGTTCCCAATCAGAGGCAGCTGTTTATCGTTGTCTCTGATTGGGGATCATATTTAGGCAGCCATTTCCCCATTGTGCTTTGTGGGATCTTGACTATGGATAGTTGCATGTTAGCACTATTGTTAGCTTCACGTTTCATTTTAAGATTTATTGTTTTTGCTGTGAGTTTCACTTAGAAATAACAAGATGTGGAACCCAGATCACGCTGCGCTTTGGTCCACTCATTATAACGATCGTGACAATAACGTTGGCAAATTTATAAGCCCAGTCATTGAGCAATTGCGTGTGAAAGCAGAGTTTTGACTGGCCAATATATAATAAAAGCGGATACCAGCTTTCTCGTGCCGCTAAATTTATTGCTCAATTGTTAAAAATTAAGCACATTAATCCGCTTCACAAACGGTGTAGCATACCTGGCATATTAAAAAAGTAACTGCACATAAACTCCATTCGCTATTCCAGTGCAGGCTATGGATTACGTTTTTTTTGGGGCCATTCTAAATAAAAAAATAATTCCACACATATATTAGTAGGCTATTTGTGAAGACCAGATTAAATTGAGAATGATGCGTGAGCATTATATCAAGTGCTTGTCGAATTGTCAATGAGAGACTGATGAAGTGTGTGCAGTCAACACATGAAACAGAGCAGAGCGCTACCCTTTCATGCAACTTTTTTCAAATCATCATTGGTCGCATCATGCAGCCTTAGAATGTAGGCCTATTAGAAATCAAAACATATAGCCAGCCTACAGTTTGTATCACAACTAAAGTTGCATAAATATGTTCCAATTAAGCACATAGGAGGACCTGTTTCATTGTTAACCGCTCAACAAATCAAATCAAATGTGATTCAAATCAAATTTTAATTGGTCACACACGTGTTTAGCAGATGTTATTGTGGGTGTAGCGAAATGCTTGTTACAGAATAGCCGCATGTGCAGCTATTCTGTATTTTATTCTGTAAAATATTTTTGTAAAAAATGTACTCTATTTTATTCAGCCATGTTCAATTGTATTGTTCTTACTATAAAATTATAGCCACAGGAATTATAAGCAAATCTTGCCTTCTACGTTAGGTTAGGCAGTGGGCTACACTAGTTAAGGACAACTCGGAATATGCTATTCTGTTCTTCTGAAATAGGCTACATTTTCTTCATATCATGTCTCTTTAGACCTGCATAAAATAAATTATTGATTTATTGTGATGGTGTATGCTATATTAAATTGATTTATTAGACTTTTTAAAACGTAGGTGTTCCAAATGTCAGCATCAGTGGCTTGTAGGCTATGCAAGGAAGCTGGAGATGCTAAAAGTGTTTATGTAAATGAAGGTCAATTACCGTGAGACAAGCAGTTGTTTGAATGACAATCACCAGCTGACAACATTTCATGACTACCACAGCCCTAACTGGAACTCAAATTGCTAGGGGGCTGGCACACTTGGGGGAAAATATAAGGAAAATTGCGCTGCACAGCTTCCAGTAAACAGCTGCTTTCAAACTAGAGATTTCGTGGCTAATTGAGGTAAGACAGTAATTCTGCTCATAGAGTAGGGATGTATGAATTACACATTGACATTACCAGCCCAAAGCGGGAGGTAAAAAAAATACTTACTAGTCAACAAAGTTCCGGAGGATGTCTTTAAGACTTGAATGAGGTACTCTTTCACACGTTTCAGACCATATTAGGCTATTTAATTTTAAAATCAGGCTGTGTTTAAAGTAATTTGATGTCAGAGGTTGTATCTATAGTATGTCACAGTAGCATAGAGAAGTAATTCAGAGAAAAATAATACTGACTGATAATACTAGATGCTGTAACGTCTGCTTCCAACTCACAAACATGTAGATCCCCTGAACGCAGCTCACACTCCAGATCCCGATCACCTGAATTCTGATTACCTGTTCACACACCTGTATATCATTATCACACACTATTTAGTTCAGTTCTTTGCACCCCATCATTGTGAGGTATTGTTTGTTTTGTGACACACTTCTATTTGGAGCGCTGGTTTTCCTGTAATTTAATCCTCCCGTGTATGATAGTGAGGCAGACAAAAACTAAAAATGCTTTTTGAATAGTCCCTGCCTCTACCTTAGCGTATCAGATTCCCTGTTATCAAACTATTGCCTGATCTCCCGGAAGACGTGACGAGCCTTTTCCCTGCCTGTACTGTTGCCTTTTTGGATCCCCTGTCTATGACATTCTGCCTTCCCCTGGACCCAGCTACCTGCCTCCTCCTGTGGTCCTTTACAAATAAACACCTGCTGCGCCCTGCGCTTGAAATAAGCTCTCTGTCTCCTATCGTGTTCATTACCAATGAACTTGCTGAGCGGCCTTTCAGGTTATGTCGATATAGGACTCGTTTTACTGTGGATATAGATACTTTGTACAGGTTTCCTTCACAAGGTCAGCATCTTCACAAGGTCCTTCGCTGTTGTTCTGGGATTGATTTGCACTTTTTGCACCAAAGTACGTTCATCTGTAGGAGACAGAACGCATCTCCTTCCTGAGCGGTATGACGGCTGCGTGGTCCCATGGTGTTTATACTTGCGTACTATTGTTTGTACAGATGAACGTGGTACCTTCAGGCGTTTGGAAATTGCTCCCAGATTAACCAGATTTGTGGAGGTCTACAATTGTTTTTCTGAGGTCTTGGCTGATTTCGTTTGAGTTTCCCATGATGTCAAGCAAAGAGGCACTGAGTTTGAAGGGAGGCCTTGAAATACATCCACAGGTACACCTCCAATTGACTGAAATTATGTCAATTAGCCTATCAGAAGATTCTAAAGCCATGACATTATTTTCTGGAATTTTCCAAGCTGTTTAAAGGCACAGTCAACATATTTTATGTAAACTTCTGACCCACTGGAATTGTGATACTGTGAATTATAAGTGAAATAATCTGTCTGTAAACAATTGTTGGAAAAATTACTTGTGTCATGCACAAAGTAGATGCCCTAACCGACATGCACAAAGTAGATGCCCTAACCAAAACTTTAACAAGAAATTTGTGGAGTGGTTGAAAAACTAGTTTTAATGACTCCAAACTAAGTGCATGTAAACTTCCGACTTCAACTGTATATATATATAAATAAATAAATATAATGCACTATAGTCTGCCTACTCCTAATAGCATTTTCACCCAATATTGCATGCAAAGATTGGTTTGCCTTAATTCATGTTTTATTGATACATTTGTGTAAAGGCTTTACAGAGCATGTCCTGCATGCATCATTTAACTCTGCTAATGGACAGAGAGCACAATACAAATGTACAAATAAAGAAAGTGGAATAAAACCATTTTTGTACAACTACAATTTTAAGTATTCCTTCCTCTCCAACAACTAACCAATAGAAAACACAAACAATAAATGACAGAACACGGGTGATACAAAATTGACCACAAACCTGAAGTATATACGACCATTGTTGTTTACATGTGCATAGTGGCTTTGCTGAGGAAAAACCTTTAACTATTGGTTTTCATCTGTCAATTGCACAATACAACAATTGCACTCTGGGTGTTGTATAAAAAGTATTTGGCCTTTGAATAAGAGAAGTTGGCACACAAAGAGTTGGTAACAAAGGGAGAGGGTGCAAAGAGGGGCATTTCCATTTCTTTAAACGACAAGAAGATTTATGGGACATGACTTATGGTTAAGTTCAAAATGAATACCAACTGTTCTCATCACAAACCCATGTGACATATCATCACAGATTAGCATAAAAGCCTCTCCTAGGCAGACAGTGGAGAGCAGACTCCCAGATAAAGAGAGACTGCAGATGGAGTATGTCTACAGTGAAACATGGCAGCATGGGAGAGGGGGAGTCCCACAGGAAGATATCTCCAGCCAAACCGCTTTGGAAAAAAGTATGAAAAAATAGGAGTGGGGCTCGTTAATCTAGTTCATGAAGCACAATGCCAATGGAGCTCCGACCCTTCCCTTCGTGCCACCTCCCTCCCTCCCCTTCGTCCCACCTCCTTGCCTCACCCCTAAGAGAAGAGAACTCTAACTCGGGCAAAGGAAATGCTGGCAGGCCTCCTAACCCCTCCCTGGCTCTGCACCCAAAACAACTAAATCAGCAACATCTGCGAAATGTAACCCAGACCCAGCACTGTTCTAGCAGGCTTTAAGCCTTCCTAAATATGTGCACGATGTATATAATAATAACCCCTGCATTTAATCTCACCCGAGGGAGTCTATCTAAATTGTCCCCTTTGTGGATAAAGTCTGGGCTGTTGTGGTCGAGGGAGTAGACTAGAGGAAAGACACAGTGGGAGATGGTGGTCTTGTGTTTACAGCACACACAACTGTTAGACATTCACGCACCACCACTCTGTTTTATAAGGACATTCACGGAAATCTTTAGCTGAACACGCTTAAAACTACAACCGCAACTAACAAAACAAATCTAAACACGGGACGTTAAAAGTGTATATTATCTGTTATAAACAGGCTTAAATCAAGATCGGGTAAAGCACCATGGAGGAAAGATAGGGAAACTGTGTGCTTGTATTTTTATGTAATGTTTGTGTGTATATATATGTGGTAAAACGGAATGTGCCTATGTATGGTGTGTGTGTATGTGTTTGCATGTGTGTGAATCCATTTCTGGAGCAGATCAAACCCACTCCTGCAGGGATCGTTTGCAGTGGACCAAAAGTCTGGGCGCCTCTTTCTTCTGCAGGGTGTTGATAATAGCATAGATCAATAGTAGGATGAACAGCACCAGGACCAGGGGCACGGTCACTATGATCAGGGTCATAACCTTGGCCTTGTTCTCAGCCATCCTCATCACCACATCCACCCCTTTGTCCTTCGCATCAGGTTCATAATCCACATCGTTGGTGTAATCCTTATTGGTCTCTCTGTCCACCTCATCCGGGTCTGAGCCAACTGGTGGTTGTGGTTTTGGCTGGTCCACTGTTGGCCACTTGCGGCCTGTAACTGTGTCATCTGTATCTGGGTCCATGCCCGGGGCTCCATCGCAGCCCATAAAGTCTTTAAGGATGGATCTGGGGTAGTCTGGGTCATCCTTCATCTTCTGGTTATCAAACCTCCAGTACTTGGAGCCCTTGTAGAAGTATGTGTAAGCTGGGTAGGGAAGACAAATATTGTTGATGCAAATGTTGAAAAGCACCGAGGGAATTTACTATGGAAATGCTATTTGTTCGTTTTTTCAAGTTTGAGTCATTTGTCTGCAGTCATTAGTCTGTTAACCTTCTTTGGGTATGCATCTTCTACTCCAACTCTTGACAAGTTCATCACACTTCACAGGATACTGTCATTGCAGAGCTGTGCTAGTCCTGTTCACCATTTGTAATAGTTACAGTACTGTGAAGGAGAAGCCTCCACTTGGACTAGAGACTATTTTTAATTCTCATTCACAAGTACCTATCCGTTTTGATGAAAATGGAAAAATGAAAAACTACTTATCTGGAAGACATTTGACCATCATAGTTGTTTTTTCACTATAGGAAACAGCTTTGAAAAGCATTAGCTGGGGTGGGACTTTGGTGGGAGAGGAGGAATTATGTTATGTCTGCGTTAGACAACCTTTGCCAGGCATTCCATGTGTCCAAACCCTTTCCCCTCTCAGCTCAGTATCTATAGCCTCCCTCCATTTTTTACAGCCATTATCCCCGATAACAACTCACCGCCATCATCGCTGAGGAAGGCTCCTTTAGGAGAGGATGGGACCTTGCCCCACCTGGAGACAGGTTTCGGGTAGTCTCTGTCACCGGTGCGGGACTCTTCATCAAAAAGCCAGTATCTGCAGGAGAGGACGGTGACAAGACGGATCGTGAAACCCTGTGGTACAAAGGACTGATGACTCTCACAAGAAACTCCTTTTTCTTCAGTTCTCGGTCTTTCAACACTCAGGGCTAAATCTGTTTTCCCTTGACTAGATTAATGACATTTATCAATAACGTTTAAGATTTAAAAAGATAGCTCATCAGTCAGTCAGTTGAGATCAGTTATGGTAGGGTAAATAAAATGAAATAAAATGGTATTGGTCACATACACATATTTAGCAGATGTAATTGCGGGTGTAGCGAAATGCTTGTGTTCCTAGTTCCAACAGTGCAGTAATATCTAACAATACACAACAATAAACACAAATCTAAAAGTAAAATAAAGGCCTTTGGGGGCATGTGGTCACCTGTCTCCTCTGAAGAAGTATGTGTAGCCGGTGGGCTCCCACCAGATGGCTGTATCGATCCTGTCTGTGGGGATGCCCTGACCGTACTCTACCAGGGGCTGGGGGTAACCAGGCACCATGTCAGCCTCCCTGAATACCCAGTACCTCTCCCCTACACAGAGGGAGGACAGAGGACAGGGTAAAGGGCAAAAGAGAGGGAAAGAGGAACAATAGAGGACCATCAGGAAGGGGAAGATGTGAGGAAAGATTTGCAAGATTTTATACCCGTGTATCTGGTTTGATTTATCACTATCTCACATTCAACAAAAAAAGTTTCCACTAACAGAGCCAAAAAAAAATCCACTTGTAAAACCACTGCAAACATTGTAACTGCTTTAACTTCTTATGGCTGCAGGGGCAGTATTGAGTAGCTTGGATGAAAGGTGCCCAGAGTAAACGGCCTGCTCCTCAGTCATAGTTGCTAATATATGTATATTATTAGTTTTGGATAGAAAACACTCTGAAGTTTCTAAAACGGTTTGAATTATGTCTGTGAGTATAACAAAACTCATATGGCAGGCAAAAACCTGAGAAAAAAATCCAAACAGAAAGTGGAAATTCTGAGAATGGTGGATTTTCAACCAAGATCCCATTGAAATTACAGCGAGATATGAATTTGTTTGCACTTCCTACAGCTTCCACTAGATGTCAACAGTCTGTAGAACTTTGTCTGATGACTCTACTGTGAAGGGGGGCCGAATGAGAGAAGAATTAGTCACCACTGCCATGAGGTGACCATTCTTTGACCATGCGCGTTCACATGAGTGAGCTCCGTTCCATCGCTCATCTGAAGTCAATGTAATTCTCCGGTTGGAACGTTATTCAAGATTTATGTTAACAATATTCTAAAGATTGATTCAATACATCGTTTGACATGTTTCTACTGACTGTTACAGAACTTTTGGACATTTCGTCACGTTTTAGTGAACGCGCTTCGTGACTTTGGAATTGTTTACCAAACGCGCTAACCAAAGTAGCTAATTGGACATAAATAACAGACATTATCGAACAAATCAAGCATTTATTGTGGACCTGAGATTCCTGGGAGTGCATTCTGATCATCAAAGGTAAGGGAATATTTATCATGTAATTTCTGTTTTCTGTTGACTCCAACATGGCGGCTAATTTGACTGTTGTTCTGAGCGCCGTCTCAGATTATTGCATGGTTTACTTTTTCCGTAAAGTTTTTTTGAAATCTGACACAGCGGTTGCATTAAGGAGAGGTATATCTATAATTCCATGTGTATAACTTGTATTATCATCTACATTTATGATGAGTATTTCTGTTGAAACGATGTGGCTATGCAAAATCACTTGATGTTTTTGGAACTAGTGAATGAAACACGCCAATGTAAACTCAGATTTTTTGTTATAAATAAAAAATTTATCAAACAAAACATACATGTATTGTGTAACATGAAGTCCTATGAGTGTCATCTGATGAAGATCATCAAAGGTTAGTGATTAATTGTATCTCTATTTGTGCTTTTTGTGACTGCTATCTTTGGCTGGAAAAATGGCTGTGCTTATTCTGTGGCTTGGTGGTGACCTAACAATCGTTTGTGGTGCTTTCGCTGAAAAGCATATTTCAAATCGGACACTTGAGGGATTAACAACAAGATTACCTTTAAAAAGGTATAAGACACATGTATGTCTGAGGAATTTTAATTATGAGTTTTCTGGTGTTTTGAATTTCGCGCCCTGCACTTTCACTGGCTGTTGTCATATCCCGTTAACGGGATTGCAGCCATAAGAAGTACCAACGGATATTTTCAACTGGTTGGATTACCGAAATATGGTTCCGTTCCCCAACCTTTTGATGTTACCAGACTCTCTCTATGTTAACAAAGGGCTTTCTAAGAGTCCAATCTGTAGAGTCGAGAGAGAAAGGGGAGAAAGGTATTTATGGGGGTCATAAACCTCACCAACAGGGCAATACATACACTCCATAACACAGTGACCAAGATACCGTCCTTCTCCGCTGCATCCCTCATCTTTAAAACTAGAGTCAATCCCCTCTTTATCAGGTACTCACCCCAAACTTTAATGGCTGATTTTTCACCTACTGTATAACTGGTTGAGAGTTTTAAATAATCAAAACAGCTCTGTCCCTTTAACACGTCTGTATCCACTGTTAAAAACAACTCTTCTGGCCAAATTATGTCTCTATATAAACACAATGTGGACGTCAATATTTGGGGTGGGGGAGAAGAGGCTCATGGGGCACAGCTAGCAGCAGTAGAAAACAGCTGGTAGGCCTGCTAGCCCTGGCTTGGATGGATTGCATCAGCCACTGCTCCAGATGCTGACTACTCAGGTTTAACTTTGAGCAGAGAATAACACTTGGAGGGCATAAAGTAGAGCAGGGGTACAGGCTACACCATTTATGTGTTCTGATTCTTTTGACTTTTCTGTGTGTTCTCACATGAAGAAGAGCCAATAGTTACATCAATGGGTCAGTAGTCTGTTTAATTAAAGAATATGATATCAGATCAGTTGTCGTCTGAGACATTATTACTGATGATAGGATGACAAACTGTATCTTGGAAAGTCTACACATTCTAGTTATCAGATTCACATGGAATTGTTGTGCAATTTAAATGTTTAAATATGAAACTATTTGTGAAAAGATTAAATGTAATTTTAGCTTCTAAATGAGAGAATTGTTTTCATAAGTGAACTATGCTCACTCAGTGGCCCCGCCGAAGTGAACAGACATTGGTTGTGAACTATGAAACACGCCCTTCTCTCCACCACGACAAAAGCCCATTGACGAAAATTAACATTGTGTTCCCGATGACGTGAGGACTGCTGTCCATAAGTTTAAAAGGGCTAATATCAACTACAGAACTAAGCCAAACTCAGCGCGAGCTCTGGTTGCGAATGGTTGAATGACTACAACCTAACGAAATTAACATTGTGTTGCCAATGACGTGACGACTGCTGTCCATACGTTTAAAAGGGCTAATTTCAACGTGGAGGTGACGATCGACCCGCTGGAAGGATGAATTTTGACTATACCAGCCAGAATATAGCATGAGCTTATAGTATGGCAACTTGGTATGAACTTTGAACTCTTATTCACTAAAGAAGTGATACATCCTAGACGTCGAGTTAGCAGCAGCAGCTGTAAACGTGGGCTAGGAAAGGACGGACAATCTCTTCAGAAAGACAGGGTACTACAACGTATCCGTTCTACCACAAGACATATTCTTCAAAGGACAAGAGAGATCTCTGCTGGGCAACCCAGCCTTCCATCTACGACCAATCTATCGAAGCGGAGCTCAGAGTAAATATTTCTTGCATTTTCCTTTTCCAAATGGGCGGTTATTTAGAACGCATAAGACTGTATTTACGATCGCATAGCTTCATAAGGTCCGATAGAGACCCAATCCTTTTGTTCCCCAGTCTTCCCGCGCTTTCATTCAAACCCAACCCCCTTTCTTTGTGTAACCAGCCGTAATATCGGCTCCGTCCGCTAGGGACGTTTTCTTGTATGACATAATTAGTAATCAATGTATGATCCAGCCTGTGTATATGTAATTCTGTGTGATTATTTAGTTATTTAGTAAATAAATAATAAACCAAAATTTGAATTGCTGATTCAACTTGTTAGCCAGGGTTGGTGAAGATAACCAAGAATTTTACGACATTCAGATGAGACTGAATAAGGTGACGATTAATAATTGACTGCTATTGATATAAGATTACCAGGTCTTTAAGAGTTTATTCGGAAGACAACGGCTCTATAAACATTCTTCCGTGGTGCCCCGACTTTCTAGTTAATTACATTTACATGATTAGTTTAATCAGGTAATATTAATTACAGATAAATTATTTTATAAAATAGCATGTCATATCACTTAATCCGGCACAGCAAAGACATGACAGCACCCATTAGATTTAAACTATTACACATAAAATAAACTTAATATATGAGAATAAAATAAAATACAGACCTCTGAAAAAGACAAATTTTCCATCATGCCGTTCATAACCAGAGTCTATATCATCAGGTAGTCCAACCCAGAAGACCGAGATGGGCATTGGGTAGTTGTCCAGGACACGGTTCCTTCTAACTCTCCAGAACCAGCGACCCTGGCAAAGACAGAAGATACCATCAGAACATAATCACCAACGTCATCCACTTTTAGGAGATTAGAATGGAGTAATACAACTATACAAAACAGTGTATTCTTAGAATAGCCCTGCTTCTCACCTTGAAGACGAACATCTCCCCTCGCAGCATGGTGACCGTATCAAAGTCCCCGTCACAGATGTTGGGGGCAGTGTGGTCTGGCTGCTTTGGGGGGCGACGAGGCTCATCCCTCCTGATGTAGGGGGTCACCGGCACTGGATCAGGCCAGGGGACGGTGGGGTCTGGGTCGGGTATCGGTTCTGGTTGGTCTGGGGTATAGGTAGGGCTGAGGGGGTCTGTCTCAAGGGGACTATCAGGGGTGGTGGTGGGGGCTCGGTCTAGAGGAGCAGTGGTGGTGGAGTCTAGGTCAGGAGGATCAGTGGTGGTGGGGTCTTGGTTTGGGGCGGTGTCATCATCAGCGGTGGCGGGTGGGTCCTGAGTGGGAGCATTGTCTGGAGATCCTGCACAATCCAAGATGATCAATCAATCAATGAAGTTTATTTTATATAGCCCTTCGTACATCAGCTAATATCTCGAAGTGCTATACAGAAACCCAGCCTAAAACCCCAAACAGCAAGCAATGCAGGTGTAGAAGCACGGTGGCTAGGAAAAACTCCCTAGAAAGGCCAAAACCTAGGAAGAAACCTAGAGAGGAACCAGGCTATGAGGGGTGGCCAGTCCTCTTCTGGCTGTGCCGGGTGGAGATTATAACAGAACTATGCCAAGATGTTCAAAATGTTCATAAGTGACAAGCATGGTCAAATAATAATCATGAATAATTTTCAGTTGGCTTTTCATAGCCGATCATTAAGAGTTGAAAACAGCAGGTCTGGGACAGGTAGGGGTTCCGTAACCGCAGGCAGAACAGTTGAAACTGGAATAGCAGCAAGGCCAGGCGGACTGGGGACAGCAAGGAGTCATCATGCCCGGTTTGCCGTGACGTATGGTCCTAGGGCTCAGGTTCTCAGAGAGAGAGAAAGAAAGAGAGAACGAGAGAATTAGAGAGAGCATACTTAAATTCACACAGGACACTGGATAAGACAGGAGAAGTACTCCAGGTATAACCAACTGACCCTAGCACCCCGACACAAACTACTGCAGCATAAATACTGGAGGCTGAGACAGGAGCGGTCGGGAGACACTGTGGCCCCATCCGAAAGATAACCCCAGACAGGGCCAAACAGGAAGGATATAACCCCACCCACTTTGCCAAAGCACAGCCCCCGCACCATTAGAGGGATATCTTCAACCACCAACTTACAATCCTGAGACAAGGCCGAGTATAGCCCACAAAGATCTCCACCACAGCACAAACCAAGGGGGGGCACCAACCCAGACAGGAAGATCACGTCAGTAACTCAACCCCCTCAAGTGACGCACCCCTCCTAGGGACGGCATGAAAGAGCACCAGTAAGCCAGTGACTCAGCCCCTGTAATAGGGTTAGAGGCAGAGAATGCCAGTGGAGAGAGGGGAACCGGCCAGGCAGAGACAGCAAGGGCGGTTCGTTGCTCCAGAGCCTTTCCGTTCACCTTCACACTCCTGGGCCAGACTACACTCAATCATATGACCTACTGAAGAGATAAGTCTTCAGTAAAGACTTAAAGGTTGAGACCGAGTCTGCGTCTCTCACATGGGTAGGCAGACCGTTCCATAAAAATGGAGATCTATAGGAGAAAGCCCTGCCTCCCGCTGTTTGCTTAGAAATTCTAGGGACAATTAGGAGGCCTGCGTCTTGTGACCGTAGCGTACGTATAGGTATGTACGGCAGGACCAACTCGGAAAGATAGGTAGGAGCAAGCCCATGTAACGCTTTATAGGTTAACAGTAAAACCTTGAAATCAGCCCTTGCCTTAACAGGAAGCCAGTGTAGGGAAGCTAGCACGAGTAATATGATCAAATTTCTTGGTTCTAGTCAGGATTCTAGCAGCCGTATTTAGCACTAACTGAAGTTTATTTAGTGCTTTATCCGGGTAGCCGGAAAGTAGAGCATTGCAGTAGTCTAACCTAGAAGTAACAAATGCATGGATAAATTTTTCTGCATCATTTTTGGACAGAAAATTTCTGATTTTTGCAATGTTACGTAGATGGAAAAAAGCTGTCCTTGAAACAGTCTTGATATGTTCGTCAAAAGAGAGATCAGGGTCAAGAGTAACGCCGAGGTCCTTCACAGTTTTATTTGAGACGACTTTACAACCATCAAGATTAATTGTCAGATTTAACAGAAGATCTCTTTGTTTCTTGGGACCTAGAACAAGCATCTCTGTTTTGTCCGAGTTTAAAAGTAGAAAGTTTTCAGCCATCCACTTCCTTATGTCTGAAACACAGGCTTCTAGCGAGGGCAATTTTGGGGCTTCACCATGTTTCATTGAAATGTACAGCTGTGTGTCATCCGCATAGCAGTGAAAGTTAACATTATGTTTTCGATTAACATCCCCAAGAGGTAAAATATATAGTGAAAACAATAGTGGTCCTAAAACGGAACCTTGAGGAACACCGAAATGTACAGTTGATTTGTCAGAGGACAAACCATTCACAGAGACAAACTGATATCTTTCCGACAGGTAAGATCTAAACCAGGCCAGAACTTGTCCGTGTAGAGCAATTTGGGTTTCCAGTCTCTCCAAAAGAATGTGGTGATCGATGGTGTCAAAGGCAGCACTAAGGTCTAGTAGCACGAGGACAGATGCAGAGCCTCGGTCTGACGCCATTAAAAGGTCATTTACCACCTTCACAAGTGCAGTCTCAGTGCTATGATGGGGTCTAAAACCAGACTGAAGCATTTCGTATACATTGTTTGTCTTCAGGAAGGCAGTGAGTTGCTGCGCAACAGCTTTTTCTAAAATTTTTGAGAGGAATGGAAGATTCGATATAGGCCGATAGTTTTTTATATTTTCTGGGTCAAGGTTTGGCTTTTTCAAGAGAGGCTTTATTACTGCCACTTTTAGTGAGTTTGGTACACATCCGGTGGATAGAGAGCTGTTTATTATGTTCAACATAGGAGGGCCAAGCACAGGAAGAAGCTCTTTCAGTAGTTTAGTAGGAATAGGATCCAGTATGCAGCTTGAAGGTTTAGAGGCCATGATTATTTTTATCATTGTGTCAAGAGATATAGTACTAAAACACTTAAGTGTCTCTCTTGATCCTAGGTCCTGGCAGAGTTGTGCAGATCCAGGACAGCTAAGCCCTGGAGGAATACGCAGATTCAAAGAGGAGTCCGTAATTTGCTTTCTAATGGTCATGATCTTTTCCTCAAAGAAGTTCATGAATTTATTACTGCTGAAGTGAAAGCCATCCTCTCTTCGGGAATGCTGCTTTTTAGTTAGCTTTGCAACAGTATCAAAAAGAAATTTTGGATTGTTCTTATTTTCCTCGATTAAGTTGGAAAAGTAGGATGATCGAGCAGCAGTGAGGGCTCTTCGGTACTGCACGGTACTGTCTTTCCAAGCTAGTCGGAAGACTTCCAGTTTGGTGTGGCGCCATTTCCGTTCCAATTTTCTGGAAGCTTGCTTCAAAGCTCGGGTATTTTCTGTATACCAGGGAGCTAGTTTCTTATGACAAATGTTTTTCGTTTTTAGGGGTGCAACTGCATCTAGGGTATTGCGCAAGGTTAAATTGAGTTCCTCAGTTAGGTGGTTAACTGATTTTTGTCCTCTGACGTCCTTGGGTAGGCAGAAGGAGTCTGGAAGGGCATCAAGGAATTTTTGTGTTGTCTGAGAATTTATAGCACGACTTTTGATGCTCCTTGGTTGGGGTCTGAGCAGATTATTTGTTGCGATTGCAAACGTAATAAAATGGTGGTCCGATAGTCCAGGATTATGTGGAAAAACATTAAGATCTACAACATTTATTCCATGGGACAAAACTAGGTCCAGAGTATGACTGTGGCAGTGAGTAGGTCCAGAGACATGTTGGACAAAACCCACTGAGTCGATGATGGCTCCGAAAGACTTTTGGAGTGGGTCTGTGGACTTCTCCATATGAATATTAAAATCACCAAAAATTAGAATATGATCTGCTATGACTACAAGGTCTGATAGGAATTCAGGGAACTCAGAGAGGAACGCTGTATATGGCCCAGGAGGCCTGTAAACAGTAGCTATAAAAAGTGATTGAGTAGGCTGCATAGATTTCATGACTAGAAGCTCAAAAGACGAAAATGTCATTTTTTTTTTTGTAAATTGAAATTTGCTATCGTAAATGTTAGCAACACCTCCGCCTTTGTGGGATGCACGGGGGATATGGTCACTAGTGTAACCAGGAGGTGAGGCCTCATTTAACACAGTAAATTCATCAGGCTTAAGCCATGTTTCAGTCAGGCCAATCACATCAAGATTATGATCAGTGATTAGTTCATTGACTATGACTGCCTTTGAAGTGAGGGATCTAACATTAAGTAACCCTATTTTGAGATGTGAGGTATCACGATCTCTTTCAATAATGGCAGGAATGGAGGAGGTCTTTATCCTAATGAGATTGCTAAGGCGAACACCGCCATGTTTAGTTTTGCCCAACCTAGGTCGAGGCACAGACACAGTCTCAATGGGGATGGCTGAGCTGACTACACTGACTGTGCTATTGGCAGACTCCACTAAGCTGGCAGGTTGGCTAACAGCCTGCTGCCTGGCCTGCACCCTATTTCATTGTGGAGCTAGAGGAGTTAGAGCCCTATCTATGTTAGTAGATAAGATGAGAGCACCCCTCCAGCTAGGATGGAGTCCGTCACTCCTCAGCAGGTCAGGCTTGGTCCTGTTTGTGGGTGAGTCCCAGAAAGAGGGCCAATTATCTACAAATTCTATCTTTTGGGAGGGGCAGAAAACAGTTTTCAACCAGCGATTGAGTTGTGAGACTCTGCTGTAGAGCTCGTCACTCCCCCTAACTGGGAGGGGGCCAGAGACAATTACTCGATGCCGACACATCTTTCTAGCTGATTTACACGCTGAAGCTATGTTGCACTTGGTGACCTCTGACTGTTTCATCCTAACATCGTTGGTGCCGACGTGGATAACAATATCTCTATACTCTCTACACTCGCCAGATTTAGCTTTAGCCAGCACCATCTTTAGATTAGCCTTAACGTCGGTAGCCCTGCCCCCTGGTAAACAGTGTATGATCGCTGGGTGATTCGCTTTAAGTCTAATACTGCGGGTAATGGAGTCGCCAATGACTAGGGTTTTCAATTTGTCAGAGCTAATGGTTGGAGCCTTCGGCGTCTCAGACCCCGTAGCGGGAGGAGTAGAGACAAGAGAAGACTCAGCCTCAAACTCCGACTCGCTACATAATGGGGAAAACCGGTTGAAAGTTTGTCGGCTGAATGAGCTACACCAGTTGAGCATTCCAACAGCATTTCCCTCCAGAAGCCATGAGAAAGTTGTCCGGCTGCGGGGACTGTGCGGGGGGGGTTTATACTAACGTTAGTATCTGTACTTACTGGTGGCACAGACGCTGTTTCTTCCTTTCCTACACTGAAATTACCCTTGCCTAACGATTGCGTCTGAAGCTGGGATTGCAGCACAGCTATCCTCGCCATAAGGCGATCGTTCTCCTGTATATTATGAGTACAGCGACTGCAATTAGAAGACATCATGTTAATGTTACTACTTAGCTTCGGCTGTTGAAGGTGCTGACGAACCATGTCCAGATAAAGCGTCCGGAGTGAAAAAGTTGAATGAGGGAAAAAAGTTGCGATGGAAAAACTAAAAATATAAACGGTAATTAAAAAGAAAAAAGAAAAAACGTAAAGTTGTCAGCTAGCAAAGTAAAGTTGGCAACAAAACGCACAGCAACACGTCTGCAAATTCAAGAGCTGATGACAAGAGCTGATGAACATGATATTATAAATGCTATGGGTTTGACAATAAACCTCACATATATCCTTACATGCGTTCTCTGCCCCCACCCCTCTCACGTTTCAAGTTGTATTAGTCGTATGTACAGGATACACATGGTATACACAGTCCAACGAAATGCTTACTTGCACACACACGGCAGGAAGCTCATTGGGAATGAAGACCTGTTTACACAGAGAGGAAGAACAGACATACAGTACTTACACAAGACTTACAATCTTTAACTATGAGTGTGAACTGTGATAATGATCACTACATACTGTCATCAGTGTGTCGGCAGTGCACATACAAACATTCACTAGTTGTAAAACACACAAAGGCTCAATGACATCTATTCAGTCATGGAGAGAGTATGATCATTGTAAAGGCATGACCCTGTGAGGGAGGATGTCAATTAAAGGGGTTATACTATGCATGTACAATACTGTTCAAAAGTTTGGGGTCACTTAGAAATGTCCTTGATGGCCAGAAACAAATAACTTTCTTCTGAAACTCGTCAGTCTATTCTTGTTCTGAGAAATGAAGGGTATTCCATGCGAGAAAATGCCAAGAAACTGAAGATCTCGTACAACGCTGTGTACTACTCCCTTCACAGAACAGCGCAAACTGGCCCTAACCAGAATAGAAAGAGGAGTGGGAGGCCCCGGTGCACAACTGACCAAGAGAGCAAGTACATTAGAGTGTCTAGTTTGAGAAACAGACGCCTCACAAGTCCTCAACTGGCAGCTTCATTAAGTAGTACCTGCAAAACACCTGTCTCAACATCAACAATGAAGAGGCGACTCCAGGATGCTGGCCTTCTAGGCAGAGTTGCAAAGAAAAAGCCATATCTCCGACTGGCCAATAAAAACAAAAGATTAAGATGGGCAAAAGAACAGACACTGGACAGAGAAACTCTGCCTAGAAGGCCAGCATCCCGGAGTCGCCTCTTCACTGTTGACCTTGATACTGGTGTTTTGCGGGTACTATTTAATGAAGCTGCCAATTGAGGACTTGTGAGGCGTCTGTTTCTCAAACTAGACACTCTAATGTACTTGCTCTCTTGGTCAGTTGTGCACCGGGGCCTCCCACTCCTCTTTCTATTCTAGTTAGAGTCAGTTTGTGCTGTTCTGTGAAGGGAGCGTTGTACGAGATCTTCAGTTTCTTGGCAATTTCTCACATGGAATAGCCTTCATTTCTCAGAACAAGAATTGACTGATGACTTTCAGAAGAAAGTTATTTGTTTCTGGCCATTTTGAGCCTGTAGTCGAACCCACAAATGCTGATGCTCCAGATACTCAACTAGTTTAAAGAAGGACAGTTTTATTGCTTCTTTAATCAGAACAACAGTTTTCAGCTGTGCTATCATAATTGCAAAAGGGTTTTCTAATTAGACTTTTAAAATGATAAACTTGGATTAGCTAACACAACGTGCCATTGGAACACAGGAGTGATGGTTGCTGATAATGGGCCTCTGTACGCCTATGTAGATATTCCATCAAAAATCTGCCATTTCCAGCTACAATAGTCATTTACAACACTAACAATGTCTACACTGTATTTTTGATCAATTTGATGTTATTTTAGTGGACCAAAAATGTGCATTTCTTTCAAAAACAAGGACATTTCTAAGTGACCCCAAACTTTTGAACGGTAGTGTATGCATGTGTGTGCATGTTTATCCGTGCGTGTCTGTGTGTGATGGCTGTGAGGGCCTGAGGGCAGGTTCCTCACCATATATCTTCTGTATTCCATTCCTATCATCCTCTGGGAGTGAGAAGATCTTTGTGTCCATGTACTGGTAAAGGGGAGCCATGATGGCATTGGGGTTATCAGAGTGCCCCAGACCCAGAGCATGGCCCAGCTCATGCACCGCAACCAGGAAGAGGTCAATACCTGGAGGGAGAGAAATGGGAGAGAGGGAGAGAGAAAGATAGGAAGAGGATAAAGAAAATGAATATCAAAAGATATCAATAGGATATACATTTTGAACAAGGAAATAGTAGCAGTAATAGTGATTTAGGGGGAAATGGGGGCAAACGGGACAAAATGTCTATCTAACCTGATGGATCGTGGTTGTCAAGGGTCCAGGGTTCATCTGCGTCAAAGTGCGTGTCTCCACCCATCCCGGGCCCTGGGTAGTAGGCATGAGCCAGAGACCCCCCCTCGCCCTCAAACAGAGACATGTCTCCATGGAAACCAGATGCAAACAACAGCATGATATCTAGCGCGTCCTGGCTGCTGTTGGGGATGTCTTGGAAAGCGATCTCTTCAAAGCTCAGTGGAGTCACGCGTTCCCACACCTCGAAAGCTCTGCGGATGGCCTCCAGTGTCCGAACCTCACCAACCTTTGGGGTGGTGTTCATAATGCTGGGAGAGGGGGTTGGGGATAGGACTAAATATTCTTAGCACATACACTACCAGTCAAAAGTTTTAGAACACCTACTAATTCAAGGGTTTTTCTTTATTTTTACTATTTTCTACATTGTAGAATAATAGTAAAGACATCAAAACTATGAAATAACACATATGGAATCATGTAGTAACCAAAAAAGTGTTAAACAAATCAAAATATATTTTACATTTGAGATTCTTCAAATAGCCACCCTTAGCCTTGATGACAGCTTTGCACACTCTTGGCATTCTTTCAACCAGCTTCATGAGGTAGTCACCTGGAATGCATTTCAGTTAACAGGTGTGCCTTCTTAAAAAGTTCAGTTGTGGAATTTATTTCCTTCTTAATGCATTTGAGCCAATCAGTTGTGTTGTGACAAGGTAGGGGGGATACAGAAGATAGCCCTATTTGGTAAACGACCAAGTCCATATTATGGCAAGAACAGCTCAAATAAGCAAAGAGAAACGACAGTCCATCATTACTGTCAGTCAATACAGACAAAAGGTCAATTTCAAGAACATTGAAAGTTGCAAAAACCATCAAGCACTATGATGAAACTGGCTATCATGAGGACCGCCACAGGAATGGAAGACCCAGAGTTACCTCTGCTGCAGAGGATAAGTTCATTAGAGTTACCAGCCTCAGAAATTGCTGCCCAAATAAATGCTTCACAGAGTTCAAGTAACAGACACATCTCAACATCAACTGTTCAGAGGCGACTGTGTTAATCAGTTATTCATGGTTGAATTGCTGCAAAGAAACCACTACTAAAGGACACCAATAATAAGAAGAAACGTGCTTGGGCCAAGAAACACGAGCAATGGACATTAGACCAGTGGAAATTTGTCCTTTGGTTTGGAGTCCAAATTGGAGATTTTTGGTTCCAACAGCTATGTCTTTGTGAGACGCGGTGTGGGTGAATGGATGATCTCCGCATGTGTATTTTCCACCCTAAAGCATGGAGGAGGAGGTGTTATGGTGTGGGGGTGCTTTGGAGGTGAGACTGATTTATTTAGAATTCAAGGCACACTTAACAAGCATGGCTACCACAGCATTCTGCAGCGATACGCCATCCCATCTGGTTTGGGCTTAGTGGGACTATAATTTGTTTTACAACAGGACAATGACCCAACACACCTCCAGGCTGTGTAAGGGCTATTTTACCAAGAAGGAGAGTGATGGAGTGCTGCATCACATGACCTGGCCTCCACAATCCCCCGACCTCAACCAAATTGAGATGGTTTGGGATGAGTCGAACCGCAGAGTGAAGGAAAAGCAGCCAACATGTGCTCAGCATATGTGGGAACTCCTTGGAAAAGCATTCCAGGTGAAGCTGGTTGAGAGAATGCCAAGAGTATGCAAAGCTGTCATCAAGGCAAAGGGTGGCTACTTTGAAGAATCTCAAATAGAAAATATATTTTTCACCGGTAGTGTATATACAGAGGGTCATTACAAATGACGTATGTTGTCAGTGGTCTATACACATATGGGAATTCAGGTCTCTTTGCAGTGTTGTTTATACTGACGCTTTGCACGCCAGTCAGGGGGAAATCTGTTTGAGATTCCCAACATGGTTTTCTTAGAATCCCCCAGCATACATAGGCTTACCACACACCTGTAAGTCAGAAGGTTCTTGTCCCACTTCTGGCCAGTGAGAGCGTAGCGTTTCCGCCTCACACCATTCTCAGCCTGCTCAACAGATTTGTCTGGGACTCCACAGCGAGGCCTTCTCATGGCCCTAAAAGGGGAGTGAAAAACACAATTGAATAGAGCCCAGATAACCACATAGATATATAGGATCAGATATATTGTTCATTTAAGGCTAGAGAGTGGTTCCACAGTGCTAGACCAGGAGGTGCAACTTTTCTGTCTCAGAATAGCTCTATAATGAAATCATGACCTTACATTATCTTGACATCATTATCAATTTAGTTTCTATCAGTCTGTACAGTATAACTGAGGCTGCCAGTGGCATCCATACTTCAGTGTGGCTTGGTCCATCTCTCCAGTGACCTCTAGGCCATAGAAGCGCTGCATGTCACTGACGGCATTGGACAGGATTTGAGAGGACTGCATGGTTGACATCTGTCTGCTGGCTTGAGACAGGTAGCCAAACCTCCGCAACCACGACTACAATTATACAACAGAGATAGATAGATGGCGCGAGAGCCAGAGAAGGAGAGACAAATAGAGAGACAAGAGAATTGAGAACAACATCAAAGGGAGAGCAGTTAAAATATAGAGGACAGAGAAACATATGGTTTCTATTACTTCATGGCATTACTCTTTGAGTCACACCTTATTGGCAGTTTAGATAACCACAGGGTCGGCCCAACATAATAGGACAGAGCAGACGCCATTGGGTGTAAGAGTAAAAGCTTTGGAATGTAAGCATTTAACCCAAAACAAAGCACTGATATACAGATTTTAATCAATATAAATTACAACAAATTCTACATAAACTGTCTAAATTCGACTGTACAATATATACCATTAATATAGCCACAAGCAGACGTCTGTATGGCTGTAAAGTCTGGCGTACAATATTAATATACCATTGATAATCCAATGGAAACAAGAGACCCAACCAAGACAGCACAGAGAGCTTGCCTTGCAAAAGCCTTGACAGGGGAATTTAAAAACAAATGGGCCCACTGAGCACAACCAGAGAGCTCATGCTTTCTCTGTAAACAAGCCTGCACTGCACACCTGCACACATAGACCCACTCACACACACAAACAGAGGGGGCAAGAGAGAGACAAATAAAGAAAAGCAGCTTCAGGCCACCAAAATGGTGACTCATAAAGAGTGCTCAATTTGGATATCTTGCACAACATGCCTGCAGGATAAGCAGTACAGTAGGTGAGGAACACATTGTGGTTTACAAGCATGTAAATAGAGTTTAACCCTAGAGGTCAAACTTTTATGCAACACAATTACTCCTAATAATATGCCTGCCATGCATGAAGTGGGAATGTTGCCCAATATCCATTATTGGAAAGGTCAAGGGTCATACATGTGTGCATCAAATATGTCCATGAATCAGCGCATGTCCTCATGATCAATGATCAGAAAATGAGAAGTCAGATCACATAAAATGCAAGATCAGTTTAGATTACCTGACCACCAGGATAATAGAGATGATCATGCTACGTTTCAGTTAAAGGAAACTAAATTCATCAGGCGACTGCCACAAATCCACATATTTACGCACCATAAAAACGTCCATATTGACATTAAAGGACACACGTATACAACATACTGTACCTCTGCGTTGAAAGGGACTTCGTCCGCATTGGCAACAAGCCTGTTGCACAAGAGCAAGACGATTGAGGCCATTTGTTTCCACAGCCCCGGAGAAGCGCTTCTCCAGAGAGATGCCATCTTTATGCGCCCTCGTTCGCCCATGCAATGGACTGTCAGTCAGATGTGATTGTAAATTGCCATCAAGTGATGAGAACTGCTATGTGACTACATGGTCAAACGCCTTGGTTGAGTTCAAGTTCTCTCCGCAGTTCAACCATTGGGTCGTGGCACACTGAAATCAGATCGTTTGCGAAACAGCTCGGGTTAGAACTGGTAGATATTATCCCCTAATGTGATCATTGACTATTTAAAGGCCCAAGACAGTTTTCCATTTATGTCCCACATGAGCTAAAGGTAAAAACAGCATTTCTGGCATATTAGTGTTTTACCTACTTCCCCCTTCAATAGCTTTCCTGCACGATGAGGGAAGAGTAGAGAAAAAGTGTCAACAAGCTTCATGTTCTGTTCTTGGTGGTAAGATGTATCCGTACTATACTCAAAACATAATTGTGGAGGATACTCAAACAAAATACAATTGTCTTCAAGTTACTTCCAAGAATCCAGAAGGTCTTTCAGATTTTAGTTCAACCACCGTATGCCTCTTGCAGGCTGTCCTGGATTACATTGATAGTCCAATAAACTCACTGCCTTCTGAGAATACAAACAGAGCAGTGACTTTCGGCTAGAGAGAACAGGAGGAAAATCAATGTAGCCTACATACTGTGGGAAGTCTATTAGACAAGGCAATTTCTCTAGAAAAATCAACTCCCCTCCCCCTTAGGATGAATTAGACTGACCACTCAAAGCTCCTATTGCCATCTGCTGATAACTAAGAATCACTACACTATAATAGGAATTGAAGTTTGATGAGACCCAGTCATGATTTAAACCAGTAACTCATGTTTGAACTTGTTTGTAACCCACAGCCACATTATTGAACTACAGGGCTGAATGCTCAGAGCTCTGTGGTAAAGACATGTTTATAAAATGTCAAAGGCACAACATTTCTGCAGAGTGGGACTCATTTATTTGTCAGAAATTATTTTTTTAAATTTTATGTTGGATTTCAGCAGTTTGCTAGCTGTGACAGTCGTCGGTTTCCTGCCTTGGCGATGGTGATTAGGGCGAGGAGGAAGAGGCCCAGGACCCAGATGCCAGCCATAGGAACCATCATCAGCAGCAGATCTGGAACAAAGTCAAGACTGTTGAAAACACCACCCCCCCACCCCTAGCTGCAACATGAGCCCAGAGGGGTATACTACAAAGCAGGCTCGATGCTTTAGCCAGCTAACGTGCCTAAAAAGTCTTACAACCATTTATTTTGAAAACTTAAAGAAAATGACTCAACCAAAAACGCATACCCAAGTTGAGCTTTTGTAGTACAGCCCTCTGGTCTATGTCACAATCAATAAAACAAAATTGTATGCAAGTAGAGCAAGCAAAAGCAACATTTGAGCCCGGCAACAAAATACATTTTAATCTTACGTAGATAACGAAATAAAAAAAATGCAAAGATACACAAATCCTTACTAGATTGGGGTCGGTCTGGTATGTCAATCCTGATTGGTCCATATGACAGTAGACCTTGAGTTGGGTCTCCACGCACTGCTGCCCTCTTGGTTATAGATTTGCACTCCTGTTGCATTAAAGCAGAGATGTATCATTAATAAATGACAATCTGGTATGCCATCTTCTGAAAATGCATTTTCTTCATGAATAGAAATAATATTTCAGCATTTTAACCCATTTTATCTTCCAAATTTTGTTGTATCCAAGTGGTAGTTACAGTCTTGTCCCATTGCTGCAACTCCCGTACGGACTGGGGAGAGGCGAAGGGCGAAAGCCGTGCGTCCTCCAAAACACAACCCCGCCGAGCCGCACTGCTTCTTGACAATGCTTACTTAACCCGGAAGCCAGCCGCACCAACGTGTCGGAGGAAACACCGTACACCTGGCGACTGTGTCAGTGTGCATTGCACCTGTCCTGCCACAGGAGTCGCTAGAGCGCGATGGGACAAGGACAACCCGGCCGGGCCAAACCCTCCCCTAACCCGGACGACACTGGGCCAATTGTGTGTCGCCTCATGGGTCTCCCGTTCGCGGCGACAAAGCCTGGAATCGAACCAGGATCTGTAGTGACACAGCTAGCACCGCGATGCAGTGCCTTAGACGGCTGCACCAAAGGCCAGTGAACTTACAGGAATGCAGGGTTCGTCATCGTCCAGGGAGCACAAGCGCACGGTGCAGTGCAGGTACAGGTCATGAGGCTCCACAACAAAGCGGAACATGTCAAAGCTGTACCGGATGGTTGAGGCCTCTCCATTCGCGCCCATTGTCGTATTGAGAAAGGTGACAGTTTTGTCATTTACACACCTGTGAGGGGGGAGTGTCTTGGGTTGAAAAAATCCAAGACCTTCATCATTGAATTTAACACTGATCTGCCACAATTATTAGTCTGACTTGCCAAATTGACCTCAGCCCAGCTGAACTGCTCACAGCTTGCTAAATGAATTGTTCATGCCATGTTTCAAAAGCAAAAGCAGGCATACATGTTGCCAGGGATAAATGTTGATTGTTTACTCACCCATTGCGCAGCAGGGTGTGAACAGAGCCATCTGTCTGGTTGGGTTTGGGGGACTGTGTGGCCCAGCATTCATTCACCCTCAGATGGAAAACGTCCTCCAGCTCCATGACCTTGATCTCCACATACACCCTGTCCCGGAGGTGGATCAGCGGTGAGCTTTGGAACGCCTCTGTGTAGGTGTGATCTGTGAAGAGGGCCATCTCCACCGTCGCATCCAACTCACCCATCCGCATCACAGTCTCACTGAACCAAAACAGCACAGGATTACTTTGAGAGAAATGCTTGTCATATCCACATTACCTGAACCAGAAGAAGACTTGCTTATAAAATCAGTGGTTAGTACAACATTACTAGCTGACCCAGCTGGCGGATAGCCGTTGCTACCTAGATAGTGTTCAGGGTAAGCAAAATATTCTACCAACACTCACTAAGTGAATATTCCTCAATGCCCCAACTGTCTTCTAAAAGTCCATGGCTAGGTGCAGGTGGTTTGTTGGAATTTAGAAAACACCCAGTTAAAGTCAATACATTATCCTCAATTAAGTAACGCAACAACGGTGTACGCCGCTATCTTTCCCATTTCAAATCTTCTCCCATTGAGCCAGACAAGTGTCATTCAACACAAAGCTTGATTTCTGAGACAGTCATGACATGCAGCACTTGGGTGGACACCCACCCGTCTCAGTCAATGACAATTGAAATCAAGATTGCTTCACATGGCAAAAGTGAAATAAACATTTTCTAAATTCCAACCACTTGCAACTAGCCATGGAGGGTTACAAGACAGGTGGCTTTCACATTGGGAATTGAGAAAATATAACCAAGATGAGTATAACATTTTGCTTAACAACCATCTGCCAGCTGGAACATCTAGTAATGTCAGACTAGCAAGAATAACTCCTGGAACTATTGTACAGGCTCAAACTAGAGCACAGAATTGTTCCTGGAGAGGAAACCACTGAGTATCAAATAATAAGGCAATGTGACAAACTGCATCTCAAGTGACTACTTGTTAAGTCATTCCAGTAATAGACCAGGACTACCTAAGTACATTAAGTAAAAAAAAAAAAAAAAAATTTTTAGAGAGTGGGCCTTACCTAGAGAAGGGGATGATGGGGTACGGCAAACTGACAGTGCGGATGTATGGGTAGATACACGTGTACTCAATTTTTATCATTGGGTCTCTTATTATATTTCCATAAACTTGAGGGGCCGACATGAGAGTTAGGGCGTATGCAATGTGAGTGATGTTCTTCTGTTGTAAAAAGAGAAAGCACAATGCCAGTAAAAAAAAAACTTCCAGCTTCATAAATAAGTCACCACTTGGACTTGCTGCGATAACAAGGGCAAGAACTTCTGCCCTCAAATCAGTGCATGACAGGTGACAACTATAGATCAGTGTGTTGAGCCTTGAGATTAGGCCTTTTCTGAGACAGGATTATCAAAGGATAATGTGAAGTGTGGGATGAATCACTTACCTCCAGTGGTTTACCACCACAGGAAATGTACTGATCCTTTGATATCCGTACTATGTAGTATGGGACATCAGACATAACCTCCTTTTGGGCACGACAAGACTCATTCTTCAAGTGCAGAGACTCCATAGGTACTTTGTAGTAGTGGAAAAAGTCCTCATTCACCATGATAGTAATGTAGTCTTTGCCACACATGACATTGATGGTTGCAACTAAAATAAATAAGAGCAGTTTTAGAACAAATTCCAACAGAACTATTCTAGGTATTCTGGTCTACAAAAATGTTTAAACCTTTGTCACACAGGTCTCCATAGTAGCCAACAGCACATTTGCAGTTGCTTTTGTCGAGGGATATCAAACACTTGGTTGTGTCAGTGCAGTGTGTGACAGTGCATATTCCTGAGAGAAAACATGACATCAATGGAGGCCACTCAAAATTATCAAGTAAATACTGGCAATCTATAGAAATCAGACAAATACGTTTCTCACCAAAGACACAGTCACAGCAGAAAATGACCACGAGGACCAAAAACACCTGGTAAATTCCACAGCAATTAACCTACATCACATTTATAAGATTTAATACATTTTCTACATTGTAGTTTCTCAACATGTCCTTTTGTTTCAATACAAGCATAACAGTATCTACTCACCTTCAAGTTGAATTTGAGCGCCATTGGTTATTTGCAATCTGTTTCCAATATATATATACTTATTTTTGTACTGACTCAAATTACTGGAAGGTCAAAGTAACATGTCCTGTCTGAAGAATAGACAAAAGAAACGTAGCCTTATATACTCAACAGATCGAAATGCCTGGATCTGTAATTACCATAGACCTAGGTGATTACCTGAATGTAAAACACCTGTTTAATTTGTATCTGAGCGAATAAGCCTACCCCCAGTCACACACCTTAATTTCCCTCGGAGCACCCCAACTTCCATCGATTAACCTCATTGGCCAAGCACAGAAATGAAGTCACCCTATCTTTCTCAGCCTATCAGTAACCTAATTGCTCCAGTCAATTGCAGAACCCCGAATCAGAAGACCGAACATTGCAGGGAGAGACATGGCTTAATAGAGAGGTTGATAATTTAGGGAATTTTTTTTCTCACAATGTTTGTCTCAATTTTTTATGGTCTTCCAATGGAGATGGCCTAGGCCAACTAGTCTAAATAGGCATAGGCTATAGCTCTGCTAGGCTACTACCCCCCCACTAAAAATATTGATAAAGTAGTTAACTTAGCCCTTGTCCCTTGGACTTGTTTAAATAAACTTTCTTCAGATAAAATGGAGCAATCTTGCCTTTCCTGAATTTATACAGGGCAGGCTGTAGGCCTAGTCATCACCAGCGGCCACACTCCTGTAGATAATAGAGGTAGATGGCCTATGCATTTTTGCAACACTAACCAAGTTTCCATCCAACCATTTCATGTGGCTGAATAACCTGACACATTTTTTTTTTTAAAGTAATGCTGGGCTGATGGAAACAGGAAATGCTGGTACAATTTTATAAATACCAACAGATCCACAGATGATGCAATCTCTATTGCACTCTACACTGCCCTTTCCCACCTGGACAAAAGGAACACTTATGTAAGAATGCTATTCATTGACTACAGCTTAGCGTTCAACACCATAGTACCCTCAAAGCTCATCACTAAGCTAAGGATCCTGGGACTAAACACCTCCCTCTGCAACTGGATCCTGGACTTCCTGACGGGCCGCCCCCAGGTGGTGAGGGTAGGTAGCAACACATCTGCCACGCTGATTCTCAACACTGGAGCTCCACAGGGGTGTGTGCTCAGTCCCCTACTGTACTCCCTGTTCACCCATGACTGCATGGCCAGACACGACTCCAATACCATCATTAAGTTTGCAGATGACACAACAGTGGTAGGCCTGATCACCGACAACGACGAGACAGCCTATAGGGAGGAGGTCAGAGACCTGGCCGGGTGGTGCCGGAATAACAACCTATCCCTCAATGTAACCAATACTAAGGAGATGATTGTGGACTACAGGAAAAGGAGGCCCGAGCACGCCCCCATTCTCATCGACGGGGCTGTAGTGGAGCAGGTTGAGAGCTTCAAATTCCTTGGTGTCCACATCAACAACAAACTAGAATGGTCCAAACACACCAAGACAGTCGTGAAGAGGGCATGACAAAGCCTATTCCCCCTCAGGAAACTAAAAATATTTGGCATGGGTCCAGAGATCCTCAAAAGGTTCTACAGCTGCAACATCGAGAGCATCCTGACTGGTTGCATCACTGCCTGGTACGGCAATTGCTCGGCCTCTGGCCTTAAGGCACTACAGAGGGTAGTACGGCCCAGTACATCACTGGGGCTAAGCTGCCTGCCATCCAGGACCTCTACACAAGGCGGTGTCAGAGGAAGGCCCTAAAAATTGTCAAAGACCCCAGCCATCCAAGTCATAGACAGTTCTCCCTACTAAAGCATGGCAAGCGGTACCGGAGTGCCAAGTCTAAGACAAAAAGGCTTCTCAACAGTTTTAACCCCTAAGCCATAAGACTCCTGAACAGGTAATCAAATGGCTACCCAGACTATTTGCATTGTGTTCCCCCACCATCCCTCTTTTTACACTGCTGTTACTCTCTGTTTATCATATATGCATAGTCACTTTAACTATACATTCATGTACTACCTCAATTGGGCCGACCAACCAGTGCTCCCGCACATTGGCTAACCGGGCTATCTGCATTGTGTCATGGATATCGCTCTTATATGTAATTTCATAATGTAGTTAGCCTGCCCGAACTGTATTTGCGAGCTGTTGTCTGGAGCGCATGTGCCAAGACCTCATTTGCTATATAACAGTTTTTGTGACAAAACCATAGATGGAAACCCATTTAACTTGTATTTTTCAAACGGAAAATGGGAATTTAACCACAAAAGTAATTGTTATGTGCACTACACCATCGCTCACAAACGTTTATCTGCAATAAATCCGATTGATAGAAATGCAGTTCTGGTGGGAAATGTATGTGTTACTCACAATCTATTGTAATACACTGGTCATGTTTTAGGAAGTTCAATTAGCTAAATAATTAATACACTTTGAGCTCACAATATTGCTTGCCTTTGGACATAGAATGTGCTCAGAGAATAATTTTATTTAGGCTACCTCTGATATTGTGTGCTCTCTCCAGCTTGCAGCAGATCCTGACCCCAATGTGAAGAGTGGCTCTGAACTCCTTGACAGACTGTTGAAGGTGAGATTATAGTACAAATCATGTCAATACATTTCCTGGAAGTTTAATGTCAGTTTAGATTGGACGTTTGGCTAGGTGAGGTGGTTAACGGTTGAGTGCTTTCAGTATAGCTAAAGCGTCAAACAGAACAAACAGTTATACACGAATGACAGCTAAGGTAAGAGATTAGTAACAAAAATGGACTTCACAGGACATTGTGACTGAGAGTAACAAGTTTGACCTGGTGGTGTTTGTCCCCCTGCTACTCCAATAACCAGTATGCCTGTCAGTTCATTATATTCTGGGTGAGTATGGCTTACCCAGATAGCCATATCAACAGACCTGCCAACCTGCATAGATTTTGTGTATCATGCACGCTTGTATGAAAACAAACTAAAATAGGCTTCTAGCTGGCACATTGTGGTTTTTGACTCAACCGTCTGAAGTTGGAGCTGAGCCAATCAGAGCACTTAGGTGAGGAGGAAGAATCTTTAGCTTTCTGCTCTGGCCCGCACCCCTATTTTCCTCCCTCTAGCGGGAAAGCAGCTTTCCACTTTGACCATTGATACCACTGATGTGAGAAAAAGGGTAAGAAAAAATGGAGAACAAACTATTTGCCAAATACATTTTCCAAAATTGTATGCGTTAGACAAGCACATAACCACTTATTTTGTAGTTAGCTCCTTAGCTAAGGTGTCGTTACAACTTTGGTAATTAGCTACAGCGTTTAGTCAGCTAAGCGAGAACACTTTCTTGCCTGCACATGCAATGATCTCAATAGTAAGAGGCGCAAGTGCATTGATGAGCAAGGAAATGGGGGGTGTTGCGGTAGTTCATTGCGAGACCGCACTTAGCTTTAACTGGCGGCTCCAGAGATGCAACCTCTCATCGTCACTCAATGCCTAGGTTTACCCCCACTGTATTCGCACCCTACCATACCCTTGTCTGTACACTATGCCCTGAATCTATCCTACCACGCCCAGAAATCTGCTCCTTTTATTCTCTGTTCCCAAAGCACTAGACGACCAGTTCTCGTAGCCTTTAGCCGTACCCTCATCCTACTCCTTCTCTGTTCCTCTGGTGATGTAGAGGTTAACCCAGGCTCCGTGTGTCCCCAGGCGCTCTCATTTGTTGACTTACGCAACTGTAAAAGCCTTGGGTTCATGCATGTTAACATCAGAAGCCTCCTCCCTAAGTTTGCTTTATTCTCTGCGTTTGCACACTCCGCCAACCCTGATGTCCTAGCTGTGTCTGAATCCTGGCCTAGGAAGGCCACCAAAAATACTGACATTTCCATCCCCAATTACAACATTTTCCGTTAAGACAGAACTGCTGAAGGGGGCGGAATTGCAATCTACTGCAGAGATAGCCTGCAGAGTTCTGTCAAACTATCCAGGTCTATCCCCAAACAGTTCGAGCTTCTACTTTTAAAGATCCATCTCTCCAGAAACAAGTCCCTCACTGTTGCCGCTTGTTATACACCCCCCTCAGCTCCCAGCTGTGCCCTGGACAGCATATGTGAATTGATTGCCCCCCATCTATCATCAGAGTTTGTACTGCTAGGTGACGTAAACTGGGATATGCTTAACACCCCGGCCGTCCTACAATCTAAGCTTGATGCCCTCAATCTCACACAAATTATCAAGGAACCTACCAGGTACAACCCCAAATCCGTGAACATGGGCACCCTCATAGATATCATTCTGACCAACTTGCCCTCTAAATACACATCTGCTGTTTCAACCAGGATCTCAGCAATCACTGCCTCATTGCCTGCGTCCATTATGGGTCCGCGGTCAAACGACCACCCCTCATCACTGTCAAACGCTCCCTAAAACACTTCTGTGAGCAGGCCTTTCTAATTGACCTGGCCCGGGTATCCTGGAAGGATATTGAGCTCATCCTGTCAGTAGAGGATGCCTGGTTGTTCTTTAAAAGTGCTTTCCTCACCATCTTAAATAAGCATGCCCCTTTTAAATAATGTAGAACTAAGAACAGATACAGCCCTTGGTTCACTCCAGACTTGACTGCCCTTGACCAGCACAAAAACACCCTGTGGCGTACTAGCTTTGAATAGTCCCCACGATATGCAACTTTTCAGGGAAGTCATGAACCAATACACACAGTCAGTTAGGAAAGCAAAGGCTAGCTTTTTCAAACAGAAATTTGCATCTAGCAGCACCAATTCCAAAAAGTTTTGAGACACTGTAAAGTCCATGGAGAATAAGAGCACCTCATCCCAACTGCCCACTGCACTGAGACTAGTCAACACTGTCACCACTGATAAATCCACGATAATCGAGAATTTCAATTAGGATTTCTCTATGGCTGGCCATGCTTTCCACCTGGCAACCCCAACCCCGGCCAACAGCACTGACCCCCCCCCCCCCCCCCCCCGCTTCTCCTTCACCCAAATCCAGACAGCTGATGTTCTGAAAGAGCTGCAAAATCTGGATCCCTACAAATTAGCTGGGCTAGACAATCTGGACCCTCTCTTCCTAAAATTATCCACCACTATTGTTGCAACCCCTATTACTATTAGATTGGAAAGCGGCTGCAGTCACCCCCCTCTTCAAAGGGGGGAGATACTCTAGACCCAAACTGTTACAGACCTATATCCATCCTGCCCTGCCTTTTCTAAAATCTTCGAAAGCCAAGTGAACAATCAGATAACCGACCATTTCAAATCCCACCGTACCTTCTCCGCTATGCAGTCTGGTTTCCGAGCTGGTCACGGGTGCACCTCAGCCACGCTGAAAGACTACATGATATCGTTTAGTACCATCACAGTGCCATCCGTTTTGTCACCAAAGCCCCATATACTGTACTACCCACCATGGCGACCTGTATGCTCTCGTTGGCTGGTCCTCACTACATATTCGTCGCCAAACCCACTGGCTCCAGGTCATCTAAAAGTCCTTGCTGGGTAAAGCTCCGCCTTATCTCAGCTCACTGGTCACCATAGCAACATCCACCTGTAGCACGCGCTCCAGCAGGTATATTTCACTGGTCATCCCCAAAGCCAACACCTGCTTTGGCCGCCTTTCATTCCAGTTCTCTGCTGACAATGACTAGAACGAGATCCAAATATCACTGAAGCTGGAGACATATCTCCCTCACTAAGCGTCAGCTGTCAGAGCAGCTTACCGATCGCTGCAGTTGTACACAGACCATCTGTAAATGGCCCATCCAACCAACTACCTACCTCATCCCCGTTTTTGTTTTTCTGCTCTTTTGCACTATTTCTACCTGCACATCCTCATCTGCACATATCTCTCCAGTGTAAATTGCTAAATTGTAATTATTTCTCCACTATGGCCTATTTATTGCCTAACCTCCCTAATCTTACTACATTTGCACATACTGTATATAGATTTTTCTATTGTGTTATTGACTTTACATTTGTTTATCCCATGTGTAACTGTGTTTGTGTCGCACTGCTTTTGCTTTATCTTGGCCAGGTCGCAGATGTAAATGAGAACTTGTTCTCAACTGGCCTACCTGGTTAAATAAAAGTGAAATCAAAAAATAAAAAACATCCACTAATTGAATTATTCAGAATTTTCTCCCCAAACAAAATTAAGAAGCCAGTATTACATTTTCATTATCCACATAGACACTTATTAATTATAATAATATTTTAAACTAGAAAAATGTGAGTGTCATTGAGACCACCTCAATTTCATTTAGGATCAAAGACTTCTTTGTTAGCTGCATTGTTTGATATAACATAAGGCTTAAGTTTCAGGAAATGGCATTTACAGGTTAAAATGCCTGAGGGGGATGACCCCCTCCGGACCTCCTCCTACCCAGCCTTAGGCCCACATCAGCACCAATTTGTAAGAAAATCCAAGGGAGAGCCCTGATTGTACATTTAAATGGATTTCCAGTTAGCTAAGGAAGAGCAGCAAATTACCAAGTACCCATGACACTGTTAGCTGCCTATCAAGTTAGCAGGGTTTCCTTGAGGGTTTCTGTGACATGGTTACCCCTTGTGGCTGGGACCGCAGATTGTCCCAGTCTTGTGGATGTTTAGATCCCTTCTGTTTGTTTCTGTTCCTATCTTCTCTGAGGCAACCTGCCCTGTCTGGAATTGCGGGGACTAGCAGTGTAGCCTACGTTGCTACCATCACAAAGACCAAAGCCCGGAGGGAGTACCGTTGAGGACAGTGGTGTCTCTATCACAGGTGAAGGATCTTTTAACTTCTTATGGCTGCAGGGGCAGTATTGAGTAGCTTGGATGAAAGGTGCACAGAGGTGCCCAGAGTAAACGGCCTGCTCCTCAGTCATAGTTGCTAATATATGCATATTATTATTAGTATTGGATTGAAAACACTCTGACGTTTCTAAAACTGTTTGAATTTATGTCTGTGAGTATAACAGAACTCATATGGCAGGCAAAAACCTGAGAAGTTCCACTTCCTGTTTGGATTTTTTCTGAGTAGATTTTCAACCAAGCTCCCATTGAAATTACAGCGAGATATGGATGAGTTTTCACTTCCTACGGCTTCCACTAGATGTCAATAGAACTTTGTCTGATGACTACTGTGAAGGGGGGCCGAAGGAGACAGGAATAGGTAACCACTGCCATGAGGTGACCACGCGCGTTCACGTGAGAGGCAGCGCCGTTCCATCGCTCAACTGAAGTCACTGTAATTCTCCGGTTGGAACGTTATTCGAGATGTATGTTAACAACATTCTAAAGATTGATTCAATACATCGTTTGACATGTTTCTACTGACTGTTACGGAACTTTTGGAAGTTTCGTCACGTTTTAGTGGACGCGCTTTGTGACTTTGGAATTGTTTACCAAACGCGCTAACCAAAGTAGCTAATTGGACATAAATAACGGACATTATTGAACAAATCAACCATTTATTGTGAACCTTTGATTCCTGGGAGTACATTGTGATGAAGATCATCAAAGGTAAGGGAATATTTATCATGTAATTTCTGGTTTCTGTTGACTCCAACATGTGATTTAATATAAATTACGGAACGGTTCCGTATTTCACTGAAAGAATAAACGTTTTGTTTTCGAAATGATAGTTTCTGGATTTGACCATATTAATGACATAAGGCTCATATTTCTGTGTGTTATTATGTTATAATTAAGTCTATGATTTGATATTTTATAGAGCAGTCTGACTGAGTGGTGGTAGGCAGCAGCAGATTCGTAAGCATTCATTCAAACAGCACTTTCGTGCGTTTGCCAGCAGCTCTTCCCTGTGCTTCAAGCATTGAGCTGTTTATGACTTCAAGCCTATCAACTCCCGAGATTAGGCTGGTGTAACCGATGTGAAATGGCTAGCTAGTTAGCGGGGTGTGCGCGTTAATAGCGTTTCAATCAGTGACGTAACTCGCTCTGAGACGTTGAAGTAGTTGTTCCCCTTGCTCTGCAAGGGCCGCGGCTTTTGTGGAGCGATGGGTAATGATGCTTCGAGGGTGGCTGTTGTCGATGTGTTCCTGGTTCGAGCCCAGGTAGGAGCGAGGAGAGGGACGGAAGCTATACTGTTACACTGGCAATACTAAAGTGCCTATAAGAATATCCAATAGTCAAAGGTATATGAAATACAAATGGTATAGAGAGAAATAGTCCTATAATAACTACAACCTAAAACTTCTTACCTGGGAATATTGAAGACTCATGTTAAAAGAAACCACCAGCTTTCATATGTTCTCATGTTCTGAGCAAGGAACTTTAACGTTAGCTTTTTCACATGGCACATATTGCACTTTTACTTTCTTCTCCAACACTTTGTTTTTGCATTTTTTAAACCAAATTGAACATGTTTCATTATTTATTTGAGGCTAAATTGATTTTATTGATGTATTATATTAAGTGTTCATTCAGTCTCAAGGATGATCAATGGAAACAGGATGCAACTGAGCTCAATATTGATTCTCATAGCAAAGGGTCTGAATACTAATGTAAATAAGGTATTTGTTTTTATTTTACATTTTCAAACATTTCTAAACCTGTTTTCGCTTTGTCATTATGGGGTATTGTGTGTAGATTAAGGGAATTTTTTATTTAATCCATTTTAGAACAAGGTAATGTGTCAAGGTGTCTGAATACTTACCGACTGCGCCAGCATTAGCCATTTATGAGACTCCCTTAGATAATTATTTTGATGATACAGCAGTAGCAATACAAGGATATAACAGCTGTAGAAGAGACAGGAATGGGGGATGTGTTTCTATTTATATTCTAAGCCATATCCCAGCAATGCTTCGAGAAGATCTCAGGTCAAGTGTTATTGAAGTACTCTGGCTGCAGGTTCACCTGCCTCATCTAAACCCTATTCTTTTGGGGTGTTATAGGCCACCAAGTGCTAACAGTCGGTATCTAAATAATGCGTGTGAAATGCTTGACAGTGTATGTGATGTAAAAGGAGAGGTCTACTATTGGGGACCTGAATATTGACTGGTTTTCATCAGGAAAACAACACTACAGGAAAACAAGATCATCCACATGTATTGATCATGTTTTTACTAATACTGTAGAACTCTGTTCTAAAGCTGTATCTGTAACCATTGGATGCATTGATCACAATATAGTTGCTATGTCTAGGAGAACCAAGGTTCCAAAAGCTGGGGCTAAATTAGTCTAAGATATCATGTAAATTTGTTTGCTGTGAATGATGAAAAAAATATTTTTCATAAATAATAAAAAAAAATGTAGGGGTGGATCAGCTTAATATTGCGGAAAGATTGTTGCTTCCATCAATGTAATTGTCCGCATCATTTCCAATCCCCCATATCTTTTTGGTGTGTGTAAGTATGTATGTGTATATATGTGTGTGTGTGTGTGTGTGTGTGTGTGTATATGTAACAGGGTTTTATTGGTGATTCCCCTTGCCACTTTATTGTTAAGCCAATGGGTTTTTGGTTTTAGTTTTGTCTTGCCTTCACCTACTCAACATGGCATCTTATTGGCTGGTTTGCGTAGCTTGCTTACGAGGGAGGATGTTTCATTAGAATCGTCCCAGTGAACAAGCACCAAACCAGCGGTAAGTTGTTGGTTGCAAAGCACTGTACATCAAAAGTGATTTTTATACTCCCAAGTGATGATTTAAGTGTACAATTTATATACATTTGTTTGTAAATGTTATTCGAACATCACACATAAGATGCAATGTTTTTTGGAGAATATTGGTTGTGCATTTTGGTTGTAAAGAATTCCCGCCAGTACTAGCTAGCAACTTACTGTGTCTGGTGGGGGGGGTTCATATATTTTGTACAGTGCGTGAGTGCAGAGTTGGATGGTGAGCCGTGCATTGCATGACGTGCAATTTTGTGCTGTTCCTACCAGGTACATTGTTAAAGATATTATATTGTATATTGTAATTGTATTATTTTGGTAACTACATGGCCCAGTGAACAAGCACCAAACCAGCGTGCGTGAGTGCAGAGTTGGATGGTGAGCCGTGCATTGCATGACGTGCAATTTTGTGCTGTTCCTACCAGGTACATTGTTAAAGAATAAATCTCCATGACTGGTGCTACATGTTGGAATTCGTGTCGAGGATTGATTGTACACAACGCAAGAAGAGTACTGTTACATATATATATATATATATATATATATATATATATATATATATATATACTGCTCAAAAAAATAAAGGGAACACTAAAATAACACATCCTAGATCTGAATGAATGAAACATTCTTTGTTCCCTGAGAAAATGAGAAATTCCTTGTTCCATGATAGTGGTAATCTTCTCTTTCGTTTAGTCACTCCATCGACTCGTATTGTTTGAGACCGGGAACCCCCATTAAATCTCTGTCTAAGCATTGGTGGTTCAGTGGTAGAATTCTCACCTGCCACGCGGGAGGCCCGGGTTCGATTCCTGGTGCACCGAGCTGTCTGCATGTTCCATTTTAGGGCGGCAGGTAGTGTTTTCAGACCTCGCCAGTGACTGTTACTTGTAAAAGAGTCTTCGGGCTAGAGCGGAAGCCAAATTCCTTTTGGACCTTGTGTACATTTTTACTCACGACATGCCACTGACTTTGAGTAAAGCCATGTGTATGCGGATGACTCTACACTATACACGTCAGCTACTGCAGCGACTGAAATGACTGCAACACTCAACAAAGAGCTGCAGTTCGTTTCAGAGTGGGTGGCAAGGAGTAAGTTAGCCCTAAATATTTATAAAACTAAAAGCATTGTATTTGGAGCAAAACACTCACTAAACCCTCAACTAAATCTTGTAATAAGTCATGTGGAAATTGAGCAAGTTGAGATGACTAAACTGCTTGGAGTAACCCTAGATTGTAAACTGTCATGGTCTAAACATATTGACTCAGTAGTAGCTAAGATGGGGAGAAGTCTGTCTATAATAAAGCGATGCTCTGCCTTCTTAACAACACTATCAACAAGGCAGGTCCTACAGGTCCTATTTTTGTCGCACCTTGACTACTGTTCAGTCGTGTGGTCAGGTGCCACAAAAATGACTTAGGAAAATTGCAATTGGCTCAGAACAGGGCAGCACGGCTGGCCCTTGGATGTACACAGAGAGCTAATATTAATAATATGCATGTCAATCTCTCCTGACTGAAAGTGGAGGAGAGATTGACTTCGTCACTAGTTTTATTTATGAGAGGTATTGACATGTCGAACGCACCGAGCTGTCTGTCTAAACTACTAGCACACAGCTCGGACACGCATACATACCCCACAAGACAAGCCACAAGAGGTCTCTTCACAGTCCCTGCAACAGTCACAGCAACTGCGCACACAGGCAGAGAAGCACAAGGGGAGGGGGTAAGATGGAATCTAGCAACATTTTTCACACTAAATTCTGCAACACAGTAACGGCGCACAGAGGCAGAGAAGCACAAGGGGAGGGGGTAAGATGGAATCTAGCAACTTTAGTGACAGATCGCTGAAACATAGTTGGCAACATAGGCTGGAATGAGGAGGAAGAAGTTTGAAGGGTAAAACGGCCCAACGGAGTTTGAGAAATTCCTTGTTCCCTGATAGTGTTATTCTTCTCTTTCGTTTAGTCACTCCATCGACTCGTATTGTTTGAGACCGGGAACCCCCTCTAAATCTCTGTCTAAGTATTTGTGGTTCAGTGGGAGAATTCTTGCCTGCCACGCGGGAGGCCTGGGTTCGATTCCCGGCCAATGCATGTTCCATTTTAGGGCGGCAGGTAGTGTTTTCAGACCTCGCCAGTGACTGTTACTTGTAAAAGAGTCTTCGGGCTAGAGCGGAAGCCAAATTCCTTTTGGACCTTGTGTACATTTTTACTCACGACATGCCACTGACTTTGAGTAAAGCCATGTGTATGCGGATGACTCTACACTATACACGTCAGCTACTGCAGCGACTGAAATGACTGCAACACTCAACAAAGAGCTGCAGTTCGTTTCAGAGTGGGTGGCAAGGAGTAAGTTAGCCCTAAATATTTATAAAACTAAAAGCATTGTATTTGGAGCAAAACACTCACTAAACCCTCAACTAAATCTTGTAATAAGTCATGTGGAAATTGAGCAAGTTGAGATGACTAAACTGCTTGGAGTAACCCTAGATTGTAAACTGTCATGGTCTAAACATATTGACTCAGTAGTAGCTAAGATGGGGAGAAGTCTGTCTATAATAAAGCGATGCTCTGCCTTCTTAACAACACTATCAACAAGGCAGGTCCTACAGGTCCTATTTTTGTCGCACCTTGACTACTGTTCAGTCGTGTGGTCAGGTGCCACAAAAATGACTTAGGAAAATTGCAATTGGCTCAGAACAGGGCAGCACGGCTGGCCCTTGGATGTACACAGAGAGCTAATATTAATAATATGCATGTCAATCTCTCCTGGCTGAAAGTGGAGGAGAGATTGACTTCGTCACTAGTTTTATTTATGAGAGGTATTGACATGTCGAACGCACCGAGCTGTCTGTCTAAACTACTAGCACACAGCTCGGACACGCATACATACCCCACAAGACAAGCCACAAGAGGTCTCTTCACAGTCCCTGCAACAGTCACAGCAACTGCGCACACAGGCAGAGAAGCACAAGGGGAGGGGGTAAGATGGAATCTAGCAACATTTTTCACACTAAATTCTGCAACACAGTAACGGCGCACAGAGGCAGAGAAGCACAAGGGGAGGGGGTAAGATGGAATCTAGCAACTTTAGTGACAGATCGCTGAAACATAGTTGGCAACATAGGCTGGAATGAGGAGGAAGAAGTTTGAAGGGTAAAACGGCCCAACGGAGTTTGAGAAATTCCTTGTTCCCTGATAGTGGTATTCTTCTCTTTCGTTTAGTCACTCCATCGACTCGTATTGTTTGAGACCGGGAACCCCCTCTAAATCTCTGTCTAAGCATTTGTAGTTCAGTGGTAGAATTCTTGCCTGCCACGCGGGAGGCCCGGGTTTGATTCCCGGCCAATGCATGTTCCATTTTAGGGCGGCAGGTAGTGTTTTCAGACCTCGCCAGTGACTGTTACTTGTAAAAGAGTCTTCGGGCTAGAGCGGAAGCCAAATTCCTTTTGGACCTTGTGTACATTTTTACTCACGACATGCCACTGACTTTGAGTAAAGCCATGTGTATGCGGATGACTCTACACTATACACGTCAGCTACTGCAGCGACTGAAATGACTGCAACACTCAACAAAGAGCTGCAGTTCGTTTCAGAGTGGGTGGCAAGGAGTAAGTTAGCCCTAAATATTTATAAAACTAAAAGCATTGTATTTGGAGCAAAACACTCACTAAACCCTAAACCTCAACTAAATCTTGTAATAAGTCATGTGGAAATTGAGCAAGTTGAGATGACTAAACTGCTTGGAGTAACCCTAGATTGTAAACTGTCATGGTCTAAACATATTGACTCAGTAGTAGCTAAGATGGGGAGAAGTCTGTCTATAATAAAGCGATGCTCTGCCTTCTTAACAACACTATCAACAAGGCAGGTCCTACAGGTCCTATTTTTGTCGCACCTTGACTACTGTTCAGTCGTGTGGTCAGGTGCCACAAAAATGACTTAGGAAAATTGCAATTGGCTCAGAACAGGGCAGCACGGCTGGCCCTTGGATGTACACAGAGAGCTAATATTAATAATATGCATGTCAATCTCTCCTGGCTGAAAGTGGAGGAGAGATTGACTTCGTCACTAGTTTTATTTATGAGAGGTATTGACATGTCGAACGCACCGAGCTGTCTGTCTAAACTACTAGCACACAGCTCGGACACGCATACATACCCCACAAGACAAGCCACAAGAGGTCTCTTCACAGTCCCTGCAACAGTCACAGCAACTGCGCACACAGGCAGAGAAGCACAAGGGGAGGGGGTAAGATGGAATCTAGCACAAGGGGAGGGGGTAAGATGGAATCTAGCAACTTTAGTGACAGATCGCTGAAACATAGTTGGCAACATAGGCTGGAATGAGGAGGAAGAAGTTTGAAGGGTAAAACGGCCCAACGGAGTTTGAGAAATTCCTTGTTCCCTGATAGTGGTATTCTTCTCTTTCGTTTAGTCACTCCATCGACTCGTATTGTTTGAGACCGGGAACCCCCTCTAAGTCTCTGTCTAAGCATTGGTGGTTCAGTGGTAGAATTCTCGCCTGCCACGCGGCAGGCCCGGGTTCGATTCCCGGCCAATGCATGTTCCATTTTAGGGCGGCAGGTAGTGTTTTCAGACCTCGCCAGTGACTGTTACTTGTAAAAGAGTCTTCGGGCTAGAGCGGAAGCCAAATTCCTTTTGGACCTTGTGTACATTTTTACTCACGACATGCCACTGACTTTGAGTAAAGCCATGTGTATGCGGATGACTCTACACTATACACGTCAGCTACTGCAGCGACTGAAATGACTGCAACACTCAACAAAGAGCTGCAGTTCGTTTCAGAGTGGGTGGCAAGGAGTAAGTTAGCCCTAAATATTTATAAAACTAAAAGCATTGTATTTGGAGCAAAACACTCACTAAACCCTAAACCTCAACTAAATCTTGTAATAAGTCATGTGGAAATTGAGCAAGTTGAGATGACTAAACTGCTTGGAGTAACCCTAGATTGTAAACTGTCATGGTCTAAACATATTGACTCAGTAGTAGCTAAGATGGGGAGAAGTCTGTCTATAATAAAGCGATGCTCTGCCTTCTTAACAACACTATCAACAAGGCAGGTCCTACAGGTCCTATTTTTGTCGCACCTTGACTACTGTTCAGTCGTGTGGTCAGGTGCCACAAAAATGACTTAGGAAAATTGCAATTGGCTCAGAACAGGGCAGCACGGCTGGCCCTTGGATGTACACAGAGAGCTAATATTAATAATATGCATGTCAATCTCTCCTGGCTGAAAGTGGAGGAGAGATTGACTTCGTCACTAGTTTTATTTATGAGAGGTATTGACATGTCGAACGCACCGAGCTGTCTGTCTAAACTACTAGCACACAGCTCGGACACGCATACATACCCCACAAGACAAGCCACAAGAGGTCTCTTCACAGTCCCTGCAACAGTCACAGCAACTGCGCACACAGGCAGAGAAGCACAAGGGGAGGGGGTAAGATGGAATCTAGCACAAGGGGAGGGGGTAAGATGGAATCTAGCAACTTTAGTGACAGATCGCTGAAACATAGTTGGCAACATAGGCTGGAATGAGGAGGAAGAAGTTTGAAGGGTAAAACGGCCCAACGGAGTTTGAGAAATTCCTTGTTCCCTGATAGTGGTATTCTTCTCTTTTGTTTAGTCACTCCATCAACTCGTATTGTTTGAGACCGGGAACCCCCTCTAAGTCTCTGTCTAAGCATTGGTGGTTCAGTGGTAGAATTCTCGCCTGCCATGCGGGAGGCCCGGTTTCAATTCCCGGCCAATGCATGTTCCATTTTAGGGCGGCAGGTAGTGTTTTCAGACCTCGCCAGTGACTGTTACTTGTAAAAGAGTCTTCGGGCTAGAGCGGAAGCCAAATTCCTTTTGGACCTTGTGTACATTTTTACTCACGACATGCCACTGACTTTGAGTAAAGCCATGTGTATGCGGATGACTCTACACTATACACGTCAGCTACTGCAGCGACTGAAATGACTGCAACACTCAACAAAGAGCTGCAGTTCGTTTCAGAGTGGGTGGCAAGGAGTAAGTTAGCCCTAAATATTTATAAAACTAAAAGCATTGTATTTGGAGCAAAACACTCACTAAACCCTAAACCCCAACTAAATCTTGTAATAAGTCATGTGGAAATTGAGCAAGTTGAGATGACTAAACTGCTTGGAGTAACCCTAGATTGTAAACTGTCATGGTCTAAACATATTGACTCAGTAGTAGCTAAGATGGGGAGAAGTCTGTCTATAATAAAGCGATGCTCTGCCTTCTTAACAACACTATCAACAAGGCAGGTCCTACAGGTCCTATTTTTGTCGCACCTTGACTACTGTTCAGTCGTGTGGTCAGGTGCCACAAAAATGACTTAGGAAAATTGCAATTGGCTCAGAACAGGGCAGCACGGCTGGCCCTTGGATGTACACAGAGAGCTAATATTAATAATATGCATGTCAATCTCTCCTGGCTGAAAGTGGAGGAGAGATTGACTTCGTCACTAGTTTTATTTATGAGAGGTATTGACATGTCGAACGCACCGAGCTGTCTGTCTAAACTACTAGCACACAGCTCGGACACGCATACATACCCCACAAGACAAGCCACAAGAGGTCTCTTCACAGTCCCTGCAACAGTCACAGCAACTGCGCACACAGGCAGAGAAGCACAAGGGGAGGGGGTAAGATGGAATCTAGCAACATTTTTCACACTAAATTCTGCAACACAGTAACGGCGCACAGAGGCAGAGAAGCACAAGGGGAGGGGGTAAGATGGAATCTAGCAACTTTAGTGACAGATCGCTGAAACATAGTTGGCAACATAGGCTGGAATGAGGAGGAAGAAGTTTGAAGGGTAAAACGGCCCAACGGAGTTTGAGAAATTCCTTGTTCCCTGATAGTGGTATTCTTCTCTTTCGTTTAGTCACTCCATCGACTCGTATTGTTTGAGACCGGGAACCCCCTCTAAATCTCTGTCTAAGCATTTGTAGTTCAGTGGTAGAATTCTTGCCTGCCACGCGGGAGGCCCGGGTTTGATTCCGGCCAATGCATGTTCCATTTAGGGCGGCAGGTAGTGTTTTCAGACCTCGCCAGTGACTGTTACTTGTAAAAGAGTCTTCGGGCTAGAGCGGAAGCCAAATTCTTTGGACCTTGTGTACATTTTTACTCACGACATGCCACTGACTTTGAGTAAAGCCATGTGTATGCGGATGACTCTACACTATACACGTCAGCTACTGCAGCGACTGAAATGACTGCAACACTCAACAAAGAGCTGCAGTTCGTTTCAGAGTGGGT